>NC_080084.1:2437184-2737184 GCF_949987535.1 Balaenoptera acutorostrata
GGATTCTGTTCTCTCACGTCCTACATGCCATGGAAGTCTGCCTCATTGCCCTCATTGGAGCTACACTAAGAAACACAATCTGCTTCGCCTTCCTTCTAGGAACTCTTACCCAAGGACCCCATACCTAGAGGAGAAAGGAGGCTTGCATTCCTACTGGAACCAAAGCAAAGTTTTTCCTGTTACACTGCAGGACTTTAGAATAGGCTTAGGCCCGAAAGGATACATAGAGCGTTTCAGGGATGAGGGAGTTCGCTCCATGCAGAACACCCTGTGAAGATAAGTGATTCAGCAAGGGACTTGGGTGCAGCTAGAGTCATTTGTGACTTGGTAGAAATCAGAAGGCTTTCGGCTGCATGTTCACCGGAAAAGAAGACCTGATGGCACAAGCCTTGCTTTCCCATTTTAAATCTTTATCCATGCTGCCCTGAAGATACCTAAATAACACATTTTTCGACTGCCTCTATTCACTGTAGGCAGCCCTCTGGAAAGAAAAGGAGTTTTCTCTAAGGAAACACGGTGCTTCCATGGCATGTGTGGGAGCTCCTCCTGTCATGCTCTAGAGCTACAGGGAAACTTGACGTGAGTACTTGCCTCAAGCTAAGGCCTGAAAAGCCCTGCTGAAGCGAAAGCGTGTAGCAGTTTCCATTATGTCGTGTTCGCTGTTCTGCTTTACTTTAACGTTTCTTCACTTTTCCAGGCACTAGGCACCCGCTTGTAGGCACCCTTTTTCCTACAAATACAGTGAGAACCAGCAGTCTCCTTTGCCTTTCTAAGAAACATCCAGACCTAGAAGTCTTTCCCAGTCACTCTATGTATTCAGAGTGTAGGGCAAGTCGCTGCACCCTCCCTTAGGAAACTAGGTGGACTCAGCTGTTCAACAGCTCCAGGGATTCTGTTCTCTCACGTCCTACATGCCATGGAAGTCTGCCTCATTGCCCTCATTGGAGCTACACTAAGAAACACAATCTGCTTCGCCTTCCTTCTAGGAACTCTTACCCAAGGACCCCATACCTAGAGGAGAAAGGAGGCTTGCATTCCTACTGGAACCAAAGCAAAGTTTTTCCTGTTACACTGCAGGACTTTAGAATAGGCTTAGGCCCGAAAGGATACATAGAGCGTTTCAGGGATGAGGGAGTTCGCTCCATGCAGAACACCCTGTGAAGATAAGTGATTCAGCAAGGGACTTGGGTGCAGCTAGAGTCATTTGTGACTTGGTAGAAATCAGAAGGCTTTCGGCTGCATGTTCACCGGAAAAGAAGACCTGATGGCACAAGCCTTGCTTTCCCATTTTAAATCTCTATCCATGCTGCCTTGAAGATATATAAATAACACATTTTTCGTTAGGCCATAGTCACTGTAGACAGCCCTCTGGAAAGAAAAGGAGTTTTCTCTAAGGAAACACGGTGCTTCCATGGCATGTGTGGGAGCTCTACCTGTCATGCTCTAGAGCTACAGGGAAACTTGACGTGAGTACTTGCCTCAAGCTAAGGCCTGAAAAGCCCTGCTGAAGCGAAAGCGTGTAGCAGTTTCCATTATGTCGTGTTCGCTGTTCTGCTTTACTTTAACGTTTCTTCACTTTTCCAGGCACTAGGCACCCGCTTGTAGGCACCCTTTTTCCTACAAATACAGTGAGAACCAGCAGACTCCTTTGCCTTTCTAAGAAACATCCAGACCTAGAAGTCTTTCCCAGTCACTCTATGTATTCAGAGTGTAGGGCAAGTCGCTGCACCCTCCCTTAGGAAACTAGGTGGACTCAGCTGTTCAACAGCTCCAGGGATTCTGTTCTCTCACGTCCTACATGCCATGGAAGTCTGCCTCATTGCCCTCATTGGAGCTACACTAAGAAACACAATCTGCTTCGCCTTCCTTCTAGGAACTCTTACCCAAGGACCCCATACCTAGAGGAGAAAGGAGGCTTGCATTCCTACTGGAACCAAAGCAAAGTTTTTCCTGTTACACTGCAGGAGTTAGAATAGGCTTAGGCCCGAAAGGATACATAGAGCGTTTCAGGGATGAGGGAGTTCGCTCCATGCAGAACACCCTGTGAAGATAAGTGATTCAGCAAGGGACTTGGGTGCAGCTAGAGTCATTTGTGACTTGTGAGAAATCAGAAGGCTTTCGGCTGCATGTTCACCGGAAAAGAAGACCTGATGGCACAAGCCTTGCTTTCCCATTTTAAATCTTTATCCATGCTGCCCTGAAGATACCTAAATAACACATTTTTCGACTGCCTCTATTCACTGTAGGCAGCTCTCTGGAAAGAAAAGGAGTTTTCTCTAAGGAAACACGGTGCTTCCATGGCATGTGTGGGAGCTCCTCCTGTCATGCTCTAGAGCTACAGCGAAACTTGACGTGAGTACTTGCCTCAAGCTAAGGCCTGAAAAGCCCTGCTGAAGCGAAAGCGTGTAGCAGTTTCCATTATGTCGTATTCACTGTTCTGCTTTACTTTAACGTTTCTTCACTTTTCCAGGCACTAGGCACCCGCTTGTAGGCACCCTTTTGCCTACAAGTAGAGTGTGAACCAGCAGGCTCCTCTGCCATCTAAGAACATCCAGGCTCAGTAGCCTTTCCCAGTCACTCTATGTATTCAGAGGCTAGGGCAACACACTGCACCCTTCCTTGGGAAAGCTAGAGTCCTCAGCACTCCAACAGCTCCAGGGATTCTGTTCTCTCACGTCCTACATGCCATGGAAGTCGGCCTCATTGCCCTTATTGGAGCTACACTAAGTAATACAAGCTGCTTCGCCTTCCTCTAGCAACTCCTACCCAAGGACCCCATACCTACAGGAGAAATGTGGCTTGCATTCCTACTGGAACCAAAGCACAGTGTTTCCTGTTACACTGCAGGACTTTACAATAGGCTTAGGCCCGATAGCATACATAGAACGTTCCAAGGATGAGGGAGTTCGCTACATGCAGAACACCCTGTGAGATAAGTTAATTCAGCAAGGGACCAAGGTGTAGCTAGAGTCTCTTTTGACTTGTGAGAAATCAGAAGGTATTCGGCTGCATGTTCACCGGAAAAGAACACCTGAGGGCACATACCTTGCTCTCCCAGTTTAAAAGCTCTTTCCATGCCGCACTGAAGATACCTAAATAACACTGTTTTTGACTGGCCTCTAGTCATTGTAGGCAGCCATCTGGAAAGAAAAGGAGTTTTCTCTAAGGAAACACGGTGCTTCCATGGCATTTGTGGGAGCTCCTCCTGTCATGCTCTAGAGCTACAGGGAAACTTGACGTGAGTACTTGCCTCAAGCTAAGGCCTGAAAAGCCCTGCTGAAGCGAAAGCGTGCAGCAGTTTCCATTATGTCGTGTTCGCTGTTCTGCTTTACTTTAACGTTTCTTCAGTTTTCCAGGCACTAGGCACCCGCTTGTAGGCACCCTTTTTCCTACAAATACAGTGAGAACCAGCAGTCTCCTTTGCCTTTCTAAGAAACATCCAGACCTAGAAGCCTTTCCCAGTCACTCTATGTATTCAGAGTGTAGGGCAACTCGCTGCCCCCTTCCTTGGGAAGGCTAGATGTCCTGAGCGTTCCAACAGCTCGAGGGATTCTCTTCTCTCACGTCCTACATCTCATGGAAGTCTGCCTCATTGCCACATTGGAGCTACACTAAGAAACACAATCTGCTTCGCCTTCCTTCTAGGAACTCTTACCCAAGGACCCCATACCTAGAGGAGAAAGGAGGCTTGCATTCCTACTGGAACCAAAGCAAAGTTTTTCCTGTTACACTGCAGAACTTTAGAATAGGCTTAGGCCCGAAAGGATACATAGAGCGTTTCAGGGATGAGGGAGTTCGCTACATGCAGAACACCCTGTGAAGATAAGTGATTCAGCAAGGGACTTGGGTGCAGCTAGAGTCATTTGTGACTTGTGAGAAATCAGAAGGCTTTCGGCTGCATGTTCACCGGAAAAGAAGACCTGATGGCACAAGCCTTGCTTTCCCATTTTAAATCTTTATCCATGCTGCCCTGAAGATACCTAAATAACACATTTTTCGACTGCCTCTATTCACTGTAGGCAGCCCTCTGGAAAGAAAAGGAGTTTTCTCTAAGGAAACACGGTGCTTCCATGGCATGTGTGGGAGCTCCTCCTGTCATGCTCTAGAGCTACAGGGAAACTTGACGTGAGTACTTGCCTCAAGCTAAGGCCTGAAAAGCCCTGCTGAAGCGAAAGCGTGCAGCAGTTTCCATTATGTCGTGTTCGCTGTTCTGCTTTACTTTAACGTTTCTTCACTTTTCCAGGCACTAGGCACCCGCTTGTAGGCACCCTTTTTCCTACAAATACAGTGAGAACCAGCAGTCTCCTTTGCCTTTCTAAGAAACATCCAGACCTAGAAGCCTTTCCCAGTCACTCTATGTATTCAGAGTGTAGGGCAACTCGCTGCCCCCTTCCTTGGGAAGGCTAGATGTCCTGAGCGTTCCAACAGCTCGAGGGATTCTCTTCTCTCACGTCCTACATCTCATGGAAGTCTGCCTCATTGCCACATTGGAGCTACACTAAGAAACACAAGCTGCTTCGCCTTCCTCTAGGAACTCCTACCCAAGGACCCCATACCAACAGGAGAAAGGTGGCTTGCATTCCTACTGGAACCAAAGCACAGTTTTTCCTGTTACACTGCAGGACTTTACAATAGGCTTAGGCCCGATAGCATACATAGAACGTTCCAAGGATGAGGGAGTTCGCTACATGCAGAAAACCCTGTGAAGATAAGTTAATTCAGCAAGGGACCAAGGTGTAGCTAGAGTCTCTTTTGACTTGTGAGAAATCAGAAGGTGTTCGGCTGCATGTTCACCGGAAAAGAACACCTGATGGCACAAGCCTTGCTTTCCCATTTTAAATCTCTATCCATGCTGCCTTGAAGATATATAAATAAAACATTTTTCGATAGGCCATAGTCACTGTAGGCAGCCCTCTGGAAAGAAAAGGCGTTTTCTCTAAGGAAACACGGTGCTTCCATGGCATTTGTGGGAGCTCCTCCTGTCATGCTCTAGAGCTACAGGGAAACTTGACGTGAGTACTTGCCTCAAGTTAAGGCCTGAAAAGCCCTGCTGAAGCGAAAGCGTGTAGCAGTTTCCATTATGTCGTGTTCGCTGTTCTGCTTTACTTTAACGTTTCTTCACTTTTCCAGGCACTAGGCACCCGCTTGTAGGCACCCTTTTTCCTACAAATACAGTGAGAACCAGCAGTCTCCTTTGCCTTTCTAAGAAACATCCAGACCTAGAAGTCTTTCCCAGTCACTCTATGTATTCAGAGTGTAGGGCAAGTCGCTGCACCCTCCCTTAGGAAACTAGGTGGACTCAGCTGTTCAACAGCTCCAGGGATTCTGTTCTCTCACGTCCTACATGCCATGGAAGTCTGCCTCATTGCCCTCATTGGAGCTACACTAAGAAACACAATCTGCTTCGCCTTCCTTCTAGGAACTCTTACCCAAGGACCCCATACCTAGAGGAGAAAGGAGGCTTGCATTCCTACTGGAACCAAAGCAAAGTTTTTCCTGTTACACTGCAGGACTTTAGAATAGGCTTAGGCCCGAAAGGATACATAGAGTGTTTCAGGGATGAGGGAGTTCGCTCCATGCAGAACACCCTGTGAAGATAAGTGATTCAGCAAGGGACTTGGGTGCAGCTAGAGTCATTTGTGACTTGGTAGAAATCAGAAGGCTTTCGGCTGCATGTTCACCGGAAAAGAAGACCTGATGGCACAAGCCTTGCTTTCCCATTTTAAATCTTTATCCATGCTGCCCTGAAGATACCTAAATAACACATTTTTCGACTGCCTCTATTCACTGTAGGCAGCCCTCTGGAAAGAAAAGGAGTTTTCTCTAAGGAAACACGGTGCTTCCATGGCATGTGTGGGAGCTCCTCCTGTCATGCTCTAGAGCTACAGGGAAACTTGACGTGAGTACTTGCCTCAAGCTAAGGCCTGAAAAGCCCTGCTGAAGCGAAAGCGTGTAGCAGTTTCCATTATGTCGTGTTCGCTGTTCTGCTTTACTTTAACGTTTCTTCACTTTTCCAGGCACTAGGCACCCGCTTGTAGGCACCCTTTTTCCTACAAATACAGTGAGAACCAGCAGTCTCCTTTGCCTTTCTAAGAAACATCCAGACCTAGAAGTCTTTCCCAGTCACTCTATGTATTCAGAGTGTAGGGCAAGTCGCTGCACCCTCCCTTAGGAAACTAGGTGGACTCAGCTGTTCAACAGCTCCAGGGATTCTGTTCTCTCACGTCCTACATGCCATGGAAGTCTGCCTCATTGCCCTCATTGGAGCTACACTAAGAAACACAATCTGCTTCGCCTTCCTTCTAGGAACTCTTACCCAAGGACCCCATACCTAGAGGAGAAAGGAGGCTTGCATTCCTACTGGAACCAAAGCAAAGTTTTTCCTGTTACACTGCAGGACTTTAGAATAGGCTTAGGCCCGAAAGGATACATAGAGCGTTTCAGGGATGAGGGAGTTCGCTCCATGCAGAACACCCTGTGAAGATAAGTGATTCAGCAAGGGACTTGGGTGCAGCTAGAGTCATTTGTGACTTGTGAGAAATCAGAAGGCTTTCGGCTGCATGTTCACCGGAAAAGAAGACCTGATGGCACAAGCCTTGCTTTCCCATTTTAAATCTCCATCCATGCTGCCTTGAAGATATATAAATAACACATTTTTCGTTAGGCCATAGTCACTGTAGACAGCCCTCTGGAAAGAAAAGGAGTTTTCTCTAAGGAAACACGGTGCTTCCATGGCATGTGTGGGAGCTCTACCTGTCATGCTCTAGAGCTACAGGGAAACTTGACGTGAGTACTTGCCTCAAGCTAAGGCCTGAAAAGCCCTGCTGAAGCGAAAGCGTGTAGCAGTTTCCATTATGTCGTGTTCGCTGTTCTGCTTTACTTTAACGTTTCTTCACTTTTCCAGGCACTAGGCACCCGCTTGTAGGCACCCTTTTTCCTACAAATACAGTGAGAACCAGCAGACTCCTTTGCCTTTCTAAGAAACATCCAGACCTAGAAGTCTTTCCCAGTCACTCTATGTATTCAGAGTGTAGGGCAAGTCGCTGCACCCTCCCTTAGGAAACTAGGTGGACTCAGCTGTTCAACAGCTCCAGGGATTCTGTTCTCTCACGTCCTACATGCCATGGAAGTCTGCCTCATTGCCCTCATTGGAGCTACACTAAGAAACACAATCTGCTTCGCCTTCCTTCTAGGAACTCTTACCCAAGGACCCCATACCTAGAGGAGAAAGGAGGCTTGCATTCCTACTGGAACCAAAGCAAAGTTTTTCCTGTTACACTGCAGGAGTTAGAATAGGCTTAGGCCCGAAAGGATACATAGAGCGTTTCAGGGATGAGGGAGTTCGCTCCATGCAGAACACCCTGTGAAGATAAGTGATTCAGCAAGGGACTTGGGTGCAGCTAGAGTCATTTGTGACTTGGTAGAAATCAGAAGGCTTTCGGCTGCATGTTCACCGGAAAAGAAGACCTGATGGCACAAGCCTTGCTTTCCCATTTTAAATCTCTATCCATGCTGCCTTGAAGATATATAAATAACACATTTTTCGTTAGGCCATAGTCACTGTAGACAGCCCTCTGGAAAGAAAAGGAGTTTTCTCTAAGGAAACACGGTGCTTCCATGGCATGTGTGGGAGCTCTACCTGTCATGCTCTAGAGCTACAGGGAAACTTGACGTGAGTACTTGCCTCAAGCTAAGGCCTGAAAAGCCCTGCTGAAGCGAAAGCGTGTAGCAGTTTCCATTATGTCGTGTTCGCTGTTCTGCTTTACTTTAACGTTTCTTCACTTTTCCAGGCACTAGGCACCCGCTTGTAGGCACCCTTTTTCCTACAAATACAGTGAGAACCAGCAGCCTCCTTTGCCTTTCTAAGAAACATCCAGACCTAGAAGTCTTTCCCAGTCACTCTATGTATTCAGAGTGTAGGGCAAGTCGCTGCACCCTCCCTTAGGAAACTAGGTGGACTCAGCTGTTCAACAGCTCCAGGGATTCTGTTCTCTCACGTCCTACATGCCATGGAAGTCTGCCTCATTGCCCTCATTGGAGCTACACTAAGAAACACAATCTGCTTCGCCTTCCTTCTAGGAACTCTTACCCAAGGACCCCATACCTAGAGGAGAAAGGAGGCTTGCATTCCTACTGGAACCAAAGCAAAGTTTTTCCTGTTACACTGCAGGAGTTAGAATAGGCTTAGGCCCGAAAGGATACATAGAGCGTTTCAGGGATGAGGGAGTTCGCTCCATGCAGAACACCCTGTGAAGATAAGTGATTCAGCAAGGGACTTGGGTGCAGCTAGAGTCATTTGTGACTTGTGAGAAATCAGAAGGCTTTCGGCTGCATGTTCACCGGAAAAGAAGACCTGATGGCACAAGCCTTGCTTTCCCATTTTAAATCTCTATCCATGCTGCCTTGAAGATATATAAATAACACATTTTTCGTTAGGCCATAGTCACTGTAGACAGCCCTCTGGAAAGAAAAGGAGTTTTCTCTAAGGAAACACGGTGCTTCCATGGCATGTGTGGGAGCTCTACCTGTCATGCTCTAGAGCTACAGGGAAACTTGACGTGAGTACTTGCCTCAAGCTAAGGCCTGAAAAGCCCTGCTGAAGCGAAAGCGTGTAGCAGTTTCCATTATGTCGTGTTCGCTGTTCTGCTTTACTTTAACGTTTCTTCACTTTTCCAGGCACTAGGCACCCGCTTGTAGGCACCCTTTTTCCTACAAATACAGTGAGAACCAGCAGACTCCTTTGCCTTTCTAAGAAACATCCAGACCTAGAAGTCTTTCCCAGTCACTCTATGTATTCAGAGTGTAGGGCAAGTCGCTGCACCCTCCCTTAGGAAACTAGGTGGACTCAGCTGTTCAACAGCTCCAGGGATTCTGTTCTCTCACGTCCTACATGCCATGGAAGTCTGCCTCATTGCCCTCATTGGAGCTACACTAAGAAACACAATCTGCTTCGCCTTCCTTCTAGGAACTCTTACCCAAGGACCCCATACCTAGAGGAGAAAGGAGGCTTGCATTCCTACTGGAACCAAAGCAAAGTTTTTCCTGTTACACTGCAGGAGTTAGAATAGGCTTAGGCCCGAAAGGATACATAGAGCGTTTCAGGGATGAGGGAGTTCGCTCCATGCAGAACACCCTGTGAAGATAAGTGATTCAGCAAGGGACTTGGGTGCAGCTAGAGTCATTTGTGACTTGGTAGAAATCAGAAGGCTTTCGGCTGCATATTCACCGGAAAAGAAGACCTGATGGCACAAGCCTTGCTTTCCCATTTTAAATCTTTATCCATGCTGCCCTGAAGATACCTAAATAACACATTTTTCGACTGCCTCTATTCACTGTAGGCAGCCCTCTGGAAAGAAAAGGAGTTTTCTCTAAGGAAACACGGTGCTTCCATGGCATGTGTGGGAGCTCCTCCTGTCATGCTCTAGAGCTACAGGGAAACTTGACGTGAGTACTTGCCTCAAGCTAAGGCCTGAAAAGCCCTGCTGAAGCGAAAGCGTGGAGCAGTTTCCATTATGTCGTGTTCGCTGTTCTGCTTTACTTTAACGTTTCTTCACTTTTCCAGGCACTAGGCACCCGCTTGTAGGCACCCTTTTTCCTACAAGTACAGTGAGAACCAGCAGTCTCCTTTGCCTTTCTAAGAAACATCCAGACCTAGAAGTCTTTCCCAGTCACTCTATGTATTCAGAGTGTAGGGCAAGTCGCTGCACCCTCCCTTAGGAAACTAGGTGGACTCAGCTGTTCAACAGCTCCAGGGATTCTGTTCTCTCACGTCCTACATGCCATGGAAGTCTGCCTCATTGCCCTCATTGGAGCTACACTAAGAAACACAATCTGCTTCGCCTTCCTTCTAGGAACTCTTACCCAAGGACCCCATACCTAGAGGAGAAAGGAGGCTTGCATTCCTACTGGAACCAAAGCAAAGTTTTTCCTGTTACACTGCAGGACTTTAGAATAGGCTTAGGCCCGAAAGGATACATAGAGCGTTTCAGGGATGAGGGAGTTCGCTCCATGCAGAACACCCTGTGAAGATAAGTGATTCAGCAAGGGACTTGGGTGCAGCTAGAGTCATTTGTGACTTGGTAGAAATCAGAAGGCTTTCGGCTGCATGTTCACCGGAAAAGAAGACCTGATGGCACAAGCCTTGCTTTCCCATTTTAAATCTTTATCCATGCTGCCCTGAAGATACCTAAATAACACATTTTTCGACTGCCTCTATTCACTGTAGGCAGCCCTCTGGAAAGAAAAGGAGTTTTCTCTAAGGAAACACGGTGCTTCCATGGCATGTGTGGGAGCTCCTCCTGTCATGCTCTAGAGCTACAGGGAAACTTGACGTGAGTACTTGCCTCAAGCTAAGGCCTGAAAAGCCCTGCTGAAGCGAAAGCGTGTAGCAGTTTCCATTATGTCGTGTTCGCTGTTCTGCTTTACTTTAACGTTTCTTCACTTTTCCAGGCACTAGGCACCCGCTTGTAGGCACCCTTTTTCCTACAAATACAGTGAGAACCAGCAGTCTCCTTTGCCTTTCTAAGAAACATCCAGACCTAGAAGTCTTTCCCAGTCACTCTATGTATTCAGAGTGTAGGGCAAGTCGCTGCACCCTCCCTTAGGAAACTAGGTGGACTCAGCTGTTCAACAGCTCCAGGGATTCTGTTCTCTCACGTCCTACATGCCATGGAAGTCTGCCTCATTGCCCTCATTGGAGCTACACTAAGAAACACAATCTGCTTCGCCTTCCTTCTAGGAACTCTTACCCAAGGACCCCATACCTAGAGGAGAAAGGAGGCTTGCATTCCTACTGGAACCAAAGCAAAGTTTTTCCTGTTACACTGCAGGACTTTAGAATAGGCTTAGGCCCGAAAGGATACATAGAGCGTTTCAGGGATGAGGGAGTTCGCTCCATGCAGAACACCCTGTGAAGATAAGTGATTCAGCAAGGGACTTGGGTGCAGCTAGAGTCATTTGTGACTTGGTAGAAATCAGAAGGCTTTCGGCTGCATGTTCACCGGAAAAGAAGACCTGATGGCACAAGCCTTGCTTTCCCATTTTAAATCTTTATCCATGCTGCCCTGAAGATACCTAAATAACACATTTTTCGACTGCCTCTATTCACTGTAGGCAGCCCTCTGGAAAGAAAAGGAGTTTTCTCTAAGGAAACACGGTGCTTCCATGGCATGTGTGGGAGCTCCTCCTGTCATGCTCTAGAGCTACAGGGAAACTTGACGTGAGTACTTGCCTCAAGCTAAGGCCTGAAAAGCCCTGCTGAAGCGAAAGCGTGGAGCAGTTTCCATTATGTCGTGTTCGCTGTTCTGCTTTACTTTAACGTTTCTTCACTTTTCCAGGCACTAGGCACCCGCTTGTAGGCACCCTTTTTCCTACAAGTAGAGTGTGAACCAGCAGTCTCCTTTGCCTTTCTAAGAAACATCCAGACCTAGAAGCCTTTCCCAGTCACTCTATGTATTCAGAGGGTAGGGCAACTCGCTGCCCCCTTCCTTGGGAAAGCTAGATGTCCTCAGCGTTCCAACAGCTCGAGGGATACTCTTCTCTCACGTCCTACATCTCATGGAAGTCTGCCTCATTGCCACATTGGAGCTACACTAAGAAACACAAGCTGCTTCGCCTTCCTCTAGGAACTCCTACCCAAGGACCCCATACCTACAGGAGAAAGGTGGCTTGCATTCCTACTGGAACCAAAGCACAGTTTTTCCTGTTACACTGCAGGACTTTACAATAGGCTTAGGCCCGATAGCATACATAGAACGTTCCAAGGATGAGGGAGTTCGCTCCATGCAGAACACCCTGTGAAGATAAGTTAATTCAGCAAGGGACCAAGGTGTAGCTAGAGTCTCTTTTGACTTGTGAGAAATCAGAAGGTGTTCGGCTGCATGTTCACCAGAAAAGAACACCTGATGGCACAAGCCTTGCTTTCCCATTTTAAATCTCTATCCATGCTGCCTTGAAGATATATAAATAAAACATTTTTCGATAGGCCATAGTCACTGTAGGCAGCCCTCTGGAAAGAAAAGGCGTTTTCTCTAAGGAAACACGGTGCTTCCATGGCATGTGTGGGAGCTCCTCCTGTCATGCTCTAGAGCTACAGGGAAACTTGACGTGAGTACTTGCCTCAAGCTAAGGCCTGAAAAGCCCTGCTGAAGCGAAAGCGTGGAGCAGTTTCCATTATGTCGTGTTCGCTGTTCTGCTTTACTTTAACGTTTCTTCACTTTTCCAGGCACTAGGCACCCGCTTGTAGGCACCCTTTTTCCTACAAGTAGAGTGTGAACCAGCAGTCTCCTTTGCCTTTCTAAGAAACATCCAGACCTAGAAGCCTTTCCCAGTCACTCTATGTATTCAGAGGGTAGGGCAACTCGCTGCCCCCTTCCTTGGGAAAGCTAGATGTCCTCAGCGTTCCAACAGCTCGAGGGATACTCTTCTCTCACGTCCTACATCTCATGGAAGTCTGCCTCATTGCCACATTGGAGCTACACTAAGAAACACAAGCTGCTTCGCCTTCCTCTAGGAACTCCTACCCAAGGACTCCATACCAACAGGAGAAAGGTGGCTTGCATTCCTACTGGAACCAAAGCACAGTTTTTCCTGTTACACTGCAGGACTTTACAATAGGCTTAGGCCCGATAGCATACATAGAACGTTCCAAGGATGAGGGAGTTCGCTACATGCAGAAAACCCTGTGAAGATAAGTTAATTCAGCAAGGGACCAAGGTGTAGCTAGAGTCTCTTTTGACTTGTGAGAAATCAGAAGGTGTTCGGCTGCATGTTCACCGGAAAAGAACACCTGATGGCACAAGCCTTGCTTTCCCATTTTAAATCTCTATCCATGCTGCCTTGAAGATATATAAATAACACATTTTTCGATAGGCCATAGTCACTGTAGGCAGCCCTCTGGAAAGAAAAGGCGTTTTCTCTAAGGAAACACGGTGCTTCCATGGCATGTGTGGGAGCTCCTCCTGTCATGCTCTAGAGCTACAGGGAAACTTGACGTGAGTACTTGCCTCAAGCTAAGGCCTGAAAAGCCCTGCTGAAGCGAAAGCGTGCAGCAGTTTCCATTATGTCGTGTTCGCTGTTCTGCTTTACTTTAACGTTTCTTCACTTTTCCAGGCACTAGGCACCCGCTTGTAGGCACCCTTTTTCCTACAAGTAGAGTGTGAACCAGCAGTCTCCTTTGCCTTTCTAAGAAACATCCAGACCTAGAAGCCTTTCCCAGTCACTCTATGTATTCAGAGTGTAGGGCAACTCGCTGCCCCCTTCCTTGGGAAGGCTAGATGTCCTCAGCGTTCCAACAGCTCGAGGGATTCTCTTCTCTCACGTCCTACATCTCATGGAAGTCTGCCTCATTGCCACATTGGAGCTACACTAAGAAACACAAGCTGCTTCGCCTTCCTCTAGGAACTCCTACCCAAGGACCCCATACCAACAGGAGAAAGGTGGCTTGCATTCCTACTGGAACCAAAGCACAGTTTTTCCTGTTACACTGCAGGACTTTACAATAGGCTTAGGCCCGATAGCATACATAGAACGTTCCAAGGATGAGGGAGTTCGCTACATGCAGAAAACCCTGTGAAGATAAGTTAATTCAGCAAGGGACCAAGGTGTAGCTAGAGTCTCTTTTGACTTGTGAGAAATCAGAAGGTGTTCGGCTGCATGTTCACCAGAAAAGAACACCTGATGGCACAAGCCTTGCTTTCCCATTTTAAATCTCTATCCATGCTGCCTTGAAGATATATAAATAAAACATTTTTCGATAGGCCATAGTCACTGTAGGCAGCCCTCTGGAAAGAAAAGGCGTTTTCTCTAAGGAAACACGGTGCTTCCATGGCATTTGTGGGAGCTCCTCCTGTCATGCTCTAGAGCTACAGGGAAACTTGACGTGAGTACTTGCCTCAAGCTAAGGCCTGAAAAGCCCTGCTGAAGCGAAAGCGTGTAGCAGTTTCCATTATGTCGTGTTCGCTGTTCTGCTTTACTTTAACGTTTCTTCACTTTTCCAGGCACTAGGCACCCGCTTGTAGGCACCCTTTTTCCTACAAATACAGTGAGAACCAGCAGTCTCCTTTGCCTTTCTAAGAAACATCCAGACCTAGAAGTCTTTCCCAGTCACTCTATGTATTCAGAGTGTAGGGCAAGTCGCTGCACCCTCCCTTAGGAAACTAGGTGGACTCAGCTGTTCAACAGCTCCAGGGATTCTGTTCTCTCACGTCCTACATGCCATGGAAGTCTGCCTCATTGCCCTCATTGGAGCTACACTAAGAAACACAATCTGCTTCGCCTTCCTTCTAGGAACTCTTACCCAAGGACCCCATACCTAGAGGAGAAAGGAGGCTTGCATTCCTACTGGAACCAAAGCAAAGTTTTTCCTGTTACACTGCAGGACTTTAGAATAGGCTTAGGCCCGAAAGGATACATAGAGCGTTTCAGGGATGAGGGAGTTCGCTCCATGCAGAACACCCTGTGAAGATAAGTGATTCAGCAAGGGACTTGGGTGCAGCTAGAGTCATTTGTGACTTGGTAGAAATCAGAAGGCTTTCGGCTGCATGTTCACCGGAAAAGAAGACCTGATGGCACAAGCCTTGCTTTCCCATTTTAAATCTTTATCCATGCTGCCCTGAAGATACCTAAATAACACATTTTTCGACTGCCTCTATTCACTGTAGGCAGCCCTCTGGAAAGAAAAGGAGTTTTCTCTAAGGAAACACGGTGCTTCCATGGCATGTGTGGGAGCTCCTCCTGTCATGCTCTAGAGCTACAGGGAAACTTGACGTGAGTACTTGCCTCAAGCTAAGGCCTGAAAAGCCCTGCTGAAGCGAAAGCGTGGAGCAGTTTCCATTATGTCGTGTTCGCTGTTCTGCTTTACTTTAACGTTTCTTCACTTTTCCAGGCACTAGGCACCCGCTTGTAGGCACCCTTTTTCCTACAAGTAGAGTGTGAACCAGCAGTCTCCTTTGCCTTTCTAAGAAACATCCAGACCTAGAAGCCTTTCCCAGTCACTCTATGTATTCAGAGGGTAGGGCAACTCGCTGCCCCCTTCCTTGGGAAAGCTAGATGTCCTCAGCGTTCCAACAGCTCGAGGGATACTCTTCTCTCACGTCCTACATCTCATGGAAGTCTGCCTCATTGCCACATTGGAGCTACACTAAGAAACACAAGCTGCTTCGCCTTCCTCTAGGAACTCCTACCCAAGGACCCCATACCAACAGGAGAAAGGTGGCTTGCATTCCTACTGGAACCAAAGCACAGTTTTTCCTGTTACACTGCAGGACTTTACAATAGGCTTAGGCCCGATAGCATACATAGAACGTTCCAAGGATGAGGGAGTTCGCTACATGCAGAAAAACCTGTGAAGATAAGTTAATTCAGCAAGGGACCAAGGTGTAGCTAGAGTCTCTTTTGACTTGTGAGAAATCAGAAGGTGTTCGGCTGCATGTTCACCGGAAAAGAACACCTGATGGCACAAGCCTTGCTTTCCCATTTTAAATCTCTATCCATGCTGCCTTGAAGATATATAAATAACACATTTTTCGATAGGCCATAGTCACTGTAGGCAGCCCTCTGGAAAGAAAAGGCGTTTTCTCTAAGGAAACACGGTGCTTCCATGGCATGTGTGGGAGCTCCTCCTGTCATGCTCTAGAGCTACAGGGAAACTTGACGTGAGTACTTGCCTCAAGCTAAGGCCTGAAAAGCCCTGCTGAAGCGAAAGCGTGCAGCAGTTTCCATTATGTCGTGTTCGCTGTTCTGCTTTACTTTAACGTTTCTTCACTTTTCCAGGCACTAGGCACCCGCTTGTAGGCACCCTTTTTCCTACAAGTAGAGTGTGAACCAGCAGTCTCCTTTGCCTTTCTAAGAAACATCCAGACCTAGAAGGCTTTCCCAGTCACTCTATGTATTCAGAGTGTAGGGCAACTCGCTGCCCCCTTCCTTGGGAAGGCTAGATGTCCTCAGCGTTCCAACAGCTCGAGGGATTCTCTTCTCTCACGTCCTACATCTCATGGAAGTCTGCCTCATTGCCACATTGGAGCTACACTAAGAAACACAAGCTGCTTCGCCTTCCTCTAGGAACTCCTACCCAAGGACCCCATACCAACAGGAGAAAGGTGGCTTGCATTCCTACTGGAACCAAAGCACAGTTTTTCCTGTTACACTGCAGGACTTTACAATAGGCTTAGGCCCGATAGCATACATAGAACGTTCCAAGGATGAGGGAGTTCGCTCCATGCAGAACACCCTGTGAAGATAAGTTAATTCAGCAAGGGACCAAGGTGTAGCTAGAGTCTCTTTTGACTTGTGAGAAATCAGAAGGTGTTCGGCTGCATGTTCACCAGAAAAGAACACCTGATGGCACAAGCCTTGCTTTCCCATTTTAAATCTCTATCCATGCTGCCTTGAAGATATATAAATAAAACATTTTTCGATAGGCCATAGTCACTGTAGGCAGCCCTCTGGAAAGAAAAGGCGTTTTCTCTAAGGAAACACGGTGCTTCCATGGCATGTGTGGGAGCTCCTCCTGTCATGCTCTAGAGCTACAGGGAAACTTGACGTGAGTACTTGCCTCAAGCTAAGGCCTGAAAAGCCCTGCTGAAGCGAAAGCGTGCAGCAGTTTCCATTATGTCGTGTTCGCTGTTCTGCTTTACTTTAACGTTTCTTCACTTTTCCAGGCACTAGGCACCCGCTTGTAGGCACCCTTTTTCCTACAAGTAGAGTGTGAACCAGCAGTCTCCTTTGCCTTTCTAAGAAACATCCAGACCTAGAAGCCTTTCCCAGTCACTCTATGTATTCAGAGGGTAGGGCAACTCGCTGCCCCCTTCCTTGGGAAAGCTAGATGTCCTCAGCGTTCCAACAGCTCGAGGGATACTCTTCTCTCACGTCCTACATCTCATGGAAGTCTGCCTCATTGCCACATTGGAGCTACACTAAGAAACACAAGCTGCTTCGCCTTCCTCTAGGAACTCCTACCCAAGGACTCCATACCAACAGGAGAAAGGTGGCTTGCATTCCTACTGGAACCAAAGCACAGTTTTTCCTGTTACACTGCAGGACTTTACAATAGGCTTAGGCCCGATAGCATACATAGAACGTTCCAAGGATGAGGGAGTTCGCTACATGCAGAAAACCCTGTGAAGATAAGTTAATTCAGCAAGGGACCAAGGTGTAGCTAGAGTCTCTTTTGACTTGTGAGAAATCAGAAGGTGTTCGGCTGCATGTTCACCGGAAAAGAACACCTGATGGCACAAGCCTTGCTTTCCCATTTTAAATCTCTATCCATGCTGCCTTGAAGATATATAAATAACACATTTTTCGATAGGCCATAGTCACTGTAGGCAGCCCTCTGGAAAGAAAAGGCGTTTTCTCTAAGGAAACACGGTGCTTCCATGGCATGTGTGGGAGCTCCTCCTGTCATGCTCTAGAGCTACAGGGAAACTTGACGTGAGTACTTGCCTCAAGCTAAGGCCTGAAAAGCCCTGCTGAAGCGAAAGCGTGCAGCAGTTTCCATTATGTCGTGTTCGCTGTTCTGCTTTACTTTAACGTTTCTTCACTTTTCCAGGCACTAGGCACCCGCTTGTAGGCACCCTTTTTCCTACAAGTAGAGTGTGAACCAGCAGTCTCCTTTGCCTTTCTAAGAAACATCCAGACCTAGAAGCCTTTCCCAGTCACTCTATGTATTCAGAGTGTAGGGCAACTCGCTGCCCCCTTCCTTGGGAAGGCTAGATGTCCTCAGCGTTCCAACAGCTCGAGGGATTCTCTTCTCTCACGTCCTACATCTCATGGAAGTCTGCCTCATTGCCACATTGGAGCTACACTAAGAAACACAAGCTGCTTCGCCTTCCTCTAGGAACTCCTACCCAAGGACCCCATACCAACAGGAGAAAGGTGGCTTGCATTCCTACTGGAACCAAAGCACAGTTTTTCCTGTTACACTGCAGGACTTTACAATAGGCTTAGGCCCGATAGCATACATAGAACGTTCCAAGGATGAGGGAGTTCGCTACATGCAGAAAACCCTGTGAAGATAAGTTAATTCAGCAAGGGACCAAGGTGTAGCTAGAGTCTCTTTTGACTTGTGAGAAATCAGAAGGTGTTCGGCTGCATGTTCACCAGAAAAGAACACCTGATGGCACAAGCCTTGCTTTCCCATTTTAAATCTCTATCCATGCTGCCTTGAAGATATATAAATAAAACATTTTTCGATAGGCCATAGTCACTGTAGGCAGCCCTCTGGAAAGAAAAGGCGTTTTCTCTAAGGAAACACGGTGCTTCCATGGCATTTGTGGGAGCTCCTCCTGTCATGCTCTAGAGCTACAGGGAAACTTGACGTGAGTACTTGCCTCAAGCTAAGGCCTGAAAAGCCCTGCTGAAGCGAAAGCGTGTAGCAGTTTCCATTATGTCGTGTTCGCTGTTCTGCTTTACTTTAACGTTTCTTCACTTTTCCAGGCACTAGGCACCCGCTTGTAGGCACCCTTTTTCCTACAAATACAGTGAGAACCAGCAGTCTCCTTTGCCTTTCTAAGAAACATCCAGACCTAGAAGTCTTTCCCAGTCACTCTATGTATTCAGAGTGTAGGGCAAGTCGCTGCACCCTCCCTTAGGAAACTAGGTGGACTCAGCTGTTCAACAGCTCCAGGGATTCTGTTCTCTCACGTCCTACATGCCATGGAAGTCTGCCTCATTGCCCTCATTGGAGCTACACTAAGAAACACAATCTGCTTCGCCTTCCTTCTAGGAACTCTTACCCAAGGACCCCATACCTAGAGGAGAAAGGAGGCTTGCATTCCTACTGGAACCAAAGCACAGTTTTTCCTGTTACACTGCAGGACTTTACAATAGGCTTAGGCCCGATAGCATACATAGAACGTTCCAAGGATGAGGGAGTTCGCTACATGCAGAAAACCCTGTGAAGATAAGTTAATTCAGCAAGGGACCAAGGTGTAGCTAGAGTCTCTTTTGACTTGTGAGAAATCAGAAGGCTTTCGGCTGCATGTTCACCGGAAAAGAACACCTGAAGGCACAAGCCTTGCTTTCCCATTTTAAATCTCTATCCATGCTGCCTTGAAGATATATAAATAACACATTTTTCGATAGGCCATAGTCACTGTAGGCAGCCCTCTGGAAAGAAAAGGCGTTTTCTCTAAGGAAACACGGTGCTTCCATGGCATGTGTGGGAGCTCCTCCTGTCATGCTCTAGAGCTACAGGGAAACTTGACGTGAGTACTTGCCTCAAGCTAAGGCCTGAAAAGCCCTGCTGAAGCGAAAGCGTGCAGCAGTTTCCATTATGTCGTGTTCGCTGTTCTGCTTTACTTTAACGTTTCTTCACTTTTCCAGGCACTAGGCACCCGCTTGTAGGCACCCTTTTGCCTACAAGTAGAGTGTGAACCAGCAGGCTCCTCTGCCATCTAAGAACATCCAGGCTCAGTAGCCTTTCCCAGTCACTCTATGTATTCAGAGGGTAGGGCAACACACTGCACCCTTCCTTGGGAAAGCTAGAGTCCTCAGCACTCCAACAGCTCCAGGGATTCTGTTCTCTCACGTCCTACATGCCATGGAAGTCGGCCTCATTGCCCTTATTGGAGCTACACTAAGTAATACAAGCTGCTTCGCCTTCCTCTAGGAACTCCTACCCAAGGACCCCATACCTACAGGAGAAATGTGGCTTGCATTCCTACTGGAACCAAAGCACAGTGTTTCCTGTTACACTGCAAGATTTTACAATAGGCTTAGGCCCGATAGCATACATAGAACGTTCCAAGGATGAGGGAGTTCGCTACATGCAGAACACCCTGTGAAGATAAGTTAATTCAGCAAGGGACCAAGGTGTAGCTAGAGTCTCTTTTGACTTGTGAGAAATCAGAAGGTATTCGGCTGCATGTTCACCGGAAAAGAAGACCTGATGGCACAAGCCTTGCTTTCCCACTTTAAATCTTTATCCATGCTGCCCTGAAGATACCTAAATAACACTGTTTTTGACTGGCCTCTAGTCATTGTAGGCAGCCCTCTGGAAAGAAAAGGAGTTTTCTCTAAGGAAACACGGTGCTTCCATGGCATGTGTGGGAGCTCCTCCTGTCATGCTCTAGAGCTACAGGGAAACTTGACGTGAGTACTTGCCTCAAGCTAAGGCCTGAAAAGCCCTGCTGAAGCGAAAGCGTGCAGCAGTTTCCATTATGTCGTGTTCGCTGTTCTGCTATACTTTAACGTTTCTTCACTTTTCCAGGCACTAGGCACCCGCTTGTAGGCACCCTTTTTCCTACAAATACAGTGAGAACCAGCAGTCTCCTTTGCCTTTCTAAGAAACATCCAGACCTAGAAGCCTTTCCCAGTCACTCTATGTATTCAGAGTGTAGGGCAACTCGCTGCCCCCTTCCTTGGGAAGGCTAGATGTCCTGAGCGTTCCAACAGCTCGAGGGATTCTCTTCTCTCACGTCCTACATCTCATGGAAGTCTGCCTCATTGCCACATTGGAGCTACACTAAGAAACACAATCTGCTTCGCCTTCCTTCTAGGAACTCTTACCCAAGGACCCCATACCTAGAGGAGAAAGGAGGCTTGCATTCCTACTGGAACCAAAGCAAAGTTTTTCCTGTTACACTGCAGAACTTTAGAATAGGCTTAGGCCCGAAAGGATACATAGAGCGTTTCAGGGATGAGGGAGTTCGCTACATGCAGAACACCCTGTGAAGATAAGTGATTCAGCAAGGGACTTGGGTGCAGCTAGAGTCATTTGTGACTTGTGAGAAATCAGAAGGCTTTCGGCTGCATGTTCACCGGAAAAGAAGACCTGATGGCACAAGCCTTGCTTTCCCATTTTAAATCTTTATCCATGCTGCCCTGAAGATACCTAAATAACACATTTTTCGACTGCCTCTATTCACTGTAGGCAGCCCTCTGGAAAGAAAAGGAGTTTTCTCTAAGGAAACACGGTGCTTCCATGGCATGTGTGGGAGCTCCTCCTGTCATGCTCTAGAGCTACAGGGAAACTTGACGTGAGTACTTGCCTCAAGCTAAGGCCTGAAAAGCCCTGCTGAAGCGAAAGCGTGCAGCAGTTTCCATTATGTCGTGTTCGCTGTTCTGCTTTACTTTAACGTTTCTTCACTTTTCCAGGCACTAGGCACCCGCTTGTAGGCACCCTTTTTCCTACAAATACAGTGAGAACCAGCAGTCTCCTTTGCCTTTCTAAGAAACATCCAGACCTAGAAGCCTTTCCCAGTCACTCTATGTATTCAGAGTGTAGGGCAACTCGCTGCCCCCTTCCTTGGGAAGGCTAGATGTCCTCAGCGTTCCAACAGCTCGAGGGATTCTCTTCTCTCACGTCCTACATCTCATGGAAGTCTGCCTCATTGCCACATTGGAGCTACACTAAGAAACACAAGCTGCTTCGCCTTCCTCTAGGAACTCCTACCCAAGGACCCCATACCAACAGGAGAAAGGTGGCTTGCATTCCTACTGGAACCAAAGCACAGTTTTTCCTGTTACACTGCAGGACTTTACAATAGGCTTAGGCCCGATAGCATACATAGAACGTTCCAAGGATGAGGGAGTTCGCTCCATGCAGAACACCCTGTGAAGATAAGTTAATTCAGCAAGGGACCAAGGTGTAGCTAGAGTCTCTTTTGACTTGTGAGAAATCAGAAGGTGTTCGGCTGCATGTTCACCAGAAAAGAACACCTGATGGCACAAGCCTTGCTTTCCCATTTTAAATCTCTATCCATGCTGCCTTGAAGATATATAAATAAAACATTTTTCGATAGGCCATAGTCACTGTAGGCAGCCCTCTGGAAAGAAAAGGCGTTTTCTCTAAGGAAACACGGTGCTTCCATGGCATGTGTGGGAGCTCCTCCTGTCATGCTCTAGAGCTACAGGGAAACTTGACGTGAGTACTTGCCTCAAGCTAAGGCCTGAAAAGCCCTGCTGAAGCGAAAGCGTGGAGCAGTTTCCATTATGTCGTGTTCGCTGTTCTGCTTTACTTTAACGTTTCTTCACTTTTCCAGGCACTAGGCACCCGCTTGTAGGCACCCTTTTTCCTACAAGTAGAGTGTGAACCAGCAGTCTCCTTTGCCTTTCTAAGAAACATCCAGACCTAGAAGCCTTTCCCAGTCACTCTATGTATTCAGAGGGTAGGGCAACTCGCTGCCCCCTTCCTTGGGAAAGCTAGATGTCCTCAGCGTTCCAACAGCTCGAGGGATACTCTTCTCTCACGTCCTACATCTCATGGAAGTCTGCCTCATTGCCACATTGGAGCTACACTAAGAAACACAAGCTGCTTCGCCTTCCTCTAGGAACTCCTACCCAAGGACTCCATACCAACAGGAGAAAGGTGGCTTGCATTCCTACTGGAACCAAAGCACAGTTTTTCCTGTTACACTGCAGGACTTTACAATAGGCTTAGGCCCGATAGCATACATAGAACGTTCCAAGGATGAGGGAGTTCGCTACATGCAGAAAACCCTGTGAAGATAAGTTAATTCAGCAAGGGACCAAGGTGTAGCTAGAGTCTCTTTTGACTTGTGAGAAATCAGAAGGTGTTCGGCTGCATGTTCACCGGAAAAGAACACCTGATGGCACAAGCCTTGCTTTCCCATTTTAAATCTCTATCCATGCTGCCTTGAAGATATATAAATAACACATTTTTCGATAGGCCATAGTCACTGTAGGCAGCCCTCTGGAAAGAAAAGGCGTTTTCTCTAAGGAAACACGGTGCTTCCATGGCATGTGTGGGAGCTCCTCCTGTCATGCTCTAGAGCTACAGGGAAACTTGACGTGAGTACTTGCCTCAAGCTAAGGCCTGAAAAGCCCTGCTGAAGCGAAAGCGTGCAGCAGTTTCCATTATGTCGTGTTCGCTGTTCTGCTTTACTTTAACGTTTCTTCACTTTTCCAGGCACTAGGCACCCGCTTGTAGGCACCCTTTTTCCTACAAGTAGAGTGTGAACCAGCAGTCTCCTTTGCCTTTCTAAGAAACATCCAGACCTAGAAGCCTTTCCCAGTCACTCTATGTATTCAGAGTGTAGGGCAACTCGCTGCCCCCTTCCTTGGGAAGGCTAGATGTCCTGAGCGTTCCAACAGCTCGAGGGATTCTCTTCTCTCACGTCCTACATCTCATGGAAGTCTGCCTCATTGCCACATTGGAGCTACACTAAGAAACACAAGCTGCTTCGCCTTCCTCTAGGAACTCCTACCCAAGGACCCCATACCAACAGGAGAAAGGTGGCTTGCATTCCTACTGGAACCAAAGCACAGTTTTTCCTGTTACACTGCAGGACTTTACAATAGGCTTAGGCCCGATAGCATACATAGAACGTTCCAAGGATGAGGGAGTTCGCTACATGCAGAAAACCCTGTGAAGATAAGTTAATTCAGCAAGGGACCAAGGTGTAGCTAGAGTCTCTTTTGACTTGTGAGAAATCAGAAGGTGTTCGGCTGCATGTTCACCAGAAAAGAACACCTGATGGCACAAGCCTTGCTTTCCCATTTTAAATCTCTATCCATGCTGCCTTGAAGATATATAAATAAAACATTTTTCGATAGGCCATAGTCACTGTAGGCAGCCCTCTGGAAAGAAAAGGCGTTTTCTCTAAGGAAACACGGTGCTTCCATGGCATTTGTGGGAGCTCCTCCTGTCATGCTCTAGAGCTACAGGGAAACTTGACGTGAGTACTTGCCTCAAGCTAAGGCCTGAAAAGCCCTGCTGAAGCGAAAGCGTGTAGCAGTTTCCATTATGTCGTGTTCGCTGTTCTGCTTTACTTTAACGTTTCTTCACTTTTCCAGGCACTAGGCACCCGCTTGTAGGCACCCTTTTTCCTACAAATACAGTGAGAACCAGCAGTCTCCTTTGCCTTTCTAAGAAACATCCAGACCTAGAAGTCTTTCCCAGTCACTCTATGTATTCAGAGTGTAGGGCAAGTCGCTGCACCCTCCCTTAGGAAACTAGGTGGACTCAGCTGTTCAACAGCTCCAGGGATTCTGTTCTCTCACGTCCTACATGCCATGGAAGTCTGCCTCATTGCCCTCATTGGAGCTACACTAAGAAACACAATCTGCTTCGCCTTCCTTCTAGGAACTCTTACCCAAGGACCCCATACCTAGAGGAGAAAGGAGGCTTGCATTCCTACTGGAACCAAAGCACAGTTTTTCCTGTTACACTGCAGGACTTTACAATAGGCTTAGGCCCGATAGCATACATAGAACGTTCCAAGGATGAGGGAGTTCGCTACATGCAGAAAACCCTGTGAAGATAAGTTAATTCAGCAAGGGACCAAGGTGTAGCTAGAGTCTCTTTTGACTTGTGAGAAATCAGAAGGCTTTCGGCTGCATGTTCACCGGAAAAGAACACCTGAAGGCACAAGCCTTGCTTTCCCATTTTAAATCTCTATCCATGCTGCCTTGAAGATATATAAATAACACATTTTTCGATAGGCCATAGTCACTGTAGGCAGCCCTCTGGAAAGAAAAGGCGTTTTCTCTAAGGAAACACGGTGCTTCCATGGCATGTGTGGGAGCTCCTCCTGTCATGCTCTAGAGCTACAGGGAAACTTGACGTGAGTACTTGCCTCAAGCTAAGGCCTGAAAAGCCCTGCTGAAGCGAAAGCGTGCAGCAGTTTCCATTATGTCGTGTTCGCTGTTCTGCTTTACTTTAACGTTTCTTCACTTTTCCAGGCACTAGGCACCCGCTTGTAGGCACCCTTTTGCCTACAAGTAGAGTGTGAACCAGCAGGCTCCTCTGCCATCTAAGAACATCCAGGCTCAGTAGCCTTTCCCAGTCACTCTATGTATTCAGAGGGTAGGGCAACACACTGCACCCTTCCTTGGGAAAGCTAGAGTCCTCAGCACTCCAACAGCTCCAGGGATTCTGTTCTCTCACGTCCTACATGCCATGGAAGTCGGCCTCATTGCCCTTATTGGAGCTACACTAAGTAATACAAGCTGCTTCGCCTTCCTCTAGGAACTCCTACCCAAGGACCCCATACCTACAGGAGAAATGTGGCTTGCATTCCTACTGGAACCAAAGCACAGTGTTTCCTGTTACACTGCAAGATTTTACAATAGGCTTAGGCCCGATAGCATACATAGAACGTTCCAAGGATGAGGGAGTTCGCTACATGCAGAACACCCTGTGAAGATAAGTTAATTCAGCAAGGGACCAAGGTGTAGCTAGAGTCTCTTTTGACTTGTGAGAAATCAGAAGGTATTCGGCTGCATGTTCACCGGAAAAGAAGACCTGATGGCACAAGCCTTGCTTTCCCACTTTAAATCTTTATCCATGCTGCCCTGAAGATACCTAAATAACACTGTTTTTGACTGGCCTCTAGTCATTGTAGGCAGCCCTCTGGAAAGAAAAGGAGTTTTCTCTAAGGAAACACGGTGCTTCCATGGCATGTGTGGGAGCTCCTCCTGTCATGCTCTAGAGCTACAGGGAAACTTGACGTGAGTACTTGCCTCAAGCTAAGGCCTGAAAAGCCCTGCTGAAGCGAAAGCGTGCAGCAGTTTCCATTATGTCGTGTTCGCTGTTCTGCTTTACTTTAACGTTTCTTCACTTTTCCAGGCACTAGGCACCCGCTTGTAGGCACCCTTTTTCCTACAAATACAGTGAGAACCAGCAGTCTCCTTTGCCTTTCTAAGAAACATCCAGACCTAGAAGCCTTTCCCAGTCACTCTATGTATTCAGAGTGTAGGGCAACTCGCTGCCCCCTTCCTTGGGAAGGCTAGATGTCCTGAGCGTTCCAACAGCTCGAGGGATTCTCTTCTCTCACGTCCTACATCTCATGGAAGTCTGCCTCATTGCCACATTGGAGCTACACTAAGAAACACAATCTGCTTCGCCTTCCTTCTAGGAACTCTTACCCAAGGACCCCATACCTAGAGGAGAAAGGAGGCTTGCATTCCTACTGGAACCAAAGCAAAGTTTTTCCTGTTACACTGCAGAACTTTAGAATAGGCTTAGGCCCGAAAGGATACATAGAGCGTTTCAGGGATGAGGGAGTTCGCTACATGCAGAACACCCTGTGAAGATAAGTGATTCAGCAAGGGACTTGGGTGCAGCTAGAGTCATTTGTGACTTGTGAGAAATCAGAAGGCTTTCGGCTGCATGTTCACCGGAAAAGAAGACCTGATGGCACAAGCCTTGCTTTCCCATTTTAAATCTTTATCCATGCTGCCCTGAAGATACCTAAATAACACATTTTTCGACTGCCTCTATTCACTGTAGGCAGCCCTCTGGAAAGAAAAGGAGTTTTCTCTAAGGAAACACGGTGCTTCCATGGCATGTGTGGGAGCTCCTCCTGTCATGCTCTAGAGCTACAGGGAAACTTGACGTGAGTACTTGCCTCAAGCTAAGGCCTGAAAAGCCCTGCTGAAGCGAAAGCGTGCAGCAGTTTCCATTATGTCGTGTTCGCTGTTCTGCTTTACTTTAACGTTTCTTCACTTTTCCAGGCACTAGGCACCCGCTTGTAGGCACCCTTTTTCCTACAAATACAGTGAGAACCAGCAGTCTCCTTTGCCTTTCTAAGAAACATCCAGACCTAGAAGCCTTTCCCAGTCACTCTATGTATTCAGAGTGTAGGGCAACTCGCTGCCCCCTTCCTTGGGAAGGCTAGATGTCCTCAGCGTTCCAACAGCTCGAGGGATTCTCTTCTCTCACGTCCTACATCTCATGGAAGTCTGCCTCATTGCCACATTGGAGCTACACTAAGAAACACAAGCTGCTTCGCCTTCCTCTAGGAACTCCTACCCAAGGACCCCATACCAACAGGAGAAAGGTGGCTTGCATTCCTACTGGAACCAAAGCACAGTTTTTCCTGTTACACTGCAGGACTTTACAATAGGCTTAGGCCCGATAGCATACATAGAACGTTCCAAGGATGAGGGAGTTCGCTCCATGCAGAACACCCTGTGAAGATAAGTTAATTCAGCAAGGGACCAAGGTGTAGCTAGAGTCTCTTTTGACTTGTGAGAAATCAGAAGGTGTTCGGCTGCATGTTCACCAGAAAAGAACACCTGATGGCACAAGCCTTGCTTTCCCATTTTAAATCTCTATCCATGCTGCCTTGAAGATATATAAATAAAACATTTTTCGATAGGCCATAGTCACTGTAGGCAGCCCTCTGGAAAGAAAAGGCGTTTTCTCTAAGGAAACACGGTGCTTCCATGGCATGTGTGGGAGCTCCTCCTGTCATGCTCTAGAGCTACAGGGAAACTTGACGTGAGTACTTGCCTCAAGCTAAGGCCTGAAAAGCCCTGCTGAAGCGAAAGCGTGGAGCAGTTTCCATTATGTCGTGTTCGCTGTTCTGCTTTACTTTAACGTTTCTTCACTTTTCCAGGCACTAGGCACCCGCTTGTAGGCACCCTTTTTCCTACAAGTAGAGTGTGAACCAGCAGTCTCCTTTGCCTTTCTAAGAAACATCCAGACCTAGAAGCCTTTCCCAGTCACTCTATGTATTCAGAGGGTAGGGCAACTCGCTGCCCCCTTCCTTGGGAAAGCTAGATGTCCTCAGCGTTCCAACAGCTCGAGGGATACTCTTCTCTCACGTCCTACATCTCATGGAAGTCTGCCTCATTGCCACATTGGAGCTACACTAAGAAACACAAGCTGCTTCGCCTTCCTCTAGGAACTCCTACCCAAGGACTCCATACCAACAGGAGAAAGGTGGCTTGCATTCCTACTGGAACCAAAGCACAGTTTTTCCTGTTACACTGCAGGACTTTACAATAGGCTTAGGCCCGATAGCATACATAGAACGTTCCAAGGATGAGGGAGTTCGCTACATGCAGAAAACCCTGTGAAGATAAGTTAATTCAGCAAGGGACCAAGGTGTAGCTAGAGTCTCTTTTGACTTGTGAGAAATCAGAAGGTGTTCGGCTGCATGTTCACCGGAAAAGAACACCTGATGGCACAAGCCTTGCTTTCCCATTTTAAATCTCTATCCATGCTGCCTTGAAGATATATAAATAACACATTTTTCGATAGGCCATAGTCACTGTAGGCAGCCCTCTGGAAAGAAAAGGCGTTTTCTCTAAGGAAACACGGTGCTTCCATGGCATGTGTGGGAGCTCCTCCTGTCATGCTCTAGAGCTACAGGGAAACTTGACGTGAGTACTTGCCTCAAGCTAAGGCCTGAAAAGCCCTGCTGAAGCGAAAGCGTGCAGCAGTTTCCATTATGTCGTGTTCGCTGTTCTGCTTTACTTTAACGTTTCTTCACTTTTCCAGGCACTAGGCACCCGCTTGTAGGCACCCTTTTTCCTACAAGTAGAGTGTGAACCAGCAGTCTCCTTTGCCTTTCTAAGAAACATCCAGACCTAGAAGCCTTTCCCAGTCACTCTATGTATTCAGAGTGTAGGGCAACTCGCTGCCCCCTTCCTTGGGAAGGCTAGATGTCCTGAGCGTTCCAACAGCTCGAGGGATTCTCTTCTCTCACGTCCTACATCTCATGGAAGTCTGCCTCATTGCCACATTGGAGCTACACTAAGAAACACAAGCTGCTTCGCCTTCCTCTAGGAACTCCTACCCAAGGACCCCATACCAACAGGAGAAAGGTGGCTTGCATTCCTACTGGAACCAAAGCACAGTTTTTCCTGTTACACTGCAGGACTTTACAATAGGCTTAGGCCCGATAGCATACATAGAACGTTCCAAGGATGAGGGAGTTCGCTACATGCAGAAAACCCTGTGAAGATAAGTTAATTCAGCAAGGGACCAAGGTGTAGCTAGAGTCTCTTTTGACTTGTGAGAAATCAGAAGGTGTTCGGCTGCATGTTCACCAGAAAAGAACACCTGATGGCACAAGCCTTGCTTTCCCATTTTAAATCTCTATCCATGCTGCCTTGAAGATATATAAATAAAACATTTTTCGATAGGCCATAGTCACTGTAGGCAGCCCTCTGGAAAGAAAAGGCGTTTTCTCTAAGGAAACACGGTGCTTCCATGGCATTTGTGGGAGCTCCTCCTGTCATGCTCTAGAGCTACAGGGAAACTTGACGTGAGTACTTGCCTCAAGCTAAGGCCTGAAAAGCCCTGCTGAAGCGAAAGCGTGTAGCAGTTTCCATTATGTCGTGTTCGCTGTTCTGCTTTACTTTAACGTTTCTTCACTTTTCCAGGCACTAGGCACCCGCTTGTAGGCACCCTTTTTCCTACAAATACAGTGAGAACCAGCAGTCTCCTTTGCCTTTCTAAGAAACATCCAGACCTAGAAGTCTTTCCCAGTCACTCTATGTATTCAGAGTGTAGGGCAAGTCGCTGCACCCTCCCTTAGGAAACTAGGTGGACTCAGCTGTTCAACAGCTCCAGGGATTCTGTTCTCTCACGTCCTACATGCCATGGAAGTCTGCCTCATTGCCCTCATTGGAGCTACACTAAGAAACACAATCTGCTTCGCCTTCCTTCTAGGAACTCTTACCCAAGGACCCCATACCTAGAGGAGAAAGGAGGCTTGCATTCCTACTGGAACCAAAGCACAGTTTTTCCTGTTACACTGCAGGACTTTACAATAGGCTTAGGCCCGATAGCATACATAGAACGTTCCAAGGATGAGGGAGTTCGCTACATGCAGAAAACCCTGTGAAGATAAGTTAATTCAGCAAGGGACCAAGGTGTAGCTAGAGTCTCTTTTGACTTGTGAGAAATCAGAAGGTGTTCGGCTGCATGTTCACCAGAAAAGAACACCTGATGGCACAAGCCTTGCTTTCCCATTTTAAATCTCTATCCATGCTGCCTTGAAGATATATAAATAACACATTTTTCGATAGGCCATAGTCACTGTAGGCAGCCCTCTGGAAAGAAAAGGCGTTTTCTCTAAGGAAACACGGTGCTTCCATGGCATGTGTGGGAGCTCCTCCTGTAATGCTCTAGAGCTACAGGGAAACTTGACGTGAGTACTTGCCTCAAGCTAAGGCCTGAAAAGCCCTGCTGAAGCGAAAGCGTGGAGCAGTTTCCATTATGTCGTGTTCGCTGTTCTGCTTTACTTTAACGTTTCTTCACTTTTCCAGGCACTAGGCACCCGCTTGTAGGCACCCTTTTTCCTACAAGTAGAGTGTGAACCAGCAGTCTCCTTTGCCTTTCTAAGAAACATCCAGACCTAGAAGCCTTTCCCAGTCACTCTATGTATTCAGAGGGTAGGGCAACTCGCTGCCCCCTTCCTTGGGAAAGCTAGATGTCCTCAGCGTTCCAACAGCTCGAGGGATACTCTTCTCTCACGTCCTACATCTCATGGAAGTCTGCCTCATTGCCACATTGGAGCTACACTAAGAAACACAAGCTGCTTCGCCTTCCTCTAGGAACTCCTACCCAAGGACTCCATACCAACAGGAGAAAGGTGGCTTGCATTCCTACTGGAACCAAAGCACAGTTTTTCCTGTTACACTGCAGGACTTTACAATAGGCTTAGGCCCGATAGCATACATAGAACGTTCCAAGGATGAGGGAGTTCGCTACATGCAGAAAACCCTGTGAAGATAAGTTAATTCAGCAAGGGACCAAGGTGTAGCTAGAGTCTCTTTTGACTTGTGAGAAATCAGAAGGTGTTCGGCTGCATGTTCACCGGAAAAGAACACCTGATGGCACAAGCCTTGCTTTCCCATTTTAAATCTCTATCCATGCTGCCTTGAAGATATATAAATAACACATTTTTCGATAGGCCATAGTCACTGTAGGCAGCCCTCTGGAAAGAAAAGGCGTTTTCTCTAAGGAAACACGGTGCTTCCATGGCATGTGTGGGAGCTCCTCCTGTCATGCTCTAGAGCTACAGGGAAACTTGACGTGAGTACTTGCCTCAAGCTAAGGCCTGAAAAGCCCTGCTGAAGCGAAAGCGTGCAGCAGTTTCCATTATGTCGTGTTCGCTGTTCTGCTTTACTTTAACGTTTCTTCACTTTTCCAGGCACTAGGCACCCGCTTGTAGGCACCCTTTTTCCTACAAGTAGAGTGTGAACCAGCAGTCTCCTTTGCCTTTCTAAGAAACATCCAGACCTAGAAGCCTTTCCCAGTCACTCTATGTATTCAGAGTGTAGGGCAACTCGCTGCCCCCTTCCTTGGGAAGGCTAGATGTCCTGAGCGTTCCAACAGCTCGAGGGATTCTCTTCTCTCACGTCCTACATCTCATGGAAGTCTGCCTCATTGCCACATTGGAGCTACACTAAGAAACACAAGCTGCTTCGCCTTCCTCTAGGAACTCCTACCCAAGGACCCCATACCAACAGGAGAAAGGTGGCTTGCATTCCTACTGGAACCAAAGCACAGTTTTTCCTGTTACACTGCAGGACTTTACAATAGGCTTAGGCCCGATAGCATACATAGAACGTTCCAAGGATGAGGGAGTTCGCTACATGCAGAAAACCCTGTGAAGATAAGTTAATTCAGCAAGGGACCAAGGTGTAGCTAGAGTCTCTTTTGACTTGTGAGAAATCAGAAGGTGTTCGGCTGCATGTTCACCAGAAAAGAACACCTGATGGCACAAGCCTTGCTTTCCCATTTTAAATCTCTATCCATGCTGCCTTGAAGATATATAAATAAAACATTTTTCGATAGGCCATAGTCACTGTAGGCAGCCCTCTGGAAAGAAAAGGCGTTTTCTCTAAGGAAACACGGTGCTTCCATGGCATTTGTGGGAGCTCCTCCTGTCATGCTCTAGAGCTACAGGGAAACTTGACGTGAGTACTTGCCTCAAGCTAAGGCCTGAAAAGCCCTGCTGAAGCGAAAGCGTGTAGCAGTTTCCATTATGTCGTGTTCGCTGTTCTGCTTTACTTTAACGTTTCTTCACTTTTCCAGGCACTAGGCACCCGCTTGTAGGCACCCTTTTTCCTACAAATACAGTGAGAACCAGCAGTCTCCTTTGCCTTTCTAAGAAACATCCAGACCTAGAAGTCTTTCCCAGTCACTCTATGTATTCAGAGTGTAGGGCAAGTCGCTGCACCCTCCCTTAGGAAACTAGGTGGACTCAGCTGTTCAACAGCTCCAGGGATTCTGTTCTCTCACGTCCTACATGCCATGGAAGTCTGCCTCATTGCCCTCATTGGAGCTACACTAAGAAACACAATCTGCTTCGCCTTCCTTCTAGGAACTCTTACCCAAGGACCCCATACCTAGAGGAGAAAGGAGGCTTGCATTCCTACTGGAACCAAAGCACAGTTTTTCCTGTTACACTGCAGGACTTTACAATAGGCTTAGGCCCGATAGCATACATAGAACGTTCCAAGGATGAGGGAGTTCGCTACATGCAGAAAACCCTGTGAAGATAAGTTAATTCAGCAAGGGACCAAGGTGTAGCTAGAGTCTCTTTTGACTTGTGAGAAATCAGAAGGCTTTCGGCTGCATGTTCACCGGAAAAGAACACCTGAAGGCACAAGCCTTGCTTTCCCATTTTAAATCTCTATCCATGCTGCCTTGAAGATATATAAATAACACATTTTTCGATAGGCCATAGTCACTGTAGGCAGCCCTCTGGAAAGAAAAGGCGTTTTCTCTAAGGAAACACGGTGCTTCCATGGCATGTGTGGGAGCTCCTCCTGTCATGCTCTAGAGCTACAGGGAAACTTGACGTGAGTACTTGCCTCAAGCTAAGGCCTGAAAAGCCCTGCTGAAGCGAAAGCGTGCAGCAGTTTCCATTATGTCGTGTTCGCTGTTCTGCTTTACTTTAACGTTTCTTCACTTTTCCAGGCACTAGGCACCCGCTTGTAGGCACCCTTTTGCCTACAAGTAGAGTGTGAACCAGCAGGCTCCTCTGCCATCTAAGAACATCCAGGCTCAGTAGCCTTTCCCAGTCACTCTATGTATTCAGAGGGTAGGGCAACACACTGCACCCTTCCTTGGGAAAGCTAGAGTCCTCAGCACTCCAACAGCTCCAGGGATTCTGTTCTCTCACGTCCTACATGCCATGGAAGTCGGCCTCATTGCCCTTATTGGAGCTACACTAAGTAATACAAGCTGCTTCGCCTTCCTCTAGGAACTCCTACCCAAGGACCCCATACCTACAGGAGAAATGTGGCTTGCATTCCTACTGGAACCAAAGCACAGTGTTTCCTGTTACACTGCAAGATTTTACAATAGGCTTAGGCCCGATAGCATACATAGAACGTTCCAAGGATGAGGGAGTTCGCTACATGCAGAACACCCTGTGAAGATAAGTTAATTCAGCAAGGGACCAAGGTGTAGCTAGAGTCTCTTTTGACTTGTGAGAAATCAGAAGGTATTCGGCTGCATGTTCACCGGAAAAGAAGACCTGATGGCACAAGCCTTGCTTTCCCACTTTAAATCTTTATCCATGCTGCCCTGAAGATACCTAAATAACACTGTTTTTGACTGGCCTCTAGTCATTGTAGGCAGCCCTCTGGAAAGAAAAGGAGTTTTCTCTAAGGAAACACGGTGCTTCCATGGCATGTGTGGGAGCTCCTCCTGTCATGCTCTAGAGCTACAGGGAAACTTGACGTGAGTACTTGCCTCAAGCTAAGGCCTGAAAAGCCCTGCTGAAGCGAAAGCGTGCAGCAGTTTCCATTATGTCGTGTTCGCTGTTCTGCTTTACTTTAACGTTTCTTCACTTTTCCAGGCACTAGGCACCCGCTTGTAGGCACCCTTTTTCCTACAAATACAGTGAGAACCAGCAGTCTCCTTTGCCTTTCTAAGAAACATCCAGACCTAGAAGCCTTTCCCAGTCACTCTATGTATTCAGAGTGTAGGGCAACTCGCTGCCCCCTTCCTTGGGAAGGCTAGATGTCCTGAGCGTTCCAACAGCTCGAGGGATTCTCTTCTCTCACGTCCTACATCTCATGGAAGTCTGCCTCATTGCCACATTGGAGCTACACTAAGAAACACAATCTGCTTCGCCTTCCTTCTAGGAACTCTTACCCAAGGACCCCATACCTAGAGGAGAAAGGAGGCTTGCATTCCTACTGGAACCAAAGCAAAGTTTTTCCTGTTACACTGCAGAACTTTAGAATAGGCTTAGGCCCGAAAGGATACATAGAGCGTTTCAGGGATGAGGGAGTTCGCTACATGCAGAACACCCTGTGAAGATAAGTGATTCAGCAAGGGACTTGGGTGCAGCTAGAGTCATTTGTGACTTGTGAGAAATCAGAAGGCTTTCGGCTGCATGTTCACCGGAAAAGAAGACCTGATGGCACAAGCCTTGCTTTCCCATTTTAAATCTTTATCCATGCTGCCCTGAAGATACCTAAATAACACATTTTTCGACTGCCTCTATTCACTGTAGGCAGCCCTCTGGAAAGAAAAGGAGTTTTCTCTAAGGAAACACGGTGCTTCCATGGCATGTGTGGGAGCTCCTCCTGTCATGCTCTAGAGCTACAGGGAAACTTGACGTGAGTACTTGCCTCAAGCTAAGGCCTGAAAAGCCCTGCTGAAGCGAAAGCGTGCAGCAGTTTCCATTATGTCGTGTTCGCTGTTCTGCTTTACTTTAACGTTTCTTCACTTTTCCAGGCACTAGGCACCCGCTTGTAGGCACCCTTTTTCCTACAAATACAGTGAGAACCAGCAGTCTCCTTTGCCTTTCTAAGAAACATCCAGACCTAGAAGCCTTTCCCAGTCACTCTATGTATTCAGAGTGTAGGGCAACTCGCTGCCCCCTTCCTTGGGAAGGCTAGATGTCCTCAGCGTTCCAACAGCTCGAGGGATTCTCTTCTCTCACGTCCTACATCTCATGGAAGTCTGCCTCATTGCCACATTGGAGCTACACTAAGAAACACAAGCTGCTTCGCCTTCCTCTAGGAACTCCTACCCAAGGACCCCATACCAACAGGAGAAAGGTGGCTTGCATTCCTACTGGAACCAAAGCACAGTTTTTCCTGTTACACTGCAGGACTTTACAATAGGCTTAGGCCCGATAGCATACATAGAACGTTCCAAGGATGAGGGAGTTCGCTCCATGCAGAACACCCTGTGAAGATAAGTTAATTCAGCAAGGGACCAAGGTGTAGCTAGAGTCTCTTTTGACTTGTGAGAAATCAGAAGGTGTTCGGCTGCATGTTCACCAGAAAAGAACACCTGATGGCACAAGCCTTGCTTTCCCATTTTAAATCTCTATCCATGCTGCCTTGAAGATATATAAATAAAACATTTTTCGATAGGCCATAGTCACTGTAGGCAGCCCTCTGGAAAGAAAAGGCGTTTTCTCTAAGGAAACACGGTGCTTCCATGGCATGTGTGGGAGCTCCTCCTGTCATGCTCTAGAGCTACAGGGAAACTTGACGTGAGTACTTGCCTCAAGCTAAGGCCTGAAAAGCCCTGCTGAAGCGAAAGCGTGGAGCAGTTTCCATTATGTCGTGTTCGCTGTTCTGCTTTACTTTAACGTTTCTTCACTTTTCCAGGCACTAGGCACCCGCTTGTAGGCACCCTTTTTCCTACAAGTAGAGTGTGAACCAGCAGTCTCCTTTGCCTTTCTAAGAAACATCCAGACCTAGAAGCCTTTCCCAGTCACTCTATGTATTCAGAGGGTAGGGCAACTCGCTGCCCCCTTCCTTGGGAAAGCTAGATGTCCTCAGCGTTCCAACAGCTCGAGGGATACTCTTCTCTCACGTCCTACATCTCATGGAAGTCTGCCTCATTGCCACATTGGAGCTACACTAAGAAACACAAGCTGCTTCGCCTTCCTCTAGGAACTCCTACCCAAGGACTCCATACCAACAGGAGAAAGGTGGCTTGCATTCCTACTGGAACCAAAGCACAGTTTTTCCTGTTACACTGCAGGACTTTACAATAGGCTTAGGCCCGATAGCATACATAGAACGTTCCAAGGATGAGGGAGTTCGCTACATGCAGAAAACCCTGTGAAGATAAGTTAATTCAGCAAGGGACCAAGGTGTAGCTAGAGTCTCTTTTGACTTGTGAGAAATCAGAAGGTGTTCGGCTGCATGTTCACCGGAAAAGAACACCTGATGGCACAAGCCTTGCTTTCCCATTTTAAATCTCTATCCATGCTGCCTTGAAGATATATAAATAACACATTTTTCGATAGGCCATAGTCACTGTAGGCAGCCCTCTGGAAAGAAAAGGCGTTTTCTCTAAGGAAACACGGTGCTTCCATGGCATGTGTGGGAGCTCCTCCTGTCATGCTCTAGAGCTACAGGGAAACTTGACGTGAGTACTTGCCTCAAGCTAAGGCCTGAAAAGCCCTGCTGAAGCGAAAGCGTGCAGCAGTTTCCATTATGTCGTGTTCGCTGTTCTGCTTTACTTTAACGTTTCTTCACTTTTCCAGGCACTAGGCACCCGCTTGTAGGCACCCTTTTTCCTACAAGTAGAGTGTGAACCAGCAGTCTCCTTTGCCTTTCTAAGAAACATCCAGACCTAGAAGCCTTTCCCAGTCACTCTATGTATTCAGAGTGTAGGGCAACTCGCTGCCCCCTTCCTTGGGAAGGCTAGATGTCCTCAGCGTTCCAACAGCTCGAGGGATTCTCTTCTCTCACGTCCTACATCTCATGGAAGTCTGCCTCATTGCCACATTGGAGCTACACTAAGAAACACAAGCTGCTTCGCCTTCCTCTAGGAACTCCTACCCAAGGACCCCATACCAACAGGAGAAAGGTGGCTTGCATTCCTACTGGAACCAAAGCACAGTTTTTCCTGTTACACTGCAGGACTTTACAATAGGCTTAGGCCCGATAGCATACATAGAACGTTCCAAGGATGAGGGAGTTCGCTACATGCAGAAAACCCTGTGAAGATAAGTTAATTCAGCAAGGGACCAAGGTGTAGCTAGAGTCTCTTTTGACTTGTGAGAAATCAGAAGGTGTTCGGCTGCATGTTCACCAGAAAAGAACACCTGATGGCACAAGCCTTGCTTTCCCATTTTAAATCTCTATCCATGCTGCCTTGAAGATATATAAATAAAACATTTTTCGATAGGCCATAGTCACTGTAGGCAGCCCTCTGGAAAGAAAAGGCGTTTTCTCTAAGGAAACACGGTGCTTCCATGGCATTTGTGGGAGCTCCTCCTGTCATGCTCTAGAGCTACAGGGAAACTTGACGTGAGTACTTGCCTCAAGCTAAGGCCTGAAAAGCCCTGCTGAAGCGAAAGCGTGTAGCAGTTTCCATTATGTCGTGTTCGCTGTTCTGCTTTACTTTAACGTTTCTTCACTTTTCCAGGCACTAGGCACCCGCTTGTAGGCACCCTTTTTCCTACAAATACAGTGAGAACCAGCAGTCTCCTTTGCCTTTCTAAGAAACATCCAGACCTAGAAGTCTTTCCCAGTCACTCTATGTATTCAGAGTGTAGGGCAAGTCGCTGCACCCTCCCTTAGGAAACTAGGTGGACTCAGCTGTTCAACAGCTCCAGGGATTCTGTTCTCTCACGTCCTACATGCCATGGAAGTCTGCCTCATTGCCCTCATTGGAGCTACACTAAGAAACACAATCTGCTTCGCCTTCCTTCTAGGAACTCTTACCCAAGGACCCCATACCTAGAGGAGAAAGGAGGCTTGCATTCCTACTGGAACCAAAGCAAAGTTTTTCCTGTTACACTGCAGGACTTTAGAATAGGCTTAGGCCCGAAAGGATACATAGAGCGTTTCAGGGATGAGGGAGTTCGCTCCATGCAGAACACCCTGTGAAGATAAGTGATTCAGCAAGGGACTTGGGTGCAGCTAGAGTCATTTGTGACTTGGTAGAAATCAGAAGGCTTTCGGCTGCATGTTCACCGGAAAAGAAGACCTGATGGCACAAGCCTTGCTTTCCCATTTTAAATCTTTATCCATGCTGCCCTGAAGATACCTAAATAACACATTTTTCGACTGCCTCTATTCACTGTAGGCAGCCCTCTGGAAAGAAAAGGAATTTTCTCTAAGGAAACACGGTGCTTCCATGGCATGTGTGGGAGCTCCTCCTGTCATGCTCTAGAGCTACAGGGAAACTTGACGTGAGTACTTGCCTCAAGCTAAGGCCTGAAAATCCCTGCTGAAGCGAAAGCGTGGAGCAGTTTCCATTATGTCGTGTTCGCTGTTCTGCTTTACTTTAACGTTTCTTCACTTTTCCAGGCACTAGGCACCCGCTTGTAGGCACCCTTTTTCCTACAAGTAGAGTGTGAACCAGCAGTCTCCTTTGCCTTTCTAAGAAACATCCAGACCTAGAAGCCTTTCCCAGTCACTCTATGTATTCAGAGGGTAGGGCAACTCGCTGCCCCCTTCCTTGGGAAAGCTAGATGTCCTCAGCGTTCCAACAGCTCGAGGGATACTCTTCTCTCACGTCCTACATCTCATGGAAGTCTGCCTCATTGCCACATTGGAGCTACACTAAGAAACACAAGCTGCTTCGCCTTCCTCTAGGAACTCCTACCCAAGGACCCCATACCAACAGGAGAAAGGTGGCTTGCATTCCTACTGGAACCAAAGCACAGTTTTTCCTGTTACACTGCAGGACTTTACAATAGGCTTAGGCCCGATAGCATACATAGAACGTTCCAAGGATGAGGGAGTTCGCTACATGCAGAAAAACCTGTGAAGATAAGTTAATTCAGCAAGGGACCAAGGTGTAGCTAGAGTCTCTTTTGACTTGTGAGAAATCAGAAGGTGTTCGGCTGCATGTTCACCGGAAAAGAACACCTGATGGCACAAGCCTTGCTTTCCCATTTTAAATCTCTATCCATGCTGCCTTGAAGATATATAAATAACACATTTTTCGATAGGCCATAGTCACTGTAGGCAGCCCTCTGGAAAGAAAAGGCGTTTTCTCTAAGGAAACACGGTGCTTCCATGGCATGTGTGGGAGCTCCTCCTGTCATGCTCTAGAGCTACAGGGAAACTTGACGTGAGTACTTGCCTCAAGCTAAGGCCTGAAAAGCCCTGCTGAAGCGAAAGCGTGCAGCAGTTTCCATTATGTCGTGTTCGCTGTTCTGCTTTACTTTAACGTTTCTTCACTTTTCCAGGCACTAGGCACCCGCTTGTAGGCACCCTTTTTCCTACAAATACAGTGAGAACCAGCAGTCTCCTTTGCCTTTCTAAGAAACATCCAGACCTAGAAGCCTTTCCCAGTCACCCTATGTATTCAGAGTGTAGGGCAACTCGCTGCCCCCTTCCTTGGGAAGGCTAGATGTCCTGAGCGTTCCAACAGCTCGAGGGATTCTCTTCTCTCACGTCCTACATCTCATGGAAGTCTGCCTCATTGCCACATTGGAGCTACACTAAGAAACACAATCTGCTTCGCCTTCCTTCTAGGAACTCTTACCCAAGGACCCCATACCTAGAGGAGAAAGGAGGCTTGCATTCCTACTGGAACCAAAGCAAAGTTTTTCCTGTTACACTGCAGAACTTTAGAATAGGCTTAGGCCCGAAAGGATACATAGAGCGTTTCAGGGATGAGGGAGTTCGCTCCATGCAGAACACCCTGTGAAGATAAGTGATTCAGCAAGGGACTTGGGTGCAGCTAGAGTCATTTGTGACTTGTGAGAAATCAGAAGGCTTTCGGCTGCATGTTCACCGGAAAAGAAGACCTGATGGCACAAGCCTTGCTTTCCCATTTTAAATCTTTATCCATGCTGCCCTGAAGATACCTAAATAACACATTTTTCGACTGCCTCTATTCACTGTAGGCAGCCCTCTGGAAAGAAAAGGAGTTTTCTCTAAGGAAACACGGTGCTTCCATGGCATGTGTGGGAGCTCCTCCTGTCATGCTCTAGAGCTACAGGGAAACTTGACGTGAGTACTTGCCTCAAGCTAAGGCCTGAAAAGCCCTGCTGAAGCGAAAGCGTGTAGCAGTTTCCATTATGTCGTATTCACTGTTCTGCTTTACTTTAACGTTTCTTCACTTTTCCAGGCACTAGGCACCCGCTTGTAGGCACCCTTTTGCCTACAAGTAGAGTGTGAACCAGCAGGCTCCTCTGCCATCTAAGAACATCCAGGCTCAGTAGCCTTTCCCAGTCACTCTATGTATTCAGAGGGTAGGGCAACACACTGCACCCTTCCTTGGGAAAGCTAGAGTCCACAGCACTCCAACAGCTCCAGGGATTCTGTTCTCTCACGTCCTACATGCCATGGAAGTCGGCCTCATTGCCCTTATTGGAGCTACACTAAGTAATACAAGCTGCTTCGCCTTCCTCTAGCAACTCCTACCCAAGGACCCCATACCGACAGGAGAAATGTGGCTTGCATTCCTACTGGAACCAAAGCACAGTGTTTCCTGTTACACTGCAAGATTTTACAATAGGCTTAGGCCCGATAGCATACATAGAACGTTCCAAGGATGAGGGAGTTCGCTACATGCAGAACACCCTGTGAAGATAAGTTAATTCAGCAAGGGACCAAGGTGTAGCTAGAGTCTCTTTTGACTTGTGAGAAATCAGAAGGTATTCGGCTGCATGTTCACCGGAAAAGAACACCTGAGGGCACATACCTTGCTCTCCCAGTTTAAAAGCTCTTTCCATGCCGCACTGAAGATACCTAAATAACACTGTTTTTGACTGGCCTCTAGTCATTGTAGGCAGCCCTCTGGAAAGAAAAGGAGTTTTCTCTAAGGAAACACGGTGCTTCCATGGCATGTGTGGGAGCTCCTCCTGTCATGCTCTAGAGCTACAGGGAAACTTGACGTGAGTACTTGCCTCAAGCTAAGGCCTGAAAAGCCCTGCTGAAGCGAAAGCGTGCAGCAGTTTCCATTATGTCGTGTTCGCTGTTCTGCTTTACTTTAACGTTTCTTCACTTTTCCAGGCACTAGGCACCCGCTTGTAGGCACCCTTTTTCCTACAAATACAGTGAGAACCAGCAGTCTCCTTTGCCTTTCTAAGAAACATCCAGACCTAGAAGCCTTTCCCAGTCACTCTATGTATTCAGAGTGTAGGGCAACTCGCTGCCCCCTTCCTTGTGAAGGCTAGATGTCCTGAGCGTTCCAACAGCTCGAGGGATTCTCTTCTCTCACGTCCTACATCTCATGGAAGTCTGCCTCATTGCCACATTGGAGCTACACTAAGAAACACAATCTGCTTCGCCTTCCTTCTAGGAACTCTTACCCAAGGACCCCATACCTAGAGGAGAAAGGAGGCTTGCATTCCTACTGGAACCAAAGCAAAGTTTTTCCTGTTACACTGCAGAACTTTAGAATAGGCTTAGGCCCGAAAGGATACATAGAGCGTTTCAGGGATGAGGGAGTTCGCTCCATGCAGAACACCCTGTGAAGATAAGTGATTCAGCAAGGGACTTGGGTGCAGTTAGAGTCATTTGTGACTTGTGAGAAATCAGAAGGCTTTCGGCTGCATGTTCACCGGAAAAGAAGACCTGATGGCACAAGCCTTGCTTTCCCATTTTAAATCTTTATCCATGCTGCCCTGAAGATACCTAAATAACACATTTTTCGACTGCCTCTATTCACTGTAGGCAGCCCTCTGGAAAGAAAAGGAGTTTTCTCTAAGGAAACACGGTGCTTCCATGGCATGTGTGGGAGCTCCTCCTGTCATGCTCTAGAGCTACAGGGAAACTTGACGTGAGTACTTGCCTCAAGCTAAGGCCTGAAAAGCCCTGCTGAAGCGAAAGCGTGCAGCAGTTTCCATTATGTCGTGTTCGCTGTTCTGCTTTACTTTAACGTTTCTTCACTTTTCCAGGCACTAGGCACCAGCTTGTAGGCACCCTTTTTCCTACAAATACAGTGAGAACCAGCAGTCTCCTTTGCCTTTCTAAGAAACATCCAGACCTAGAAGCCTTTCCCAGTCACTCTATGTATTCAGAGTGTAGGGCAACTCGCTGCCCCCTTCCTTGGGAAGGCTAGATGTCCTGAGCGTTCCAACAGCTCGAGGGATTCTCTTCTCTCACGTCCTACATCTCATGGAAGTCTGCCTCATTGCCACATTGGAGCTACACTAAGAAACACAAGCTGCTTCGCCTTCCTCTAGGAACTCCTACCCAAGGACCCCATACCAACAGGAGAAAGGTGGCTTGCATTCCTACTGGAACCAAAGCACAGTTTTTCCTGTTACACTGCAGGACTTTACAATAGGCTTAGGCCCGATAGCATACATAGAACGTTCCAAGGATGAGGGAGTTCGCTACATGCAGAAAACCCTGTGAAGATAAGTTAATTCAGCAAGGGACCAAGGTGTAGCTAGAGTCTCTTTTGACTTGTGAGAAATCAGAAGGTGTTCGGCTGCATGTTCACCAGAAAAGAACACCTGATGGCACAAGCCTTGCTTTCCCATTTTAAATCTCTATCCATGCTGCCTTGAAGATATATAAATAAAACATTTTTCGATAGGCCATAGTCACTGTAGGCAGCCCTCTGGAAAGAAAAGGCGTTTTCTCTAAGGAAACACGGTGCTTCCATGGCATTTGTGGGAGCTCCTCCTGTCATGCTCTAGAGCTACAGGGAAACTTGACGTGAGTACTTGCCTCAAGCTAAGGCCTGAAAAGCCCTGCTGAAGCGAAAGCGTGTAGCAGTTTCCATTATGTCGTGTTCGCTGTTCTGCTTTACTTTAACGTTTCTTCACTTTTCCAGGCACTAGGCACCCGCTTGTAGGCACCCTTTTTCCTACAAATACAGTGAGAACCAGCAGTCTCCTTTGCCTTTCTAAGAAACATCCAGACCTAGAAGTCTTTCCCAGTCACTCTATGTATTCAGAGTGTAGGGCAAGTCGCTGCACCCTCCCTTAGGAAACTAGGTGGACTCAGCTGTTCAACAGCTCCAGGGATTCTGTTCTCTCACGTCCTACATGCCATGGAAGTCTGCCTCATTGCCCTCATTGGAGCTACACTAAGAAACACAATCTGCTTCGCCTTCCTTCTAGGAACTCTTACCCAAGGACCCCATACCTAGAGGAGAAAGGAGGCTTGCATTCCTACTGGAACCAAAGCAAAGTTTTTCCTGTTACACTGCAGGACTTTAGAATAGGCTTAGGCCCGAAAGGATACATAGAGCGTTTCAGGGATGAGGGAGTTCGCTCCATGCAGAACACCCTGTGAAGATAAGTGATTCAGCAAGGGACTTGGGTGCAGCTAGAGTCATTTGTGACTTGGTAGAAATCAGAAGGCTTTCGGCTGCATGTTCACCGGAAAAGAAGACCTGATGGCACAAGCCTTGCTTTCCCATTTTAAATCTTTATCCATGCTGCCCTGAAGATACCTAAATAACACATTTTTCGAGTGCCTCTATTCACTGTAGGCAGCCCTCTGGAACGAAAAGGAGTTTTCTCTAAGGAAACACGGTGCTTCCATGGCATGTGTGGGAGCTCCTCCTGTCATGCTCTAGAGCTACAGGGAAACTTGACGTGAGTACTTGCCTCAAGCTAAGGCCTGAAAAGCCCTGCTGAAGCGAAAGCGTGGAGCAGTTTCCATTATGTCGTGTTCGCTGTTCTGCTTTACTTTAACGTTTCTTCACTTTTCCAGGCACTAGGCACCCGCTTGTAGGCACCCTTTTTCCTACAAGTAGAGTGTGAACCAGCAGTCTCCTTTGCCTTTCTAAGAAACATCCAGACCTAGAAGCCTTTCCCAGTCACTCTATGTATTCAGAGGGTAGGGCAACTCGCTGCCCCCTTCCTTGGGAAAGCTAGATGTCCTCAGCGTTCCAACAGCTCGAGGGATACTCTTCTCTCACGTCCTACATCTCATGGAAGTCTGCCTCATTGCCACATTGGAGCTACACTAAGAAACACAAGCTGCTTCGCCTTCCTCTAGGAACTCCTACCCAAGGACCCCATACCAACAGGAGAAAGGTGGCTTGCATTCCTACTGGAACCAAAGCACAGTTTTTCCTGTTACACTGCAGGACTTTACAATAGGCTTAGGCCCGATAGCATACATAGAACGTTCCAAGGATGAGGGAGTTCGCTACATGCAGAAAACCCTGTGAAGATAAGTTAATTCAGCAAGGGACCAAGGTGTAGCTAGAGTCTCTTTTGACTTGTGAGAAATCAGAAGGTGTTCGGCTGCATGTTCACCAGAAAAGAACACCTGATGGCACAAGCCTTGCTTTCCCATTTTAAATCTCTATCCATGCTGCCTTGAAGATATATAAATAACACATTTTTCGATAGGCCATAGTCACTGTAGGCAGCCCTCTGGAAAGAAAAGGCGTTTTCTCTAAGGAAACACGGTGCTTCCATGGCATGTGTGGGAGCTCCTCCTGTCATGCTCTAGAGCTACAGGGAAACTTGACGTGAGTACTTGCCTCAAGCTAAGGCCTGAAAAGCCCTGCTGAAGCGAAAGCGTGCAGCAGTTTCCATTATGTCGTGTTCGCTGTTCTGCTTTACTTTAACGTTTCTTCAGTTTTCCAGGCACTAGGCACCCGCTTGTAGGCACCCTTTTTCCTACAAATACAGTGAGAACCAGCAGTCTCCTTTGCCTTTCTAAGAAACATCCAGACCTAGAAGCCTTTCCCAGTCACTCTATGTATTCAGAGTGTAGGGCAACTCGCTGCCCCCTTCCTTGGGAAGGCTAGATGTCCTGAGCGTTCCAACAGCTCGAGGGATTCTCTTCTCTCACGTCCTACATCTCATGGAAGTCTGCCTCATTGCCACATTGGAGCTACACTAAGAAACACAAGCTGCTTCGCCTTCCTCTAGGAACTCCTACCCAAGGACCCCATACCAACAGGAGAAAGGTGGCTTGCATTCCTACTGGAACCAAAGCACAGTTTTTCCTGTTACACTGCAGGACTTTACAATAGGCTTAGGCCCGATAGCATACATAGAACGTTCCAAGGATGAGGGAGTTCGCTACATGCAGAAAACCCTGTGAAGATAAGTTAATTCAGCAAGGGACCAAGGTGTAGCTAGAGTCTCTTTTGACTTGTGAGAAATCAGAAGGTGTTCGGCTGCATGTTCACCAGAAAAGAACACCTGATGGCACAAGCCTTGCTTTCCCATTTTAAATCTCTATCCATGCTGCCTTGAAGATATATAAATAAAACATTTTTCGATAGGCCATAGTCACTGTAGGCAGCCCTCTGGAAAGAAAAGGCGTTTTCTCTAAGGAAACACGGTGCTTCCATGGCATTTGTGGGAGCTCCTCCTGTCATGCTCTAGAGCTACAGGGAAACTTGACGTGAGTACTTGCCTCAAGCTAAGGCCTGAAAAGCCCTGCTGAAGCGAAAGCGTGTAGCAGTTTCCATTATGTCGTGTTCGCTGTTCTGCTTTACTTTAACGTTTCTTCACTTTTCCAGGCACTAGGCACCCGCTTGTAGGCACCCTTTTTCCTACAAATACAGTGAGAACCAGCAGTCTCCTTTGCCTTTCTAAGAAACATCCAGACCTAGAAGTCTTTCCCAGTCACTCTATGTATTCAGAGTGTAGGGCAAGTCGCTGCACCCTCCCTTAGGAAACTAGGTGGACTCAGCTGTTCAACAGCTCCAGGGATTCTGTTCTCTCACGTCCTACATGCCATGGAAGTCTGCCTCATTGCCCTCATTGGAGCTACACTAAGAAACACAATCTGCTTCGCCTTCCTTCTAGGAACTCTTACCCAAGGACCCCATACCTAGAGGAGAAAGGAGGCTTGCATTCCTACTGGAACCAAAGCAAAGTTTTTCCTGTTACACTGCAGGACTTTAGAATAGGCTTAGGCCCGAAAGGATACATAGAGCGTTTCAGGGATGAGGGAGTTCGCTCCATGCAGAACACCCTGTGAAGATAAGTGATTCAGCAAGGGACTTGGGTGCAGCTAGAGTCATTTGTGACTTGGTAGAAATCAGAAGGCTTTCGGCTGCATGTTCACCGGAAAAGAAGACCTGAGGCACAAGCCTTGCTTTCCCATTTTAAATCTTTATCCATGCTGCCCTGAAGATACCTAAATAACACATTTTTCGACTGCCTCTATTCACTGTAGGCAGCCCTCTGGAAAGAAAAGGAGTTTTCTCTAAGGAAACACGGTGCTTCCATGGCATTTGTGGGAGCTCCTCCTGTCATGCTCTAGAGCTACAGGGAAACTTGACGTGAGTACTTGCCTCAAGCTAAGGCCTGAAAAGCCCTGCTGAAGCGAAAGCGTGTAGCAGTTTCCATTATGTCGTGTTCGCTGTTCTGCTTTACTTTAACGTTTCTTCACTTTTCCAGGCACTAGGCACCCGCTTGTAGGCACCCTTTTTCCTACAAATACAGTGAGAACCAGCAGTCTCCTTTGCCTTTCTAAGAAACATCCAGACCTAGAAGTCTTTCCCAGTCACTCTATGTATTCAGAGTGTAGGGCAAGTCGCTGCACCCTCCCTTAGGAAACTAGGTGGACTCAGCTGTTCAACAGCTCCAGGGATTCTGTTCTCTCACGTCCTACATGCCATGGAAGTCTGCCTCATTGCCCTCATTGGAGCTACACTAAGAAACACAATCTGCTTCGCCTTCCTTCTAGGAACTCTTACCCAAGGACCCCATACCTAGAGGAGAAAGGAGGCTTGCATTCCTACTGGAACCAAAGCAAAGTTTTTCCTGTTACACTGCAGGACTTTAGAATAGGCTTAGGCCCGAAAGGATACATAGAGCGTTTCAGGGATGAGGGAGTTCGCTCCATGCAGAACACCCTGTGAAGATAAGTGATTCAGCAAGGGACTTGGGTGCAGCTAGAGTCATTTGTGACTTGGTAGAAATCAGAAGGCTTTCGGCTGCATGTTCACCGGAAAAGAAGACCTGATGGCACAAGCCTTGCTTTCCCATTTTAAATCTTTATCCATGCTGCCCTGAAGATACCTAAATAACACATTTTTCGAGTGCCTCTATTCACTGTAGGCAGCCCTCTGGAACGAAAAGGAGTTTTCTCTAAGGAAACACGGTGCTTCCATGGCATGTGTGGGAGCTCCTCCTGTCATGCTCTAGAGCTACAGGGAAACTTGACGTGAGTACTTGCCTCAAGCTAAGGCCTGAAAAGCCCTGCTGAAGCGAAAGCGTGGAGCAGTTTCCATTATGTCGTGTTCGCTGTTCTGCTTTACTTTAACGTTTCTTCACTTTTCCAGGCACTAGGCACCCGCTTGTAGGCACCCTTTTTCCTACAAGTAGAGTGTGAACCAGCAGTCTCCTTTGCCTTTCTAAGAAACATCCAGACCTAGAAGCCTTTCCCAGTCACTCTATGTATTCAGAGGGTAGGGCAACTCGCTGCCCCCTTCCTTGGGAAAGCTAGATGTCCTCAGCGTTCCAACAGCTCGAGGGATACTCTTCTCTCACGTCCTACATCTCATGGAAGTCTGCCTCATTGCCACATTGGAGCTACACTAAGAAACACAAGCTGCTTCGCCTTCCTCTAGGAACTCCTACCCAAGGACCCCATACCAACAGGAGAAAGGTGGCTTGCATTCCTACTGGAACCAAAGCACAGTTTTTCCTGTTACACTGCAGGACTTTACAATAGGCTTAGGCCCGATAGCATACATAGAACGTTCCAAGGATGAGGGAGTTCGCTACATGCAGAAAACCCTGTGAAGATAAGTTAATTCAGCAAGGGACCAAGGTGTAGCTAGAGTCTCTTTTGACTTGTGAGAAATCAGAAGGTGTTCGGCTGCATGTTCACCAGAAAAGAACACCTGATGGCACAAGCCTTGCTTTCCCATTTTAAATCTCTATCCATGCTGCCTTGAAGATATATAAATAACACATTTTTCGATAGGCCATAGTCACTGTAGGCAGCCCTCTGGAAAGAAAAGGCGTTTTCTCTAAGGAAACACGGTGCTTCCATGGCATGTGTGGGAGCTCCTCCTGTCATGCTCTAGAGCTACAGGGAAACTTGACGTGAGTACTTGCCTCAAGCTAAGGCCTGAAAAGCCCTGCTGAAGCGAAAGCGTGCAGCAGTTTCCATTATGTCGTGTTCGCTGTTCTGCTTTACTTTAACGTTTCTTCAGTTTTCCAGGCACTAGGCACCCGCTTGTAGGCACCCTTTTTCCTACAAATACAGTGAGAACCAGCAGTCTCCTTTGCCTTTCTAAGAAACATCCAGACCTAGAAGCCTTTCCCAGTCACTCTATGTATTCAGAGTGTAGGGCAACTCGCTGCCCCCTTCCTTGGGAAGGCTAGATGTCCTGAGCGTTCCAACAGCTCGAGGGATTCTCTTCTCTCACGTCCTACATCTCATGGAAGTCTGCCTCATTGCCACATTGGAGCTACACTAAGAAACACAAGCTGCTTCGCCTTCCTCTAGGAACTCCTACCCAAGGACCCCATACCAACAGGAGAAAGGTGGCTTGCATTCCTACTGGAACCAAAGCACAGTTTTTCCTGTTACACTGCAGGACTTTACAATAGGCTTAGGCCCGATAGCATACATAGAACGTTCCAAGGATGAGGGAGTTCGCTACATGCAGAAAACCCTGTGAAGATAAGTTAATTCAGCAAGGGACCAAGGTGTAGCTAGAGTCTCTTTTGACTTGTGAGAAATCAGAAGGTGTTCGGCTGCATGTTCACCAGAAAAGAACACCTGATGGCACAAGCCTTGCTTTCCCATTTTAAATCTCTATCCATGCTGCCTTGAAGATATATAAATAAAACATTTTTCGATAGGCCATAGTCACTGTAGGCAGCCCTCTGGAAAGAAAAGGCGTTTTCTCTAAGGAAACACGGTGCTTCCATGGCATTTGTGGGAGCTCCTCCTGTCATGCTCTAGAGCTACAGGGAAACTTGACGTGAGTACTTGCCTCAAGCTAAGGCCTGAAAAGCCCTGCTGAAGCGAAAGCGTGTAGCAGTTTCCATTATGTCGTGTTCGCTGTTCTGCTTTACTTTAACGTTTCTTCACTTTTCCAGGCACTAGGCACCCGCTTGTAGGCACCCTTTTTCCTACAAATACAGTGAGAACCAGCAGTCTCCTTTGCCTTTCTAAGAAACATCCAGACCTAGAAGTCTTTCCCAGTCACTCTATGTATTCAGAGTGTAGGGCAAGTCGCTGCACCCTCCCTTAGGAAACTAGGTGGACTCAGCTGTTCAACAGCTCCAGGGATTCTGTTCTCTCACGTCCTACATGCCATGGAAGTCTGCCTCATTGCCCTCATTGGAGCTACACTAAGAAACACAATCTGCTTCGCCTTCCTTCTAGGAACTCTTACCCAAGGACCCCATACCTAGAGGAGAAAGGAGGCTTGCATTCCTACTGGAACCAAAGCAAAGTTTTTCCTGTTACACTGCAGGACTTTAGAATAGGCTTAGGCCCGAAAGGATACATAGAGCGTTTCAGGGATGAGGGAGTTCGCTCCATGCAGAACACCCTGTGAAGATAAGTGATTCAGCAAGGGACTTGGGTGCAGCTAGAGTCATTTGTGACTTGGTAGAAATCAGAAGGCTTTCGGCTGCATGTTCACCGGAAAAGAAGACCTGAGGCACAAGCCTTGCTTTCCCATTTTAAATCTTTATCCATGCTGCCCTGAAGATACCTAAATAACACATTTTTCGACTGCCTCTATTCACTGTAGGCAGCCCTCTGGAAAGAAAAGGAGTTTTCTCTAAGGAAACACGGTGCTTCCATGGCATGTGTGGGAGCTCCTCCTGTCATGCTCTAGAGCTACAGGGAAACTTGACGTGAGTACTTGCCTCAAGCTAAGGCCTGAAAAGCCCTGCTGAAGCGAAAGCGTGTAGCAGTTTCCATTATGTCGTGTTCGCTGTTCTGCTTTACTTTAACGTTTCTTCACTTTTCCAGGCACTAGGCACCCGCTTGTAGGCACCCTTTTTCCTACAAGTAGAGTGTGAACCAGCAGTCTCCTTTGCCTTTCTAAGAAACATCCAGACCTAGAAGCCTTTCCCAGTCACTCTATGTATTCAGAGGGTAGGGCAACTCGCTGCCCCCTTCCTTGGGAAAGCTAGATGTCCTCAGCGTTCCAACAGCTCGAGGGATACTCTTCTCTCACGTCCTACATCTCATGGAAGTCTGCCTCATTGCCACATTGGAGCTACACTAAGAAACACAAGCTGCTTCGCCTTCCTCTAGGAACTCCTACCCAAGGACCCCATACCAACAGGAGAAAGGTGGCTTGCATTCCTACTGGAACCAAAGCACAGTTTTTCCTGTTACACTGCAGGACTTTACAATAGGCTTAGGCCCGATAGCATACATAGAACGTTCCAAGGATGAGGGAGTTCGCTACATGCAGAAAACCCTGTGAAGATAAGTTAATTCAGCAAGGGACCAAGGTGTAGCTAGAGTCTCTTTTGACTTGTGAGAAATCAGAAGGCTTTCGGCTGCATGTTCACCGGAAAAGAACACCTGAAGGCACAAGCCTTGCTTTCCCATTTTAAATCTCTATCCATGCTGCCTTGAAGATATATAAATAACACATTTTTCGATAGGCCATAGTCACTGTAGGCAGCCCTCTGGAAAGAAAAGGCGTTTTCTCTAAGGAAACACGGTGCTTCCATGGCATGTGTGGGAGCTCCTCCTGTCATGCTCTAGAGCTACAGGGAAACTTGACGTGAGTACTTGCCTCAAGCTAAGGCCTGAAAAGCCCTGCTGAAGCGAAAGCGTGCAGCAGTTTCCATTATGTCGTGTTCGCTGTTCTGCTTTACTTTAACGTTTCTTCACTTTTCCAGGCACTAGGCACCCGCTTGTAGGCACCCTTTTGCCTACAAGTAGAGTGTGAACCAGCAGGCTCCTCTGCCATCTAAGAACATCCAGGCTCAGTAGCCTTTCCCAGTCACTCTATGTATTCAGAGGGTAGGGCAACACACTGCACCCTTCCTTGGGAAAGCTAGAGTCCTCAGCACTCCAACAGCTCCAGGGATTCTGTTCTCTCACGTCCTACATGCCATGGAAGTCGGCCTCATTGCCCTTATTGGAGCTACACTAAGTAATACAAGCTGCTTCGCCTTCCTCTAGGAACTCCTACCCAAGGACCCCATACCTACAGGAGAAATGTGGCTTGCATTCCTACTGGAACCAAAGCACAGTGTTTCCTGTTACACTGCAAGATTTTACAATAGGCTTAGGCCCGATAGCATACATAGAACGTTCCAAGGATGAGGGAGTTCGCTACATGCAGAACACCCTGTGAAGATAAGTTAATTCAGCAAGGGACCAAGGTGTAGCTAGAGTCTCTTTTGACTTGTGAGAAATCAGAAGGTATTCGGCTGCATGTTCACCGGAAAAGAAGACCTGATGGCACAAGCCTTGCTTTCCCACTTTAAATCTTTATCCATGCTGCCCTGAAGATACCTAAATAACACTGTTTTTGACTGGCCTCTAGTCATTGTAGGCAGCCCTCTGGAAAGAAAAGGAGTTTTCTCTAAGGAAACACGGTGCTTCCATGGCATGTGTGGGAGCTCCTCCTGTCATGCTCTAGAGCTACAGGGAAACTTGACGTGAGTACTTGCCTCAAGCTAAGGCCTGAAAAGCCCTGCTGAAGCGAAAGCGTGTAGCAGTTTCCATTATGTCGTGTTCGCTGTTCTGCTTTACTTTAACGTTTCTTCACTTTTCCAGGCACTAGGCACCCGCTTGTAGGCACCCTTTTTCCTACAAATACAGTGAGAACCAGCAGTCTCCTTTGCCTTTCTAAGAAACATCCAGACCTAGAAGCCTTTCCCAGTCACTCTATGTATTCAGAGTGTAGGGCAACTCGCTGCCCCCTTCCTTGGGAAGGCTAGATGTCCTGAGCGTTCCAACAGCTCGAGGGATTCTCTTCTCTCACGTCCTACATCTCATGGAAGTCTGCCTCATTGCCACATTGGAGCTACACTAAGAAACACAATCTGCTTCGCCTTCCTTCTAGGAACTCTTACCCAAGGACCCCATACCTAGAGGAGAAAGGAGGCTTGCATTCCTACTGGAACCAAAGCAAAGTTTTTCCTGTTACACTGCAGAACTTTAGAATAGGCTTAGGCCCGAAAGGATACATAGAGCGTTTCAGGGATGAGGGAGTTCGCTACATGCAGAACACCCTGTGAAGATAAGTGATTCAGCAAGGGACTTGGGTGCAGCTAGAGTCATTTGTGACTTGTGAGAAATCAGAAGGCTTTCGGCTGCATGTTCACCGGAAAAGAAGACCTGATGGCACAAGCCTTGCTTTCCCATTTTAAATCTTTATCCATGCTGCCCTGAAGATACCTAAATAACACATTTTTCGACTGCCTCTATTCACTGTAGGCAGCCCTCTGGAAAGAAAAGGCGTTTTCTCTAAGGAAACACGGTGCTTCCATGGCATGTGTGGGAGCTCCTCCTGTCATGCTCTAGAGCTACAGGGAAACTTGACGTGAGTACTTGCCTCAAGCTAAGGCCTGAAAAGCCCTGCTGAAGCGAAAGCGTGCAGCAGTTTCCATTATGTCGTGTTCGCTGTTCTGCTTTACTTTAACGTTTCTTCACTTTTCCAGGCACTAGGCACCCGCTTGTAGGCACCCTTTTTCCTACAAATACAGTGAGAACCAGCAGTCTCCTTTGCCTTTCTAAGAAACATCCAGACCTAGAAGCCTTTCCCAGTCACTCTATGTATTCAGAGTGTAGGGCAACTCGCTGCCCCCTTCCTTGGGAAGGCTAGATGTCCTCAGCGTTCCAACAGCTCGAGGGATTCTCTTCTCTCACGTCCTACATCTCATGGAAGTCTGCCTCATTGCCACATTGGAGCTACACTAAGAAACACAAGCTGCTTCGCCTTCCTCTAGGAACTCCTACCCAAGGACCCCATACCAACAGGAGAAAGGTGGCTTGCATTCCTACTGGAACCAAAGCACAGTTTTTCCTGTTACACTGCAGGACTTTACAATAGGCTTAGGCCCGATAGCATACATAGAACGTTCCAAGGATGAGGGAGTTCGCTACATGCAGAAAACCCTGTGAAGATAAGTTAATTCAGCAAGGGACCAAGGTGTAGCTAGAGTCTCTTTTGACTTGTGAGAAATCAGAAGGTGTTCGGCTGCATGTTCACCAGAAAAGAACACCTGATGGCACAAGCCTTGCTTTCCCATTTTAAATCTCTATCCATGCTGCCTTGAAGATATATAAATAAAACATTTTTCGATAGGCCATAGTCACTGTAGGCAGCCCTCTGGAAAGAAAAGGCGTTTTCTCTAAGGAAACACGGTGCTTCCATGGCATGTGTGGGAGCTCCTCCTGTCATGCTCTAGAGCTACAGGGAAACTTGACGTGAGTACTTGCCTCAAGCTAAGGCCTGAAAAGCCCTGCTGAAGCGAAAGCGTGCAGCAGTTTCCATTATGTCGTGTTCGCTGTTCTGCTTTACTTTAACGTTTCTTCACTTTTCCAGGCACTAGGCACCCGCTTGTAGGCACCCTTTTTCCTACAAATACAGTGAGAACCAGCAGTCTCCTTTGCCTTTCTAAGAAACATCCAGACCTAGAAGCCTTTCCCAGTCACTCTATGTATTCAGAGTGTAGGGCAACTCGCTGCCCCCTTCCTTGGGAAGGCTAGATGTCCTCAGCGTTCCAACAGCTCGAGGGATTCTCTTCTCTCACGTCCTACATCTCATGGAAGTCTGCCTCATTGCCACATTGGAGCTACACTAAGAAACACAAGCTGCTTCGCCTTCCTCTAGGAACTCCTACCCAAGGACCCCATACCAACAGGAGAAAGGTGGCTTGCATTCCTACTGGAACCAAAGCACAGTTTTTCCTGTTACACTGCAGGACTTTACAATAGGCTTAGGCCCGATAGCATACATAGAACGTTCCAAGGATGAGGGAGTTCGCTACATGCAGAAAACCCTGTGAAGATAAGTTAATTCAGCAAGGGACCAAGGTGTAGCTAGAGTCTCTTTTGACTTGTGAGAAATCAGAAGGTGTTCGGCTGCATGTTCACCAGAAAAGAACACCTGATGGCACAAGCCTTGCTTTCCCATTTTAAATCTCTATCCATGCTGCCTTGAAGATATATAAATAAAACATTTTTCGATAGGCCATAGTCACTGTAGGCAGCCCTCTGGAAAGAAAAGGCGTTTTCTCTAAGGAAACACGGTGCTTCCATGGCATGTGTGGGAGCTCCTCCTGTCATGCTCTAGAGCTACAGGGAAACTTGACGTGAGTACTTGCCTCAAGCTAAGGCCTGAAAAGCCCTGCTGAAGCGAAAGCGTGCAGCAGTTTCCATTATGTCGTGTTCGCTGTTCTGCTTTACTTTAACGTTTCTTCACTTTTCCAGGCACTAGGCACCCGCTTGTAGGCACCCTTTTTCCTACAAATACAGTGAGAACCAGCAGTCTCCTTTGCCTTTCTAAGAAACATCCAGACCTAGAAGCCTTTCCCAGTCACTCTATGTATTCAGAGTGTAGGGCAACTCGCTGCCCCCTTCCTTGGGAAGGCTAGATGTCCTGAGCGTTCCAACAGCTCGAGGGATTCTCTTCTCTCACGTCCTACATCTCATGGAAGTCTGCCTCATTGCCACATTGGAGCTACACTAAGAAACACAAGCTGCTTCGCCTTCCTCTAGGAACTCCTACCCAAGGACCCCATACCAACAGGAGAAAGGTGGCTTGCATTCCTACTGGAACCAAAGCACAGTTTTTCCTGTTACACTGCAGGACTTTACAATAGGCTTAGGCCCGATAGCATACATAGAACGTTCCAAGGATGAGGGAGTTCGCTACATGCAGAAAACCCTGTGAAGATAAGTTAATTCAGCAAGGGACCAAGGTGTAGCTAGAGTCTCTTTTGACTTGTGAGAAATCAGAAGGTGTTCGGCTGCATGTTCACCAGAAAAGAACACCTGATGGCACAAGCCTTGCTTTCCCATTTTAAATCTCTATCCATGCTGCCTTGAAGATATATAAATAAAACATTTTTCGATAGGCCATAGTCACTGTAGGCAGCCCTCTGGAAAGAAAAGGCGTTTTCTCTAAGGAAACACGGTGCTTCCATGGCATTTGTGGGAGCTCCTCCTGTCATGCTCTAGAGCTACAGGGAAACTTGACGTGAGTACTTGCCTCAAGCTAAGGCCTGAAAAGCCCTGCTGAAGCGAAAGCGTGTAGCAGTTTCCATTATGTCGTGTTCGCTGTTCTGCTTTACTTTAACGTTTCTTCACTTTTCCAGGCACTAGGCACCCGCTTGTAGGCACCCTTTTTCCTACAAATACAGTGAGAACCAGCAGTCTCCTTTGCCTTTCTAAGAAACATCCAGACCTAGAAGTCTTTCCCAGTCACTCTATGTATTCAGAGTGTAGGGCAAGTCGCTGCACCCTCCCTTAGGAAACTAGGTGGACTCAGCTGTTCAACAGCTCCAGGGATTCTGTTCTCTCACGTCCTACATGCCATGGAAGTCTGCCTCATTGCCCTCATTGGAGCTACACTAAGAAACACAATCTGCTTCGCCTTCCTTCTAGGAACTCTTACCCAAGGACCCCATACCTAGAGGAGAAAGGAGGCTTGCATTCCTACTGGAACCAAAGCACAGTTTTTCCTGTTACACTGCAGGACTTTACAATAGGCTTAGGCCCGATAGCATACATAGAACGTTCCAAGGATGAGGGAGTTCGCTACATGCAGAAAACCCTGTGAAGATAAGTTAATTCAGCAAGGGACCAAGGTGTAGCTAGAGTCTCTTTTGACTTGTGAGAAATCAGAAGGCTTTCGGCTGCATGTTCACCGGAAAAGAACACCTGAAGGCACAAGCCTTGCTTTCCCATTTTAAATCTCTATCCATGCTGCCTTGAAGATATATAAATAACACATTTTTCGATAGGCCATAGTCACTGTAGGCAGCCCTCTGGAAAGAAAAGGCGTTTTCTCTAAGGAAACACGGTGCTTCCATGGCATGTGTGGGAGCTCCTCCTGTCATGCTCTAGAGCTACAGGGAAACTTGACGTGAGTACTTGCCTCAAGCTAAGGCCTGAAAAGCCCTGCTGAAGCGAAAGCGTGCAGCAGTTTCCATTATGTCGTGTTCGCTGTTCTGCTTTACTTTAACGTTTCTTCACTTTTCCAGGCACTAGGCACCCGCTTGTAGGCACCCTTTTGCCTACAAGTAGAGTGTGAACCAGCAGGCTCCTCTGCCATCTAAGAACATCCAGGCTCAGTAGCCTTTCCCAGTCACTCTATGTATTCAGAGGGTAGGGCAACACACTGCACCCTTCCTTGGGAAAGCTAGAGTCCACAGCACTCCAACAGCTCCAGGGATTCTGTTCTCTCACGTCCTACATGCCATGGAAGTCGGCCTCATTGCCCTTATTGGAGCTACACTAAGTAATACAAGCTGCTTCGCCTTCCTCTAGGAACTCCTACCCAAGGACCCCATACCTACAGGAGAAATGTGGCTTGCATTCCTACTGGAACCAAAGCACAGTGTTTCCTGTTACACTGCAAGATTTTACAATAGGCTTAGGCCCGATAGCATACATAGAACGTTCCAAGGATGAGGGAGTTCGCTACATGCAGAACACCCTGTGAAGATAAGTTAATTCAGCAAGGGACCAAGGTGTAGCTAGAGTCTCTTTTGACTTGTGAGAAATCAGAAGGTATTCGGCTGCATGTTCACCGGAAAAGAAGACCTGATGGCACAAGCCTTGCTTTCCCACTTTAAATCTTTATCCATGCTGCCCTGAAGATACCTAAATAACACTGTTTTTGACTGGCCTCTAGTCATTGTAGGCAGCCCTCTGGAAAGAAAAGGAGTTTTCTCTAAGGAAACACGGTGCTTCCATGGCATGTGTGGGAGCTCCTCCTGTCATGCTCTAGAGCTACAGGGAAACTTGACGTGAGTACTTGCCTCAAGCTAAGGCCTGAAAAGCCCTGCTGAAGCGAAAGCGTGCAGCAGTTTCCATTATGTCGTGTTCGCTGTTCTGCTTTACTTTAACGTTTCTTCACTTTTCCAGGCACTAGGCACCCGCTTGTAGGCACCCTTTTTCCTACAAATACAGTGAGAACCAGCAGTCTCCTTTGCCTTTCTAAGAAACATCCAGACCTAGAAGCCTTTCCCAGTCACTCTATGTATTCAGAGTGTAGGGCAACTCGCTGCCCCCTTCCTTGGGAAGGCTAGATGTCCTGAGCGTTCCAACAGCTCGAGGGATTCTCTTCTCTCACGTCCTACATCTCATGGAAGTCTGCCTCATTGCCACATTGGAGCTACACTAAGAAACACAATCTGCTTCGCCTTCCTTCTAGGAACTCTTACCCAAGGACCCCATACCTAGAGGAGAAAGGAGGCTTGCATTCCTACTGGAACCAAAGCAAAGTTTTTCCTGTTACACTGCAGAACTTTAGAATAGGCTTAGGCCCGAAAGGATACATAGAGCGTTTCAGGGATGAGGGAGTTCGCTCCATGCAGAACACCCTGTGAAGATAAGTGATTCAGCAAGGGACTTGGGTGCAGCTAGAGTCATTTGTGACTTGTGAGAAATCAGAAGGCTTTCGGCTGCATGTTCACCGGAAAAGAAGACCTGATGGCACAAGCCTTGCTTTCCCATTTTAAATCTTTATCCATGCTGCCCTGAAGATACCTAAATAACACATTTTTCGACTGCCTCTATTCACTGTAGGCAGCCCTCTGGAAAGAAAAGGAGTTTTCTCTAAGGAAACACGGTGCTTCCATGGCATGTGTGGGAGCTCCTCCTGTCATGCTCTAGAGCTACAGGGAAACTTGACGTGAGTACTTGCCTCAAGCTAAGGCCTGAAAAGCCCTGCTGAAGCGAAAGCGTGCAGCAGTTTCCATTATGTCGTGTTCGCTGTTCTGCTTTACTTTAACGTTTCTTCAGTTTTCCAGGCACTAGGCACCCGCTTGTAGGCACCCTTTTTCCTACAAATACAGTGAGAACCAGCAGTCTCCTTTGCCTTTCTAAGAAACATCCAGACCTAGAAGCCTTTCCCAGTCACTCTATGTATTCAGAGTGTAGGGCAACTCGCTGCCCCCTTCCTTGGGAAGGCTAGATGTCCTCAGCGTTCCAACAGCTCGAGGGATTCTCTTCTCTCACGTCCTACATCTCATGGAAGTCTGCCTCATTGCCACATTGGAGCTACACTAAGAAACACAAGCTGCTTCGCCTTCCTCTAGGAACTCCTACCCAAGGACCCCATACCAACAGGAGAAAGGTGGCTTGCATTCCTACTGGAACCAAAGCACAGTTTTTCCTGTTACACTGCAGGACTTTACAATAGGCTTAGGCCCGATAGCATACATAGAACGTTCCAAGGATGAGGGAGTTCGCTCCATGCAGAACACCCTGTGAAGATAAGTTAATTCAGCAAGGGACCAAGGTGTAGCTAGAGTCTCTTTTGACTTGTGAGAAATCAGAAGGTGTTCGGATGCATGTTCACCAGAAAAGAACACCTGATGGCACAAGCCTTGCTTTCCCATTTTAAATCTCTATCCATGCTGCCTTGAAGATATATAAATAAAACATTTTTCGATAGGCCATAGTCACTGTAGGCAGCCCTCTGGAAAGAAAAGGCGTTTTCTCTAAGGAAACACGGTGCTTCCATGGCATGTGTGGGAGCTCCTCCTGTCATGCTCTAGAGCTACAGGGAAACTTGACGTGAGTACTTGCCTCAAGCTAAGGCCTGAAAAGCCCTGCTGAAGCGAAAGCGTGTAGCAGTTTCCATTATGTCGTGTTCGCTGTTCTGCTTTACTTTAACGTTTCTTCACTCTTCCAGGCACTAGGCACCCGCTTGTAGGCACCCTTTTTCCTACAAATACAGTGAGAACCAGCAGTCTCCTTTGCCTTTCTAAGAAACATCCAGACCTAGAAGTCTTTCCCAGTCACTCTATGTATTCAGAGTGTAGGGCAAGTCGCTGCACCCTCCCTTAGGAAACTAGGTGGACTCAGCTGTTCAACAGCTCCAGGGATTCTGTTCTCTCACGTCCTACATGCCATGGAAGTCTGCCTCATTGCCCTCATTGGAGCTACACTAAGAAACACAATCTGCTTCGCCTTCCTTCTAGGAACTCTTACCCAAGGACCCCATACCTAGAGGAGAAAGGAGGCTTGCATTCCTACTGGAACCAAAGCAAAGTTTTTCCTGTTACACTGCAGGACTTTAGAATAGGCTTAGGCCCGAAAGGATACATAGAGCGTTTCAGGGATGAGGGAGTTCGCTCCATGCAGAACACCCTGTGAAGATAAGTGATTCAGCAAGGGACTTGGGTGCAGCTAGAGTCATTTGTGACTTGGTAGAAATCAGAAGGCTTTCGGCTGCATGTTCACCGGAAAAGAAGACCTGATGGCACAAGCCTTGCTTTCCCATTTTAAATCTTTATCCATGCTGCCCTGAAGATACCTAAATAACACATTTTTCGACTGCCTCTATTCACTGTAGGCAGCCCTCTGGAAAGAAAAGGAGTTTTCTCTAAGGAAACACGGTGCTTCCATGGCATGTGTGGGAGCTCCTCCTGTCATGCTCTAGAGCTACAGGGAAACGACGTGAGTACTTGCCTCAAGCTAAGGCCTGAAAAGCCCTGCTGAAGCGAAAGCGTGTAGCAGTTTCCATTATGTCGTGTTCGCTGTTCTGCTTTACTTTAACGTTTCTTCACTTTTCCAGGCACTAGGCACCCGCTTGTAGGCACCCTTTTTCCTACAAGTAGAGTGTGAACCAGCAGTCTCCTTTGCCTTTCTAAGAAACATCCAGACCTAGAAGCCTTTCCCAGTCACTCTATGTATTCAGAGGGTAGGGCAACTCGCTGCCCCCTTCCTTGGGAAAGCTAGATGTCCTCAGCGTTCCAACAGCTCGAGGGATACTCTTCTCTCACGTCCTACATCTCATGGAAGTCTGCCTCATTGCCACATTGGAGCTACACTAAGAAACACAAGCTGCTTCGCCTTCCTCTAGGAACTCCTACCCAAGGACCCCATACCAACAGGAGAAAGGTGGCTTGCATTCCTACTGGAACCAAAGCACAGTTTTTCCTGTTACACTGCAGGACTTTACAATAGGCTTAGGCCCGATAGCATACATAGAACGTTCCAAGGATGAGGGAGTTCGCTACATGCAGAAAACCCTGTGAAGATAAGTTAATTCAGCAAGGGACCAAGGTGTAGCTAGAGTCTCTTTTGACTTGTGAGAAATCAGAAGGTGTTCGGCTGCATGTTCACCAGAAAAGAAGACCTGATGGCACAAGCCTTGCTTTCCCATTTTAAATCTCTATCCATGCTGCCTTGAAGATATATAAATAACACATTTTTCGATAGGCCATAGTCACTGTAGGCAGCCCTCTGGAAAGAAAAGGCGTTTTCTCTAAGGAAACACGGTGCTTCCATGGCATGTGTGGGAGCTCCTCCTGTCATGCTCTAGAGCTACAGGGAAACTTGACGTGAGTACTTGCCTCAAGCTAAGGCCTGAAAAGCCCTGCTGAAGCGAAAGCGTGTAGCAGTTTCCATTATGTCGTGTTCGCTGTTCTGCTTTACTTTAACGTTTCTTCACTTTTCCAGGCACTAGGCACCCGCTTGTAGGCACCCTTTTTCCTACAAATACAGTGAGAACCAGCAGTCTCCTTTGCCTTTCTAAGAAACATCCAGACCTAGAAGTCTTTCCCAGTCACTCTATGTATTCAGAGTGTAGGGCAAGTCGCTGCACCCTCCCTTAGGAAACTAGGTGGACTCAGCTGTTCAACAGCTCCAGGGATTCTGTTCTCTCACGTCCTACATGCCATGGAAGTCTGCCTCATTGCCCTCATTGGAGCTACACTAAGAAACACAATCTGCTTCGCCTTCCTTCTAGGAACTCTTACCCAAGGACCCCATACCTAGAGGAGAAAGGAGGCTTGCATTCCTACTGGAACCAAAGCAAAGTTTTTCCTGTTACACTGCAGGACTTTAGAATAGGCTTAGGCCCGAAAGGATACATAGAGCGTTTCAGGGATGAGGGAGTTCGCTCCATGCAGAACACCCTGTGAAGATAAGTGATTCAGCAAGGGACTTGGGTGCAGCTAGAGTCATTTGTGACTTGGTAGAAATCAGAAGGCTTTCGGCTGCATGTTCACCGGAAAAGAAGACCTGATGGCACAAGCCTTGCTTTCCCATTTTAAATCTTTATCCATGCTGCCCTGAAGATACCTAAATAACACATTTTTCGACTGCCTCTATTCACTGTAGGCAGCCCTCTGGAAAGAAAAGGAGTTTTCTCTAAGGAAACACGGTGCTTCCATGGCATGTGTGGGAGCTCCTCCTGTCATGCTCTAGAGCTACAGTGAAACTTGACGTGAGTACTTGCCTCAAGCTAAGGCCTGAAAAGCCCTGCTGAAGCGAAAGCGTGTAGCAGTTTCCATTATGTCGTGTTCGCTGTTCTGCTTTACTTTAACGTTTCTTCACTTTTCCAGGCACTAGGCACCCGCTTGTAGGCACCCTTTTTCCTACAAATACAGTGAGAACCAGCAGTCTCCTTTGCCTTTCTAAGAAACATCCAGACCTAGAAGTCTTTCCCAGTCACTCTATGTATTCAGAGTGTAGGGCAAGTCGCTGCACCCTCCCTTAGGAAACTAGGTGGACTCAGCTGTTCAACAGCTCCAGGGATTCTGTTCTCTCACGTCCTACATGCCATGGAAGTCTGCCTCATTGCCCTCATTGGAGCTACACTAAGAAACACAATCTGCTTCGCCTTCCTTCTAGGAACTCTTACCCAAGGACCCCATACCTAGAGGAGAAAGGAGGCTTGCATTCCTACTGGAACCAAAGCAAAGTTTTTCCTGTTACACTGCAGGACTTTAGAATAGGCTTAGGCCCGAAAGGATACATAGAGCGTTTCAGGGATGAGGGAGTTCGCTCCATGCAGAACACCCTGTGAAGATAAGTGATTCAGCAAGGGACTTGGGTGCAGCTAGAGTCATTTGTGACTTGGTAGAAATCAGAAGGCTTTCGGCTGCATGTTCACCGGAAAAGAAGACCTGATGGCACAAGCCTTGCTTTCCCATTTTAAATCTTTATCCATGCTGCCCTGAAGATACCTAAATAACACATTTTTCGACTGCCTCTATTCACTGTAGGCAGCCCTCTGGAAAGAAAAGGAGTTTTCTCTAAGGAAACACGGTGCTTCCATGGCATGTGTGGGAGCTCCTCCTGTCATGCTCTAGAGCTACAGGGAAACTTGACGTGAGTACTTGCCTCAAGCTAAGGCCTGAAAAGCCCTGCTGAAGCGAAAGCGTGCAGCAGTTTCCATTATGTCGTGTTCGCTGTTCTGCTTTACTTTAACGTTTCTTCACTTTTCCAGGCACTAGGCACCCGCTTGTAGGCACCCTTTTTCCTACAAATACAGTGAGAACCAGCAGTCTCCTTTGCCTTTCTAAGAAACATCCAGACCTAGAAGTCTTTCCCAGTCACTCTATGTATTCAGAGTGTAGGGCAAGTCGCTGCACCCTCCCTTAGGAAACTAGGTGGACTCAGCTGTTCAACAGCTCCAGGGATTCTGTTCTCTCACGTCCTACATGCCATGGAAGTCTGCCTCATTGCCCTCATTGGAGCTACACTAAGAAACACAATCTGCTTCGCCTTCCTTCTAGGAACTCTTACCCAAGGACCCCATACCTAGAGGAGAAAGGAGGCTTGCATTCCTACTGGAACCAAAGCAAAGTTTTTCCTGTTACACTGCAGGACTTTAGAATAGGCTTAGGCCCGAAAGGATACATAGAGCGTTTCAGGGATGAGGGAGTTCGCTCCATGCAGAACACCCTGTGAAGATAAGTGATTCAGCAAGGGACTTGGGTGCAGCTAGAGTCATTTGTGACTTGGTAGAAATCAGAAGGCTTTCGGCTGCATGTTCACCGGAAAAGAAGACCTGATGGCACAAGCCTTGCTTTCCCATTTTAAATCTTTATCCATGCTGCCCTGAAGATACCTAAATAACACATTTTTCGACTGCCTCTATTCACTGTAGGCAGCCCTCTGGAAAGAAAAGGAGTTTTCTCTAAGGAAACACGGTGCTTCCATGGCATGTGTGGGAGCTCCTCCTGTCATGCTCTAGAGCTACAGGGAAACTTGACGTGAGTACTTGCCTCAAGCTAAGGCCTGAAAAGCCCTGCTGAAGCGAAAGCGTGCAGCAGTTTCCATTATGTCGTGTTCGCTGTTCTGCTTTACTTTAACGTTTCTTCACTTTTCCAGGCACTAGGCACCCGCTTGTAGGCACCCTTTTTCCTACAAATACAGTGAGAACCAGCAGTCTCCTTTGCCTTTCTAAGAAACATCCAGACCTAGAAGTCTTTCCCAGTCACTCTATGTATTCAGAGTGTAGGGCAAGTCGCTGCACCCTCCCTTAGGAAACTAGGTGGACTCAGCTGTTCAACAGCTCCAGGGATTCTGTTCTCTCACGTCCTACATGCCATGGAAGTCTGCCTCATTGCCCTCATTGGAGCTACACTAAGAAACACAATCTGCTTCGCCTTCCTTCTAGGAACTCTTACCCAAGGACCCCATACCTAGAGGAGAAAGGAGGCTTGCATTCCTACTGGAACCAAAGCAAAGTTTTTCCTGTTACACTGCAGGACTTTAGAATAGGCTTAGGCCCGAAAGGATACATAGAGCGTTTCAGGGATGAGGGAGTTCGCTCCATGCAGAACACCCTGTGAAGATAAGTGATTCAGCAAGGGACTTGGGTGCAGCTAGAGTCATTTGTGACTTGGTAGAAATCAGAAGGCTTTCGGCTGCATGTTCACCGGAAAAGAAGACCTGATGGCACAAGCCTTGCTTTCCCATTTTAAATCTTTATCCATGCTGCCCTGAAGATACCTAAATAACACATTTTTCGACTGCCTCTATTCACTGTAGGCAGCCCTCTGGAAAGAAAAGGAGTTTTCTCTAAGGAAACACGGTGCTTCCATGGCATGTGTGGGAGCTCCTCCTGTCATGCTCTAGAGCTACAGGGAAACTTGACGTGAGTACTTGCCTCAAGCTAAGGCCTGAAAAGCCCTGCTGAAGCGAAAGCGTGTAGCAGTTTCCATTATGTCGTGTTCGCTGTTCTGCTTTACTTTAACGTTTCTTCACTTTTCCAGGCACTAGGCACCCGCTTGTAGGCACCCTTTTTCCTACAAATACAGTGAGAACCAGCAGTCTCCTTTGCCTTTCTAAGAAACATCCAGACCTAGAAGTCTTTCCCAGTCACTCTATGTATTCAGAGTGTAGGGCAAGTCGCTGCACCCTCCCTTAGGAAACTAGGTGGACTCAGCTGTTCAACAGCTCCAGGGATTCTGTTCTCTCACGTCCTACATGCCATGGAAGTCTGCCTCATTGCCCTCATTGGAGCTACACTAAGAAACACAATCTGCTTCGCCTTCCTTCTAGGAACTCTTACCCAAGGACCCCATACCTAGAGGAGAAAGGAGGCTTGCATTCCTACTGGAACCAAAGCAAAGTTTTTCCTGTTACACTGCAGGACTTTAGAATAGGCTTAGGCCCGAAAGGATACATAGAGCGTTTCAGGGATGAGGGAGTTCGCTCCATGCAGAACACCCTGTGAAGATAAGTGATTCAGCAAGGGACTTGGGTGCAGCTAGAGTCATTTGTGACTTGGTAGAAATCAGAAGGCTTTCGGCTGCATGTTCACCGGAAAAGAAGACCTGATGGCACAAGCCTTGCTTTCCCATTTTAAATCTTTATCCATGCTGCCCTGAAGATACCTAAATAACACATTTTTCGACTGCCTCTATTCACTGTAGGCAGCCCTCTGGAAAGAAAAGGAGTTTTCTCTAAGGAAACACGGTGCTTCCATGGCATGTGTGGGAGCTCCTCCTGTCATGCTCTAGAGCTACAGGGAAACTTGACGTGAGTACTTGCCTCAAGCTAAGGCCTGAAAAGCCCTGCTGAAGCGAAAGCGTGTAGCAGTTTCCATTATGTCGTGTTCGCTGTTCTGCTTTACTTTAACGTTTCTTCACTTTTCCAGGCACTAGGCACCCGCTTGTAGGCACCCTTTTTCCTACAAATACAGTGAGAACCAGCAGTCTCCTTTGCCTTTCTAAGAAACATCCAGACCTAGAAGTCTTTCCCAGTCACTCTATGTATTCAGAGTGTAGGGCAAGTCGCTGCACCCTCCCTTAGGAAACTAGGTGGACTCAGCTGTTCAACAGCTCCAGGGATTCTGTTCTCTCACGTCCTACATGCCATGGAAGTCTGCCTCATTGCCCTCATTGGAGCTACACTAAGAAACACAATCTGCTTCGCCTTCCTTCTAGGAACTCTTACCCAAGGACCCCATACCTAGAGGAGAAAGGAGGCTTGCATTCCTACTGGAACCAAAGCAAAGTTTTTCCTGTTACACTGCAGGACTTTAGAATAGGCTTAGGCCCGAAAGGATACATAGAGCGTTTCAGGGATGAGGGAGTTCGCTCCATGCAGAACACCCTGTGAAGATAAGTGATTCAGCAAGGGACTTGGGTGCAGCTAGAGTCATTTGTGACTTGGTAGAAATCAGAAGGCTTTCGGCTGCATGTTCACCGGAAAAGAAGACCTGATGGCACAAGCCTTGCTTTCCCATTTTAAATCTTTATCCATGCTGCCCTGAAGATACCTAAATAACACATTTTTCGACTGCCTCTATTCACTGTAGGCAGCCCTCTGGAAAGAAAAGGAGTTTTCTCTAAGGAAACACGGTGCTTCCATGGCATGTGTGGGAGCTCCTCCTGTCATGCTCTAGAGCTACAGGGAAACTTGACGTGAGTACTTGCCTCAAGCTAAGGCCTGAAAAGCCCTGCTGAAGCGAAAGCGTGCAGCAGTTTCCATTATGTCGTGTTCGCTGTTCTGCTTTACTTTAACGTTTCTTCACTTTTCCAGGCACTAGGCACCCGCTTGTAGGCACCCTTTTTCCTACAAATACAGTGAGAACCAGCAGTCTCCTTTGCCTTTCTAAGAAACATCCAGACCTAGAAGTCTTTCCCAGTCACTCTATGTATTCAGAGTGTAGGGCAAGTCGCTGCACCCTCCCTTAGGAAACTAGGTGGACTCAGCTGTTCAACAGCTCCAGGGATTCTGTTCTCTCACGTCCTACATGCCATGGAAGTCTGCCTCATTGCCCTCATTGGAGCTACACTAAGAAACACAATCTGCTTCGCCTTCCTTCTAGGAACTCTTACCCAAGGACCCCATACCTAGAGGAGAAAGGAGGCTTGCATTCCTACTGGAACCAAAGCAAAGTTTTTCCTGTTACACTGCAGGACTTTAGAATAGGCTTAGGCCCGAAAGGATACATAGAGCGTTTCAGGGATGAGGGAGTTCGCTCCATGCAGAACACCCTGTGAAGATAAGTGATTCAGCAAGGGACTTGGGTGCAGCTAGAGTCATTTGTGACTTGGTAGAAATCAGAAGGCTTTCGGCTGCATGTTCACCGGAAAAGAAGACCTGATGGCACAAGCCTTGCTTTCCCATTTTAAATCTTTATCCATGCTGCCCTGAAGATACCTAAATAACACATTTTTCGACTGCCTCTATTCACTGTAGGCAGCCCTCTGGAAAGAAAAGGAGTTTTCTCTAAGGAAACACGGTGCTTCCATGGCATGTGTGGGAGCTCCTCCTGTCATGCTCTAGAGCTACAGGGAAACTTGACGTGAGTACTTGCCTCAAGCTAAGGCCTGAAAAGCCCTGCTGAAGCGAAAGCGTGTAGCAGTTTCCATTATGTCGTGTTCGCTGTTCTGCTTTACTTTAACGTTTCTTCACTTTTCCAGGCACTAGGCACCCGCTTGTAGGCACCCTTTTTCCTACAAATACAGTGAGAACCAGCAGTCTCCTTTGCCTTTCTAAGAAACATCCAGACCTAGAAGTCTTTCCCAGTCACTCTATGTATTCAGAGTGTAGGGCAAGTCGCTGCACCCTCCCTTAGGAAACTAGGTGGACTCAGCTGTTCAACAGCTCCAGGGATTCTGTTCTCTCACGTCCTACATGCCATGGAAGTCTGCCTCATTGCCCTCATTGGAGCTACACTAAGAAACACAATCTGCTTCGCCTTCCTTCTAGGAACTCTTACCCAAGGACCCCATACCTAGAGGAGAAAGGAGGCTTGCATTCCTACTGGAACCAAAGCAAAGTTTTTCCTGTTACACTGCAGGACTTTAGAATAGGCTTAGGCCCGAAAGGATACATAGAGCGTTTCAGGGATGAGGGAGTTCGCTCCATGCAGAACACCCTGTGAAGATAAGTGATTCAGCAAGGGACTTGGGTGCAGCTAGAGTCATTTGTGACTTGGTAGAAATCAGAAGGCTTTCGGCTGCATGTTCACCGGAAAAGAAGACCTGATGGCACAAGCCTTGCTTTCCCATTTTAAATCTTTATCCATGCTGCCCTGAAGATACCTAAATAACACATTTTTCGACTGCCTCTATTCACTGTAGGCAGCCCTCTGGAAAGAAAAGGAGTTTTCTCTAAGGAAACACGGTGCTTCCATGGCATGTGTGGGAGCTCCTCCTGTCATGCTCTAGAGCTACAGGGAAACTTGACGTGAGTACTTGCCTCAAGCTAAGGCCTGAAAAGCCCTGCTGAAGCGAAAGCGTGCAGCAGTTTCCATTATGTCGTGTTCGCTGTTCTGCTTTACTTTAACGTTTCTTCACTTTTCCAGGCACTAGGCACCCGCTTGTAGGCACCCTTTTTCCTACAAATACAGTGAGAACCAGCAGTCTCCTTTGCCTTTCTAAGAAACATCCAGACCTAGAAGTCTTTCCCAGTCACTCTATGTATTCAGAGTGTAGGGCAAGTCGCTGCACCCTCCCTTAGGAAACTAGGTGGACTCAGCTGTTCAACAGCTCCAGGGATTCTGTTCTCTCACGTCCTACATGCCATGGAAGTCTGCCTCATTGCCCTCATTGGAGCTACACTAAGAAACACAATCTGCTTCGCCTTCCTTCTAGGAACTCTTACCCAAGGACCCCATACCTAGAGGAGAAAGGAGGCTTGCATTCCTACTGGAACCAAAGCAAAGTTTTTCCTGTTACACTGCAGGACTTTAGAATAGGCTTAGGCCCGAAAGGATACATAGAGCGTTTCAGGGATGAGGGAGTTCGCTCCATGCAGAACACCCTGTGAAGATAAGTGATTCAGCAAGGGACTTGGGTGCAGCTAGAGTCATTTGTGACTTGGTAGAAATCAGAAGGCTTTCGGCTGCATGTTCACCGGAAAAGAAGACCTGATGGCACAAGCCTTGCTTTCCCATTTTAAATCTTTATCCATGCTGCCCTGAAGATACCTAAATAACACATTTTTCGACTGCCTCTATTCACTGTAGGCAGCCCTCTGGAAAGAAAAGGAGTTTTCTCTAAGGAAACACGGTGCTTCCATGGCATGTGTGGGAGCTCCTCCTGTCATGCTCTAGAGCTACAGGGAAACTTGACGTGAGTACTTGCCTCAAGCTAAGGCCTGAAAAGCCCTGCTGAAGCGAAAGCGTGTAGCAGTTTCCATTATGTCGTGTTCGCTGTTCTGCTTTACTTTAACGTTTCTTCACTTTTCCAGGCACTAGGCACCCGCTTGTAGGCACCCTTTTTCCTACAAATACAGTGAGAACCAGCAGTCTCCTTTGCCTTTCTAAGAAACATCCAGACCTAGAAGTCTTTCCCAGTCACTCTATGTATTCAGAGTGTAGGGCAAGTCGCTGCACCCTCCCTTAGGAAACTAGGTGGACTCAGCTGTTCAACAGCTCCAGGGATTCTGTTCTCTCACGTCCTACATGCCATGGAAGTCTGCCTCATTGCCCTCATTGGAGCTACACTAAGAAACACAATCTGCTTCGCCTTCCTTCTAGGAACTCTTACCCAAGGACCCCATACCTAGAGGAGAAAGGAGGCTTGCATTCCTACTGGAACCAAAGCAAAGTTTTTCCTGTTACACTGCAGGACTTTAGAATAGGCTTAGGCCCGAAAGGATACATAGAGCGTTTCAGGGATGAGGGAGTTCGCTCCATGCAGAACACCCTGTGAAGATAAGTGATTCAGCAAGGGACTTGGGTGCAGCTAGAGTCATTTGTGACTTGGTAGAAATCAGAAGGCTTTCGGCTGCATGTTCACCGGAAAAGAAGACCTGATGGCACAAGCCTTGCTTTCCCATTTTAAATCTTTATCCATGCTGCCCTGAAGATACCTAAATAACACATTTTTCGACTGCCTCTATTCACTGTAGGCAGCCCTCTGGAAAGAAAAGGAGTTTTCTCTAAGGAAACACGGTGCTTCCATGGCATGTGTGGGAGCTCTACCTGTCATGCTCTAGAGCTACAGGGAAACTTGACGTGAGTACTTGCCTCAAGCTAAGGCCTGAAAAGCCCTGCTGAAGCGAAAGCGTGTAGCAGTTTCCATTATGTCGTGTTCGCTGTTCTGCTTTACTTTAACGTTTCTTCACTTTTCCAGGCACTAGGCACCCGCTTGTAGGCACCCTTTTTCCTACAAATACAGTGAGAACCAGCAGACTCCTTTGCCTTTCTAAGAAACATCCAGACCTAGAAGTCTTTCCCAGTCACTCTATGTATTCAGAGTGTAGGGCAAGTCGCTGCACCCTCCCTTAGGAAACTAGGTGGACTCAGCTGTTCAACAGCTCCAGGGATTCTGTTCTCTCACGTCCTACATGCCATGGAAGTCTGCCTCATTGCCCTCATTGGAGCTACACTAAGAAACACAATCTGCTTCGCCTTCCTTCTAGGAACTCTTACCCAAGGACCCCATACCTAGAGGAGAAAGGAGGCTTGCATTCCTACTGGAACCAAAGCAAAGTTTTTCCTGTTACACTGCAGGAGTTAGAATAGGCTTAGGCCCGAAAGGATACATAGAGCGTTTCAGGGATGAGGGAGTTCGCTCCATGCAGAACACCCTGTGAAGATAAGTGATTCAGCAAGGGACTTGGGTGCAGCTAGAGTCATTTGTGACTTGTGAGAAATCAGAAGGCTTTCGGCTGCATGTTCACCGGAAAAGAAGACCTGATGGCACAAGCCTTGCTTTCCCATTTTAAATCTTTATCCATGCTGCCCTGAAGATACCTAAATAACACATTTTTCGACTGCCTCTATTCACTGTAGGCAGCTCTCTGGAAAGAAAAGGAGTTTTCTCTAAGGAAACACGGTGCTTCCATGGCATGTGTGGGAGCTCCTCCTGTCATGCTCTAGAGCTACAGCGAAACTTGACGTGAGTACTTGCCTCAAGCTAAGGCCTGAAAAGCCCTGCTGAAGCGAAAGCGTGTAGCAGTTTCCATTATGTCGTATTCACTGTTCTGCTTTACTTTAACGTTTCTTCACTTTTCCAGGCACTAGGCACCCGCTTGTAGGCACCCTTTTGCCTACAAGTAGAGTGTGAACCAGCAGGCTCCTCTGCCATCTAAGAACATCCAGGCTCAGTAGCCTTTCCCAGTCACTCTATGTATTCAGAGGGTAGGGCAACACACTGCACCCTTCCTTGGGAAAGCTAGAGTCCTCAGCACTCCAACAGCTCCAGGGATTCTGTTCTCTCACGTCCTACATGCCATGGAAGTCGGCCTCATTGCCCTTATTGGAGCTACACTAAGTAATACAAGCTGCTTCGCCTTCCTCTAGCAACTTCTACCCAAGGACCCCATACCTACAGGAGAAATGTGGCTTGCATTCCTACTGGAACCAAAGCACAGTGTTTCCTGTTACACTGCAAGATTTTACAATAGGCTTAGGCCCGATAGCATACATAGAACGTTCCAAGGATGAGGGAGTTCGCTACATGCAGAACACCCTGTGAGATAAGTTAATTCAGCAAGGGACCAAGGTGTAGCTAGAGTCTCTTTTGACTTGTGAGAAATCAGAAGGTATTCGGCTGCATGTTCACCGGAAAAGAACACCTGAGGGCACATACCTTGCTCTCCCAGTTTAAAAGCTCTTTCCATGCCGCACTGAAGATACCTAAATAACACTGTTTTTGACTGGCCTCTAGTCATTGTAGGCCGCCCTCTGGAAAGAAAAGGAGTTTTCTCTAAGGAAACACGGTGCTTCCATGGCATGTGTGGGAGCTCCTCCTGTCATGCTCTAGAGCTACAGGGAAACTTGACGTGAGTACTTGCCTCAAGCTAAGGCCTGAAAAGCCCTGCTGAAGCGAAAGCGTGCAGCAGTTTCCATTATGTCGTGTTCGCTGTTCTGCTTTACTTTAACGTTTCTTCACTTTTCCAGGCACTAGGCACCCGCTTGTAGGCACCCTTTTTCCTACAAATACAGTGAGAACCAGCAGTCTCCTTTGCCTTTCTAAGAAACATCCAGACCTAGAAGCCTTTCCCAGTCACTCTATGTATTCAGAGTGTAGGGCAACTCGCTGCCCCCTTCCTTGTGAAGGCTAGATGTCCTGAGCGTTCCAACAGCTCGAGGGATTCTCTTCTCTCACGTCCTACATCTCATGGAAGTCTGCCTCATTGCCACATTGGAGCTACACTAAGAAACACAATCTGCTTCGCCTTCCTTCTAGGAACTCTTACCCAAGGACCCCATACCTAGAGGAGAAAGGAGGCTTGCATTCCTACTGGAACCAAAGCAAAGTTTTTCCTGTTACACTGCAGAACTTTAGAATAGGCTTAGGCCCGAAAGGATACATAGAGCGTTTCAGGGATGAGGGAGTTCGCTACATGCAGAACACCCTGTGAAGATAAGTGATTCAGCAAGGGACTTGGGTGCAGCTAGAGTCATTTGTGACTTGTGAGAAATCAGAAGGCTTTCGGCTGCATGTTCACCGGAAAAGAAGACCTGATGGCACAAGCCTTGCTTTCCCATTTTAAATCTTTATCCATGCTGCCCTGAAGATACCTAAATAACACATTTTTCGACTGCCTCTATTCACTGTAGGCAGCCCTCTGGAAAGAAAAGGAGTTTTCTCTAAGGAAACACGGTGCTTCCATGGCATGTGTGGGAGCTCCTCCTGTCATGCTCTAGAGCTACAGGGAAACTTGACGTGAGTACTTGCCTCAAGCTAAGGCCTGAAAAGCCCTGCTGAAGCGAAAGCGTGCAGCAGTTTCCATTATGTCGTGTTCGCTGTTCTGCTTTACTTTAACGTTTCTTCACTTTTCCAGGCACTAGGCACCCGCTTGTAGGCACCCTTTTTCCTACAAATACAGTGAGAACCAGCAGTCTCCTTTGCCTTTCTAAGAAACATCCAGACCTAGAAGCCTTTCCCAGTCACTCTATGTATTCAGAGTGTAGGGCAACTCGCTGCCCCCTTCCTTGGGAAGGCTAGATGTCCTGAGCGTTCCAACAGCTCGAGGGATTCTCTTCTCTCACGTCCTACATCTCATGGAAGTCTGCCTCATTGCCACATTGGAGCTACACTAAGAAACACAAGCTGCTTCGCCTTCCTCTAGGAACTCCTACCCAAGGACCCCATACCAACAGGAGAAAGGTGGCTTGCATTCCTACTGGAACCAAAGCACAGTTTTTCCTGTTACACTGCAGGACTTTACAATAGGCTTAGGCCCGATAGCATACATAGAACGTTCCAAAGATGAGGGAGTTCGCTACATGCAGAACACCCTGTGAAGATAAGTTAATTCAGCAAGGGACCAAGGTGTAGCTAGAGTCTCTTTTGACTTGTGAGAAATCAGAAGGTGTTCGGATGCATGTTCACCAGAAAAGAACACCTGATGGCACAAGCCTTGCTTTCCCATTTTAAATCTCTATCCATGCTGCCTTGAAGATATATAAATAAAACATTTTTCGATAGGCCATAGTCACTGTAGGCAGCCCTCTGGAAAGAAAAGGCGTTTTCTCTAAGGAAACACGGTGCTTCCATGGCATGTGTGGGAGCTCCTCCTGTCATGCTCTAGAGCTACAGGGAAACTTGACGTGAGTACTTGCCTCAAGCTAAGGCCTGAAAAGCCCTGCTGAAGCGAAAGCGTGTAGCAGTTTCCATTATGTCGTGTTCGCTGTTCTGCTTTACTTTAACGTTTCTTCACTCTTCCAGGCACTAGGCACCCGCTTGTAGGCACCCTTTTTCCTACAAATACAGTGAGAACCAGCAGTCTCCTTTGCCTTTCTAAGAAACATCCAGACCTAGAAGTCTTTCCCAGTCACTCTATGTATTCAGAGTGTAGGGCAAGTCGCTGCACCCTCCCTTAGGAAACTAGGTGGACTCAGCTGTTCAACAGCTCCAGGGATTCTGTTCTCTCACGTCCTACATGCCATGGAAGTCTGCCTCATTGCCCTCATTGGAGCTACACTAAGAAACACAATCTGCTTCGCCTTCCTTCTAGGAACTCTTACCCAAGGACCCCATACCTAGAGGAGAAAGGAGGCTTGCATTCCTACTGGAACCAAAGCAAAGTTTTTCCTGTTACACTGCAGGACTTTAGAATAGGCTTAGGCCCGAAAGGATACATAGAGCGTTTCAGGGATGAGGGAGTTCGCTCCATGCAGAACACCCTGTGAAGATAAGTGATTCAGCAAGGGACTTGGGTGCAGCTAGAGTCATTTGTGACTTGGTAGAAATCAGAAGGCTTTCGGCTGCATGTTCACCGGAAAAGAAGACCTGATGGCACAAGCCTTGCTTTCCCATTTTAAATCTTTATCCATGCTGCCCTGAAGATACCTAAATAACACATTTTTCGACTGCCTCTATTCACTGTAGGCAGCCCTCTGGAAAGAAAAGGAGTTTTCTCTAAGGAAACACGGTGCTTCCATGGCATGTGTGGGAGCTCTACCTGTCATGCTCTAGAGCTACAGGGAAACTTGACGTGAGTACTTGCCTCAAGCTAAGGCCTGAAAAGCCCTGCTGAAGCGAAAGCGTGTAGCAGTTTCCATTATGTCGTGTTCGCTGTTCTGCTTTACTTTAACGTTTCTTCACTTTTCCAGGCACTAGGCACCCGCTTGTAGGCACCCTTTTTCCTACAAATACAGTGAGAACCAGCAGACTCCTTTGCCTTTCTAAGAAACATCCAGACCTAGAAGTCTTTCCCAGTCACTCTATGTATTCAGAGTGTAGGGCAAGTCGCTGCACCCTCCCTTAGGAAACTAGGTGGACTCAGCTGTTCAACAGCTCCAGGGATTCTGTTCTCTCACGTCCTACATGCCATGGAAGTCTGCCTCATTGCCCTCATTGGAGCTACACTAAGAAACACAATCTGCTTCGCCTTCCTTCTAGGAACTCTTACCCAAGGACCCCATACCTAGAGGAGAAAGGAGGCTTGCATTCCTACTGGAACCAAAGCAAAGTTTTTCCTGTTACACTGCAGGAGTTAGAATAGGCTTAGGCCCGAAAGGATACATAGAGCGTTTCAGGGATGAGGGAGTTCGCTCCATGCAGAACACCCTGTGAAGATAAGTGATTCAGCAAGGGACTTGGGTGCAGCTAGAGTCATTTGTGACTTGTGAGAAATCAGAAGGCTTTCGGCTGCATGTTCACCGGAAAAGAAGACCTGATGGCACAAGCCTTGCTTTCCCATTTTAAATCTTTATCCATGCTGCCCTGAAGATACCTAAATAACACATTTTTCGACTGCCTCTATTCACTGTAGGCAGCTCTCTGGAAAGAAAAGGAGTTTTCTCTAAGGAAACACGGTGCTTCCATGGCATGTGTGGGAGCTCCTCCTGTCATGCTCTAGAGCTACAGCGAAACTTGACGTGAGTACTTGCCTCAAGCTAAGGCCTGAAAAGCCCTGCTGAAGCGAAAGCGTGTAGCAGTTTCCATTATGTCGTATTCACTGTTCTGCTTTACTTTAACGTTTCTTCACTTTTCCAGGCACTAGGCACCCGCTTGTAGGCACCCTTTTGCCTACAAGTAGAGTGTGAACCAGCAGGCTCCTCTGCCATCTAAGAACATCCAGGCTCAGTAGCCTTTCCCAGTCACTCTATGTATTCAGAGGGTAGGGCAACACACTGCACCCTTCCTTGGGAAAGCTAGAGTCCTCAGCACTCCAACAGCTCCAGGGATTCTGTTCTCTCACGTCCTACATGCCATGGAAGTCGGCCTCATTGCCCTTATTGGAGCTACACTAAGTAATACAAGCTGCTTCGCCTTCCTCTAGCAACTTCTACCCAAGGACCCCATACCTACAGGAGAAATGTGGCTTGCATTCCTACTGGAACCAAAGCACAGTGTTTCCTGTTACACTGCAAGATTTTACAATAGGCTTAGGCCCGATAGCATACATAGAACGTTCCAAGGATGAGGGAGTTCGCTACATGCAGAACACCCTGTGAGATAAGTTAATTCAGCAAGGGACCAAGGTGTAGCTAGAGTCTCTTTTGACTTGTGAGAAATCAGAAGGTATTCGGCTGCATGTTCACCGGAAAAGAACACCTGAGGGCACATACCTTGCTCTCCCAGTTTAAAAGCTCTTTCCATGCCGCACTGAAGATACCTAAATAACACTGTTTTTGACTGGCCTCTAGTCATTGTAGGCCGCCCTCTGGAAAGAAAAGGAGTTTTCTCTAAGGAAACACGGTGCTTCCATGGCATGTGTGGGAGCTCCTCCTGTCATGCTCTAGAGCTACAGGGAAACTTGACGTGAGTACTTGCCTCAAGCTAAGGCCTGAAAAGCCCTGCTGAAGCGAAAGCGTGCAGCAGTTTCCATTATGTCGTGTTCGCTGTTCTGCTTTACTTTAACGTTTCTTCACTTTTCCAGGCACTAGGCACCCGCTTGTAGGCACCCTTTTTCCTACAAATACAGTGAGAACCAGCAGTCTCCTTTGCCTTTCTAAGAAACATCCAGACCTAGAAGCCTTTCCCAGTCACTCTATGTATTCAGAGTGTAGGGCAACTCGCTGCCCCCTTCCTTGTGAAGGCTAGATGTCCTGAGCGTTCCAACAGCTCGAGGGATTCTCTTCTCTCACGTCCTACATCTCATGGAAGTCTGCCTCATTGCCACATTGGAGCTACACTAAGAAACACAATCTGCTTCGCCTTCCTTCTAGGAACTCTTACCCAAGGACCCCATACCTAGAGGAGAAAGGAGGCTTGCATTCCTACTGGAACCAAAGCAAAGTTTTTCCTGTTACACTGCAGAACTTTAGAATAGGCTTAGGCCCGAAAGGATACATAGAGCGTTTCAGGGATGAGGGAGTTCGCTACATGCAGAACACCCTGTGAAGATAAGTGATTCAGCAAGGGACTTGGGTGCAGCTAGAGTCATTTGTGACTTGTGAGAAATCAGAAGGCTTTCGGCTGCATGTTCACCGGAAAAGAAGACCTGATGGCACAAGCCTTGCTTTCCCATTTTAAATCTTTAGCCATGCTGCCCTGAAGATACCTAAATAACACATTTTTCGACTGCCTCTATTCACTGTAGGCAGCCCTCTGGAAAGAAAAGGAGTTTTCTCTAAGGAAACACGGTGCTTCCATGGCATGTGTGGGAGCTCCTCCTGTCATGCTCTAGAGCTACAGGGAAACTTGACGTGAGTACTTGCCTCAAGCTAAGGCCTGAAAAGCCCTGCTGAAGCGAAAGCGTGCAGCAGTTTCCATTATGTCGTGTTCGCTGTTCTGCTTTACTTTAACGTTTCTTCACTTTTCCAGGCACTAGGCACCCGCTTGTAGGCACCCTTTTTCCTACAAATACAGTGAGAACCAGCAGTCTCCTTTGCCTTTCTAAGAAACATCCAGACCTAGAAGCCTTTCCCAGTCACTCTATGTATTCAGAGTGTAGGGCAACTCGCTGCCCCCTTCCTTGTGAAGGCTAGATGTCCTGAGCGTTCCAACAGCTCGAGGGATTCTCTTCTCTCACGTCCTACATCTCATGGAAGTCTGCCTCATTGCCACATTGGAGCTACACTAAGAAACACAAGCTGCTTCGCCTTCCTCTAGGAACTCCTACCCAAGGACCCCATACCAACAGGAGAAAGGTGGCTTGCATTCCTACTGGAACCAAAGCACAGTTTTTCCTGTTACACTGCAGGACTTTACAATAGGCTTAGGCCCGATAGCATACATAGAACGTTCCAAGGATGAGGGAGTTCGCTCCATGCAGAACACCCTGTGAAGATAAGTTAATTCAGCAAGGGACCAAGGTGTAGCTAGAGTCTCTTTTGACTTGTGAGAAATCAGAAGGTGTTCGGATGCATGTTCACCAGAAAAGAACACCTGATGGCACAAGCCTTGCTTTCCCATTTTAAATCTCTATCCATGCTGCCTTGAAGATATATAAATAAAACATTTTTCGATAGGCCATAGTCACTGTAGGCAGCCCTCTGGAAAGAAAAGGCGTTTTCTCTAAGGAAACACGGTGCTTCCATGGCATGTGTGGGAGCTCCTCCTGTCATGCTCTAGAGCTACAGGGAAACTTGACGTGAGTACTTGCCTCAAGCTAAGGCCTGAAAAGCCCTGCTGAAGCGAAAGCGTGTAGCAGTTTCCATTATGTCGTGTTCGCTGTTCTGCTTTACTTTAACGTTTCTTCACTCTTCCAGGCACTAGGCACCCGCTTGTAGGCACCCTTTTTCCTACAAATACAGTGAGAACCAGCAGTCTCCTTTGCCTTTCTAAGAAACATCCAGACCTAGAAGTCTTTCCCAGTCACTCTATGTATTCAGAGTGTAGGGCAAGTCGCTGCACCCTCCCTTAGGAAACTAGGTGGACTCAGCTGTTCAACAGCTCCAGGGATTCTGTTCTCTCACGTCCTACATGCCATGGAAGTCTGCCTCATTGCCCTCATTGGAGCTACACTAAGAAACACAATCTGCTTCGCCTTCCTTCTAGGAACTCTTACCCAAGGACCCCATACCTAGAGGAGAAAGGAGGCTTGCATTCCTACTGGAACCAAAGCAAAGTTTTTCCTGTTACACTGCAGGACTTTAGAATAGGCTTAGGCCCGAAAGGATACATAGAGCGTTTCAGGGATGAGGGAGTTCGCTCCATGCAGAACACCCTGTGAAGATAAGTGATTCAGCAAGGGACTTGGGTGCAGCTAGAGTCATTTGTGACTTGGTAGAAATCAGAAGGCTTTCGGCTGCATGTTCACCGGAAAAGAAGACCTGATGGCACAAGCCTTGCTTTCCCATTTTAAATCTTTATCCATGCTGCCCTGAAGATACCTAAATAACACATTTTTCGACTGCCTCTATTCACTGTAGGCAGCCCTCTGGAAAGAAAAGGAGTTTTCTCTAAGGAAACACGGTGCTTCCATGGCATGTGTGGGAGCTCCTCCTGTCATGCTCTAGAGCTACAGGGAAACGACGTGAGTACTTGCCTCAAGCTAAGGCCTGAAAAGCCCTGCTGAAGCGAAAGCGTGTAGCAGTTTCCATTATGTCGTGTTCGCTGTTCTGCTTTACTTTAACGTTTCTTCACTTTTCCAGGCACTAGGCACCCGCTTGTAGGCACCCTTTTTCCTACAAGTAGAGTGTGAACCAGCAGTCTCCTTTGCCTTTCTAAGAAACATCCAGACCTAGAAGCCTTTCCCAGTCACTCTATGTATTCAGAGGGTAGGGCAACTCGCTGCCCCCTTCCTTGGGAAAGCTAGATGTCCTCAGCGTTCCAACAGCTCGAGGGATACTCTTCTCTCACGTCCTACATCTCATGGAAGTCTGCCTCATTGCCACATTGGAGCTACACTAAGAAACACAAGCTGCTTCGCCTTCCTCTAGGAACTCCTACCCAAGGACCCCATACCAACAGGAGAAAGGTGGCTTGCATTCCTACTGGAACCAAAGCACAGTTTTTCCTGTTACACTGCAGGACTTTACAATAGGCTTAGGCCCGATAGCATACATAGAACGTTCCAAGGATGAGGGAGTTCGCTACATGCAGAAAACCCTGTGAAGATAAGTTAATTCAGCAAGGGACCAAGGTGTAGCTAGAGTCTCTTTTGACTTGTGAGAAATCAGAAGGTGTTCGGCTGCATGTTCACCAGAAAAGAAGACCTGATGGCACAAGCCTTGCTTTCCCATTTTAAATCTCTATCCATGCTGCCTTGAAGATATATAAATAACACATTTTTCGATAGGCCATAGTCACTGTAGGCAGCCCTCTGGAAAGAAAAGGCGTTTTCTCTAAGGAAACACGGTGCTTCCATGGCATGTGTGGGAGCTCCTCCTGTCATGCTCTAGAGCTACAGGGAAACTTGACGTGAGTACTTGCCTCAAGCTAAGGCCTGAAAAGCCCTGCTGAAGCGAAAGCGTGTAGCAGTTTCCATTATGTCGTGTTCGCTGTTCTGCTTTACTTTAACGTTTCTTCACTTTTCCAGGCACTAGGCACCCGCTTGTAGGCACCCTTTTTCCTACAAATACAGTGAGAACCAGCAGTCTCCTTTGCCTTTCTAAGAAACATCCAGACCTAGAAGTCTTTCCCAGTCACTCTATGTATTCAGAGTGTAGGGCAAGTCGCTGCACCCTCCCTTAGGAAACTAGGTGGACTCAGCTGTTCAACAGCTCCAGGGATTCTGTTCTCTCACGTCCTACATGCCATGGAAGTCTGCCTCATTGCCCTCATTGGAGCTACACTAAGAAACACAATCTGCTTCGCCTTCCTTCTAGGAACTCTTACCCAAGGACCCCATACCTAGAGGAGAAAGGAGGCTTGCATTCCTACTGGAACCAAAGCAAAGTTTTTCCTGTTACACTGCAGGACTTTAGAATAGGCTTAGGCCCGAAAGGATACATAGAGCGTTTCAGGGATGAGGGAGTTCGCTCCATGCAGAACACCCTGTGAAGATAAGTGATTCAGCAAGGGACTTGGGTGCAGCTAGAGTCATTTGTGACTTGGTAGAAATCAGAAGGCTTTCGGCTGCATGTTCACCGGAAAAGAAGACCTGATGGCACAAGCCTTGCTTTCCCATTTTAAATCTTTATCCATGCTGCCCTGAAGATACCTAAATAACACATTTTTCGACTGCCTCTATTCACTGTAGGCAGCCCTCTGGAAAGAAAAGGAGTTTTCTCTAAGGAAACACGGTGCTTCCATGGCATGTGTGGGAGCTCCTCCTGTCATGCTCTAGAGCTACAGGGAAACTTGACGTGAGTACTTGCCTCAAGCTAAGGCCTGAAAAGCCCTGCTGAAGCGAAAGCGTGTAGCAGTTTCCATTATGTCGTGTTCGCTGTTCTGCTTTACTTTAACGTTTCTTCACTTTTCCAGGCACTAGGCACCCGCTTGTAGGCACCCTTTTTCCTACAAATACAGTGAGAACCAGCAGTCTCCTTTGCCTTTCTAAGAAACATCCAGACCTAGAAGTCTTTCCCAGTCACTCTATGTATTCAGAGTGTAGGGCAAGTCGCTGCACCCTCCCTTAGGAAACTAGGTGGACTCAGCTGTTCAACAGCTCCAGGGATTCTGTTCTCTCACGTCCTACATGCCATGGAAGTCTGCCTCATTGCCCTCATTGGAGCTACACTAAGAAACACAATCTGCTTCGCCTTCCTTCTAGGAACTCTTACCCAAGGACCCCATACCTAGAGGAGAAAGGAGGCTTGCATTCCTACTGGAACCAAAGCAAAGTTTTTCCTGTTACACTGCAGGACTTTAGAATAGGCTTAGGCCCGAAAGGATACATAGAGCGTTTCAGGGATGAGGGAGTTCGCTCCATGCAGAACACCCTGTGAAGATAAGTGATTCAGCAAGGGACTTGGGTGCAGCTAGAGTCATTTGTGACTTGGTAGAAATCAGAAGGCTTTCGGCTGCATGTTCACCGGAAAAGAAGACCTGATGGCACAAGCCTTGCTTTCCCATTTTAAATCTTTATCCATGCTGCCCTGAAGATACCTAAATAACACATTTTTCGACTGCCTCTATTCACTGTAGGCAGCCCTCTGGAAAGAAAAGGAGTTTTCTCTAAGGAAACACGGTGCTTCCATGGCATGTGTGGGAGCTCCTCCTGTCATGCTCTAGAGCTACAGGGAAACTTGACGTGAGTACTTGCCTCAAGCTAAGGCCTGAAAAGCCCTGCTGAAGCGAAAGCGTGCAGCAGTTTCCATTATGTCGTGTTCGCTGTTCTGCTTTACTTTAACGTTTCTTCACTTTTCCAGGCACTAGGCACCCGCTTGTAGGCACCCTTTTTCCTACAAATACAGTGAGAACCAGCAGTCTCCTTTGCCTTTCTAAGAAACATCCAGACCTAGAAGTCTTTCCCAGTCACTCTATGTATTCAGAGTGTAGGGCAAGTCGCTGCACCCTCCCTTAGGAAACTAGGTGGACTCAGCTGTTCAACAGCTCCAGGGATTCTGTTCTCTCACGTCCTACATGCCATGGAAGTCTGCCTCATTGCCCTCATTGGAGCTACACTAAGAAACACAATCTGCTTCGCCTTCCTTCTAGGAACTCTTACCCAAGGACCCCATACCTAGAGGAGAAAGGAGGCTTGCATTCCTACTGGAACCAAAGCAAAGTTTTTCCTGTTACACTGCAGGACTTTAGAATAGGCTTAGGCCCGAAAGGATACATAGAGCGTTTCAGGGATGAGGGAGTTCGCTCCATGCAGAACACCCTGTGAAGATAAGTGATTCAGCAAGGGACTTGGGTGCAGCTAGAGTCATTTGTGACTTGGTAGAAATCAGAAGGCTTTCGGCTGCATGTTCACCGGAAAAGAAGACCTGATGGCACAAGCCTTGCTTTCCCATTTTAAATCTTTATCCATGCTGCCCTGAAGATACCTAAATAACACATTTTTCGACTGCCTCTATTCACTGTAGGCAGCCCTCTGGAAAGAAAAGGAGTTTTCTCTAAGGAAACACGGTGCTTCCATGGCATGTGTGGGAGCTCCTCCTGTCATGCTCTAGAGCTACAGGGAAACTTGACGTGAGTACTTGCCTCAAGCTAAGGCCTGAAAAGCCCTGCTGAAGCGAAAGCGTGCAGCAGTTTCCATTATGTCGTGTTCGCTGTTCTGCTTTACTTTAACGTTTCTTCACTTTTCCAGGCACTAGGCACCCGCTTGTAGGCACCCTTTTTCCTACAAATACAGTGAGAACCAGCAGTCTCCTTTGCCTTTCTAAGAAACATCCAGACCTAGAAGTCTTTCCCAGTCACTCTATGTATTCAGAGTGTAGGGCAAGTCGCTGCACCCTCCCTTAGGAAACTAGGTGGACTCAGCTGTTCAACAGCTCCAGGGATTCTGTTCTCTCACGTCCTACATGCCATGGAAGTCTGCCTCATTGCCCTCATTGGAGCTACACTAAGAAACACAATCTGCTTCGCCTTCCTTCTAGGAACTCTTACCCAAGGACCCCATACCTAGAGGAGAAAGGAGGCTTGCATTCCTACTGGAACCAAAGCAAAGTTTTTCCTGTTACACTGCAGGACTTTAGAATAGGCTTAGGCCCGAAAGGATACATAGAGCGTTTCAGGGATGAGGGAGTTCGCTCCATGCAGAACACCCTGTGAAGATAAGTGATTCAGCAAGGGACTTGGGTGCAGCTAGAGTCATTTGTGACTTGGTAGAAATCAGAAGGCTTTCGGCTGCATGTTCACCGGAAAAGAAGACCTGATGGCACAAGCCTTGCTTTCCCATTTTAAATCTTTATCCATGCTGCCCTGAAGATACCTAAATAACACATTTTTCGACTGCCTCTATTCACTGTAGGCAGCCCTCTGGAAAGAAAAGGAGTTTTCTCTAAGGAAACACGGTGCTTCCATGGCATGTGTGGGAGCTCCTCCTGTCATGCTCTAGAGCTACAGGGAAACTTGACGTGAGTACTTGCCTCAAGCTAAGGCCTGAAAAGCCCTGCTGAAGCGAAAGCGTGTAGCAGTTTCCATTATGTCGTGTTCGCTGTTCTGCTTTACTTTAACGTTTCTTCACTTTTCCAGGCACTAGGCACCCGCTTGTAGGCACCCTTTTTCCTACAAATACAGTGAGAACCAGCAGTCTCCTTTGCCTTTCTAAGAAACATCCAGACCTAGAAGTCTTTCCCAGTCACTCTATGTATTCAGAGTGTAGGGCAAGTCGCTGCACCCTCCCTTAGGAAACTAGGTGGACTCAGCTGTTCAACAGCTCCAGGGATTCTGTTCTCTCACGTCCTACATGCCATGGAAGTCTGCCTCATTGCCCTCATTGGAGCTACACTAAGAAACACAATCTGCTTCGCCTTCCTTCTAGGAACTCTTACCCAAGGACCCCATACCTAGAGGAGAAAGGAGGCTTGCATTCCTACTGGAACCAAAGCAAAGTTTTTCCTGTTACACTGCAGGACTTTAGAATAGGCTTAGGCCCGAAAGGATACATAGAGCGTTTCAGGGATGAGGGAGTTCGCTCCATGCAGAACACCCTGTGAAGATAAGTGATTCAGCAAGGGACTTGGGTGCAGCTAGAGTCATTTGTGACTTGGTAGAAATCAGAAGGCTTTCGGCTGCATGTTCACCGGAAAAGAAGACCTGATGGCACAAGCCTTGCTTTCCCATTTTAAATCTTTATCCATGCTGCCCTGAAGATACCTAAATAACACATTTTTCGACTGCCTCTATTCACTGTAGGCAGCCCTCTGGAAAGAAAAGGAGTTTTCTCTAAGGAAACACGGTGCTTCCATGGCATGTGTGGGAGCTCCTCCTGTCATGCTCTAGAGCTACAGGGAAACTTGACGTGAGTACTTGCCTCAAGCTAAGGCCTGAAAAGCCCTGCTGAAGCGAAAGCGTGTAGCAGTTTCCATTATGTCGTGTTCGCTGTTCTGCTTTACTTTAACGTTTCTTCACTTTTCCAGGCACTAGGCACCCGCTTGTAGGCACCCTTTTTCCTACAAATACAGTGAGAACCAGCAGTCTCCTTTGCCTTTCTAAGAAACATCCAGACCTAGAAGTCTTTCCCAGTCACTCTATGTATTCAGAGTGTAGGGCAAGTCGCTGCACCCTCCCTTAGGAAACTAGGTGGACTCAGCTGTTCAACAGCTCCAGGGATTCTGTTCTCTCACGTCCTACATGCCATGGAAGTCTGCCTCATTGCCCTCATTGGAGCTACACTAAGAAACACAATCTGCTTCGCCTTCCTTCTAGGAACTCTTACCCAAGGACCCCATACCTAGAGGAGAAAGGAGGCTTGCATTCCTACTGGAACCAAAGCAAAGTTTTTCCTGTTACACTGCAGGACTTTAGAATAGGCTTAGGCCCGAAAGGATACATAGAGCGTTTCAGGGATGAGGGAGTTCGCTCCATGCAGAACACCCTGTGAAGATAAGTGATTCAGCAAGGGACTTGGGTGCAGCTAGAGTCATTTGTGACTTGGTAGAAATCAGAAGGCTTTCGGCTGCATGTTCACCGGAAAAGAAGACCTGATGGCACAAGCCTTGCTTTCCCATTTTAAATCTTTATCCATGCTGCCCTGAAGATACCTAAATAACACATTTTTCGACTGCCTCTATTCACTGTAGGCAGCCCTCTGGAAAGAAAAGGAGTTTTCTCTAAGGAAACACGGTGCTTCCATGGCATGTGTGGGAGCTCCTCCTGTCATGCTCTAGAGCTACAGGGAAACTTGACGTGAGTACTTGCCTCAAGCTAAGGCCTGAAAAGCCCTGCTGAAGCGAAAGCGTGCAGCAGTTTCCATTATGTCGTGTTCGCTGTTCTGCTTTACTTTAACGTTTCTTCACTTTTCCAGGCACTAGGCACCCGCTTGTAGGCACCCTTTTTCCTACAAATACAGTGAGAACCAGCAGTCTCCTTTGCCTTTCTAAGAAACATCCAGACCTAGAAGTCTTTCCCAGTCACTCTATGTATTCAGAGTGTAGGGCAAGTCGCTGCACCCTCCCTTAGGAAACTAGGTGGACTCAGCTGTTCAACAGCTCCAGGGATTCTGTTCTCTCACGTCCTACATGCCATGGAAGTCTGCCTCATTGCCCTCATTGGAGCTACACTAAGAAACACAATCTGCTTCGCCTTCCTTCTAGGAACTCTTACCCAAGGACCCCATACCTAGAGGAGAAAGGAGGCTTGCATTCCTACTGGAACCAAAGCAAAGTTTTTCCTGTTACACTGCAGGACTTTAGAATAGGCTTAGGCCCGAAAGGATACATAGAGCGTTTCAGGGATGAGGGAGTTCGCTCCATGCAGAACACCCTGTGAAGATAAGTGATTCAGCAAGGGACTTGGGTGCAGCTAGAGTCATTTGTGACTTGGTAGAAATCAGAAGGCTTTCGGCTGCATGTTCACCGGAAAAGAAGACCTGATGGCACAAGCCTTGCTTTCCCATTTTAAATCTTTATCCATGCTGCCCTGAAGATACCTAAATAACACATTTTTCGACTGCCTCTATTCACTGTAGGCAGCCCTCTGGAAAGAAAAGGAGTTTTCTCTAAGGAAACACGGTGCTTCCATGGCATGTGTGGGAGCTCCTCCTGTCATGCTCTAGAGCTACAGGGAAACTTGACGTGAGTACTTGCCTCAAGCTAAGGCCTGAAAAGCCCTGCTGAAGCGAAAGCGTGTAGCAGTTTCCATTATGTCGTGTTCGCTGTTCTGCTTTACTTTAACGTTTCTTCACTTTTCCAGGCACTAGGCACCCGCTTGTAGGCACCCTTTTTCCTACAAATACAGTGAGAACCAGCAGTCTCCTTTGCCTTTCTAAGAAACATCCAGACCTAGAAGTCTTTCCCAGTCACTCTATGTATTCAGAGTGTAGGGCAAGTCGCTGCACCCTCCCTTAGGAAACTAGGTGGACTCAGCTGTTCAACAGCTCCAGGGATTCTGTTCTCTCACGTCCTACATGCCATGGAAGTCTGCCTCATTGCCCTCATTGGAGCTACACTAAGAAACACAATCTGCTTCGCCTTCCTTCTAGGAACTCTTACCCAAGGACCCCATACCTAGAGGAGAAAGGAGGCTTGCATTCCTACTGGAACCAAAGCAAAGTTTTTCCTGTTACACTGCAGGACTTTAGAATAGGCTTAGGCCCGAAAGGATACATAGAGCGTTTCAGGGATGAGGGAGTTCGCTCCATGCAGAACACCCTGTGAAGATAAGTGATTCAGCAAGGGACTTGGGTGCAGCTAGAGTCATTTGTGACTTGGTAGAAATCAGAAGGCTTTCGGCTGCATGTTCACCGGAAAAGAAGACCTGATGGCACAAGCCTTGCTTTCCCATTTTAAATCTTTATCCATGCTGCCCTGAAGATACCTAAATAACACATTTTTCGACTGCCTCTATTCACTGTAGGCAGCCCTCTGGAAAGAAAAGGAGTTTTCTCTAAGGAAACACGGTGCTTCCATGGCATGTGTGGGAGCTCCTCCTGTCATGCTCTAGAGCTACAGGGAAACTTGACGTGAGTACTTGCCTCAAGCTAAGGCCTGAAAAGCCCTGCTGAAGCGAAAGCGTGCAGCAGTTTCCATTATGTCGTGTTCGCTGTTCTGCTTTACTTTAACGTTTCTTCACTTTTCCAGGCACTAGGCACCCGCTTGTAGGCACCCTTTTTCCTACAAATACAGTGAGAACCAGCAGTCTCCTTTGCCTTTCTAAGAAACATCCAGACCTAGAAGTCTTTCCCAGTCACTCTATGTATTCAGAGTGTAGGGCAAGTCGCTGCACCCTCCCTTAGGAAACTAGGTGGACTCAGCTGTTCAACAGCTCCAGGGATTCTGTTCTCTCACGTCCTACATGCCATGGAAGTCTGCCTCATTGCCCTCATTGGAGCTACACTAAGAAACACAATCTGCTTCGCCTTCCTTCTAGGAACTCTTACCCAAGGACCCCATACCTAGAGGAGAAAGGAGGCTTGCATTCCTACTGGAACCAAAGCAAAGTTTTTCCTGTTACACTGCAGGACTTTAGAATAGGCTTAGGCCCGAAAGGATACATAGAGCGTTTCAGGGATGAGGGAGTTCGCTCCATGCAGAACACCCTGTGAAGATAAGTGATTCAGCAAGGGACTTGGGTGCAGCTAGAGTCATTTGTGACTTGGTAGAAATCAGAAGGCTTTCGGCTGCATGTTCACCGGAAAAGAAGACCTGATGGCACAAGCCTTGCTTTCCCATTTTAAATCTTTATCCATGCTGCCCTGAAGATACCTAAATAACACATTTTTCGACTGCCTCTATTCACTGTAGGCAGCCCTCTGGAAAGAAAAGGAGTTTTCTCTAAGGAAACACGGTGCTTCCATGGCATGTGTGGGAGCTCCTCCTGTCATGCTCTAGAGCTACAGGGAAACTTGACGTGAGTACTTGCCTCAAGCTAAGGCCTGAAAAGCCCTGCTGAAGCGAAAGCGTGTAGCAGTTTCCATTATGTCGTGTTCGCTGTTCTGCTTTACTTTAACGTTTCTTCACTTTTCCAGGCACTAGGCACCCGCTTGTAGGCACCCTTTTTCCTACAAATACAGTGAGAACCAGCAGTCTCCTTTGCCTTTCTAAGAAACATCCAGACCTAGAAGTCTTTCCCAGTCACTCTATGTATTCAGAGTGTAGGGCAAGTCGCTGCACCCTCCCTTAGGAAACTAGGTGGACTCAGCTGTTCAACAGCTCCAGGGATTCTGTTCTCTCACGTCCTACATGCCATGGAAGTCTGCCTCATTGCCCTCATTGGAGCTACACTAAGAAACACAATCTGCTTCGCCTTCCTTCTAGGAACTCTTACCCAAGGACCCCATACCTAGAGGAGAAAGGAGGCTTGCATTCCTACTGGAACCAAAGCAAAGTTTTTCCTGTTACACTGCAGGACTTTAGAATAGGCTTAGGCCCGAAAGGATACATAGAGCGTTTCAGGGATGAGGGAGTTCGCTCCATGCAGAACACCCTGTGAAGATAAGTGATTCAGCAAGGGACTTGGGTGCAGCTAGAGTCATTTGTGACTTGGTAGAAATCAGAAGGCTTTCGGCTGCATGTTCACCGGAAAAGAAGACCTGATGGCACAAGCCTTGCTTTCCCATTTTAAATCTTTATCCATGCTGCCCTGAAGATACCTAAATAACACATTTTTCGACTGCCTCTATTCACTGTAGGCAGCCCTCTGGAAAGAAAAGGAGTTTTCTCTAAGGAAACACGGTGCTTCCATGGCATGTGTGGGAGCTCTACCTGTCATGCTCTAGAGCTACAGGGAAACTTGACGTGAGTACTTGCCTCAAGCTAAGGCCTGAAAAGCCCTGCTGAAGCGAAAGCGTGTAGCAGTTTCCATTATGTCGTGTTCGCTGTTCTGCTTTACTTTAACGTTTCTTCACTTTTCCAGGCACTAGGCACCCGCTTGTAGGCACCCTTTTTCCTACAAATACAGTGAGAACCAGCAGACTCCTTTGCCTTTCTAAGAAACATCCAGACCTAGAAGTCTTTCCCAGTCACTCTATGTATTCAGAGTGTAGGGCAAGTCGCTGCACCCTCCCTTAGGAAACTAGGTGGACTCAGCTGTTCAACAGCTCCAGGGATTCTGTTCTCTCACGTCCTACATGCCATGGAAGTCTGCCTCATTGCCCTCATTGGAGCTACACTAAGAAACACAATCTGCTTCGCCTTCCTTCTAGGAACTCTTACCCAAGGACCCCATACCTAGAGGAGAAAGGAGGCTTGCATTCCTACTGGAACCAAAGCAAAGTTTTTCCTGTTACACTGCAGGAGTTAGAATAGGCTTAGGCCCGAAAGGATACATAGAGCGTTTCAGGGATGAGGGAGTTCGCTCCATGCAGAACACCCTGTGAAGATAAGTGATTCAGCAAGGGACTTGGGTGCAGCTAGAGTCATTTGTGACTTGTGAGAAATCAGAAGGCTTTCGGCTGCATGTTCACCGGAAAAGAAGACCTGATGGCACAAGCCTTGCTTTCCCATTTTAAATCTTTATCCATGCTGCCCTGAAGATACCTAAATAACACATTTTTCGACTGCCTCTATTCACTGTAGGCAGCTCTCTGGAAAGAAAAGGAGTTTTCTCTAAGGAAACACGGTGCTTCCATGGCATGTGTGGGAGCTCCTCCTGTCATGCTCTAGAGCTACAGCGAAACTTGACGTGAGTACTTGCCTCAAGCTAAGGCCTGAAAAGCCCTGCTGAAGCGAAAGCGTGTAGCAGTTTCCATTATGTCGTATTCACTGTTCTGCTTTACTTTAACGTTTCTTCACTTTTCCAGGCACTAGGCACCCGCTTGTAGGCACCCTTTTGCCTACAAGTAGAGTGTGAACCAGCAGGCTCCTCTGCCATCTAAGAACATCCAGGCTCAGTAGCCTTTCCCAGTCACTCTATGTATTCAGAGGGTAGGGCAACACACTGCACCCTTCCTTGGGAAAGCTAGAGTCCTCAGCACTCCAACAGCTCCAGGGATTCTGTTCTCTCACGTCCTACATGCCATGGAAGTCGGCCTCATTGCCCTTATTGGAGCTACACTAAGTAATACAAGCTGCTTCGCCTTCCTCTAGCAACTTCTACCCAAGGACCCCATACCTACAGGAGAAATGTGGCTTGCATTCCTACTGGAACCAAAGCACAGTGTTTCCTGTTACACTGCAAGATTTTACAATAGGCTTAGGCCCGATAGCATACATAGAACGTTCCAAGGATGAGGGAGTTCGCTACATGCAGAACACCCTGTGAGATAAGTTAATTCAGCAAGGGACCAAGGTGTAGCTAGAGTCTCTTTTGACTTGTGAGAAATCAGAAGGTATTCGGCTGCATGTTCACCGGAAAAGAACACCTGAGGGCACATACCTTGCTCTCCCAGTTTAAAAGCTCTTTCCATGCCGCACTGAAGATACCTAAATAACACTGTTTTTGACTGGCCTCTAGTCATTGTATGCCGCCCTCTGGAAAGAAAAGGAGTTTTCTCTAAGGAAACACGGTGCTTCCATGGCATGTGTGGGAGCTCCTCCTGTCATGCTCTAGAGCTACAGGGAAACTTGACGTGAGTACTTGCCTCAAGCTAAGGCCTGAAAAGCCCTGCTGAAGCGAAAGCGTGCAGCAGTTTCCATTATGTCGTGTTCGCTGTTCTGCTTTACTTTAACGTTTCTTCACTTTTCCAGGCACTAGGCACCCGCTTGTAGGCACCCTTTTTCCTACAAATACAGTGAGAACCAGCAGTCTCCTTTGCCTTTCTAAGAAACATCCAGACCTAGAAGCCTTTCCCAGTCACTCTATGTATTCAGAGTGTAGGGCAACTCGCTGCCCCCTTCCTTGTGAAGGCTAGATGTCCTGAGCGTTCCAACAGCTCGAGGGATTCTCTTCTCTCACGTCCTACATCTCATGGAAGTCTGCCTCATTGCCACATTGGAGCTACACTAAGAAACACAATCTGCTTCGCCTTCCTTCTAGGAACTCTTACCCAAGGACCCCATACCTAGAGGAGAAAGGAGGCTTGCATTCCTACTGGAACCAAAGCAAAGTTTTTCCTGTTACACTGCAGAACTTTAGAATAGGCTTAGGCCCGAAAGGATACATAGAGCGTTTCAGGGATGAGGGAGTTCGCTACATGCAGAACACCCTGTGAAGATAAGTGATTCAGCAAGGGACTTGGGTGCAGCTAGAGTCATTTGTGACTTGTGAGAAATCAGAAGGCTTTCGGCTGCATGTTCACCGGAAAAGAAGACCTGATGGCACAAGCCTTGCTTTCCCATTTTAAATCTTTATCCATGCTGCCCTGAAGATACCTAAATAACACATTTTTCGACTGCCTCTATTCACTGTAGGCAGCCCTCTGGAAAGAAAAGGAGTTTTCTCTAAGGAAACACGGTGCTTCCATGGCATGTGTGGGAGCTCCTCCTGTCATGCTCTAGAGCTACAGGGAAACTTGACGTGAGTACTTGCCTCAAGCTAAGGCCTGAAAAGCCCTGCTGAAGCGAAAGCGTGCAGCAGTTTCCATTATGTCGTGTTCGCTGTTCTGCTTTACTTTAACGTTTCTTCACTTTTCCAGGCACTAGGCACCCGCTTGTAGGCACCCTTTTTCCTACAAATACAGTGAGAACCAGCAGTCTCCTTTGCCTTTCTAAGAAACATCCAGACCTAGAAGCCTTTCCCAGTCACTCTATGTATTCAGAGTGTAGGGCAACTCGCTGCCCCCTTCCTTGGGAAGGCTAGATGTCCTGAGCGTTCCAACAGCTCGAGGGATTCTCTTCTCTCACGTCCTACATCTCATGGAAGTCTGCCTCATTGCCACATTGGAGCTACACTAAGAAACACAAGCTGCTTCGCCTTCCTCTAGGAACTCCTACCCAAGGACCCCATACCAACAGGAGAAAGGTGGCTTGCATTCCTACTGGAACCAAAGCACAGTTTTTCCTGTTACACTGCAGGACTTTACAATAGGCTTAGGCCCGATAGCATACATAGAACGTTCCAAGGATGAGGGAGTTCGCTACATGCAGAAAACCCTGTGAAGATAAGTTAATTCAGCAAGGGACCAAGGTGTAGCTAGAGTCTCTTTTGACTTGTGAGAAATCAGAAGGTGTTCGGCTGCATGTTCACCAGAAAAGAACACCTGATGGCACAAGCCTTGCTTTCCCATTTTAAATCTCTATCCATGCTGCCTTGAAGATATATAAATAAAACATTTTTCGATAGGCCATAGTCACTGTAGGCAGCCCTCTGGAAAGAAAAGGCGTTTTCTCTAAGGAAACACGGTGCTTCCATGGCATTTGTGGGAGCTCCTCCTGTCATGCTCTAGAGCTACAGGGAAACTTGACGTGAGTACTTGCCTCAAGCTAAGGCCTGAAAAGCCCTGCTGAAGCGAAAGCGTGTAGCAGTTTCCATTATGTCGTGTTCGCTGTTCTGCTTTACTTTAACGTTTCTTCACTTTTCCAGGCACTAGGCACCCGCTTGTAGGCACCCTTTTTCCTACAAATACAGTGAGAACCAGCAGTCTCCTTTGCCTTTCTAAGAAACATCCAGACCTAGAAGTCTTTCCCAGTCACTCTATGTATTCAGAGTGTAGGGCAAGTCGCTGCACCCTCCCTTAGGAAACTAGGTGGACTCAGCTGTTCAACAGCTCCAGGGATTCTGTTCTCTCACGTCCTACATGCCATGGAAGTCTGCCTCATTGCCCTCATTGGAGCTACACTAAGAAACACAATCTGCTTCGCCTTCCTTCTAGGAACTCTTACCCAAGGACCCCATACCTAGAGGAGAAAGGAGGCTTGCATTCCTACTGGAACCAAAGCAAAGTTTTTCCTGTTACACTGCAGGACTTTAGAATAGGCTTAGGCCCGAAAGGATACATAGAGCGTTTCAGGGATGAGGGAGTTCGCTCCATGCAGAACACCCTGTGAAGATAAGTGATTCAGCAAGGGACTTGGGTGCAGCTAGAGTCATTTGTGACTTGGTAGAAATCAGAAGGCTTTCGGCTGCATGTTCACCGGAAAAGAAGACCTGATGGCACAAGCCTTGCTTTCCCATTTTAAATCTTTATCCATGCTGCCCTGAAGATACCTAAATAACACATTTTTCGAGTGCCTCTATTCACTGTAGGCAGCCCTCTGGAACGAAAAGGAGTTTTCTCTAAGGAAACACGGTGCTTCCATGGCATGTGTGGGAGCTCCTCCTGTCATGCTCTAGAGCTACAGGGAAACTTGACGTGAGTACTTGCCTCAAGCTAAGGCCTGAAAAGCCCTGCTGAAGCGAAAGCGTGCAGCAGTTTCCATTATGTCGTGTTCGCTGTTCTGCTTTACTTTAACGTTTCTTCACTTTTCCAGGCACTAGGCACCCGCTTGTAGGCACCATTTTTCCTACAAATACAGTGAGAACCAGCAGTCTCCTTTGCCTTTCTAAGAAACATCCAGACCTAGAAGCCTTTCCCAGTCACTCTATGTATTCAGAGTGTAGGGCAACTCGCTGCCCCCTTCCTTGGGAAGGCTAGATGTCCTGAGCGTTCCAACAGCTCGAGGGATTCTCTTCTCTCACGTCCTACATCTCATGGAAGTCTGCCTCATTGCCACATTGGAGCTACACTAAGAAACACAATCTGCTTCGCCTTCCTTCTAGGAACTCTTACCCAAGGACCCCATACCTAGAGGAGAAAGGAGGCTTGCATTCCTACTGGAACCAAAGCAAAGTTTTTCCTGTTACACTGCAGAACTTTAGAATAGGCTTAGGCCCGAAAGGATACATAGAGCGTTTCAGGGATGAGGGAGTTCGCTCCATGCAGAACACCCTGTGAAGATAAGTGATTCAGCAAGGGACTTGGGTGCAGCTAGAGTCATTTGTGACTTGTGAGAAATCAGAAGGCTTTCGGCTGCATGTTCACCGGAAAAGAAGACCTGATGGCACAAGCCTTGCTTTCCCATTTTAAATCTTTATCCATGCTGCCCTGAAGATACCTAAATAACACATTTTTCGACTGCCTCTATTCACTGTAGGCAGCCCTCTGGAAAGAAAAGGAGTTTTCTCTAAGGAAACACGGTGCTTCCATGGCATGTGTGGGAGCTCCTCCTGTCATGCTCTAGAGCTACAGGGAAACTTGACGTGAGTACTTGCCTCAAGCTAAGGCCTGAAAAGCCCTGCTGAAGCGAAAGCGTGCAGCAGTTTCCATTATGTCGTGTTCGCTGTTCTGCTTTACTTTAACGTTTCTTCAGTTTTCCAGGCACTAGGCACCCGCTTGTAGGCACCCTTTTTCCTACAAATACAGTGAGAACCAGCAGTCTCCTTTGCCTTTCTAAGAAACATCCAGACCTAGAAGCCTTTCCCAGTCACTCTATGTATTCAGAGTGTAGGGCAACTCGCTGCCCCCTTCCTTGGGAAGGCTAGATGTCCTGAGCGTTCCAACAGCTCGAGGGATTCTCTTCTCTCACGTCCTACATCTCATTGAAGTCTGCCTCATTGCCACATTGGAGCTACACTAAGAAACACAAGCTGCTTCGCCTTCCTCTAGGAACTCCTACCCAAGGACCCCATACCAACAGGAGAAAGGTGGCTTGCATTCCTACTGGAACCAAAGCACAGTTTTTCCTGTTACACTGCAGGACTTTACAATAGGCTTAGGCCCGATAGCATACATAGAACGTTCCAAGGATGAGGGAGTTCGCTACATGCAGAAAACCCTGTGAAGATAAGTTAATTCAGCAAGGGACCAAGGTGTAGCTAGAGTCTCTTTTGACTTGTGAGAAATCAGAAGGTGTTCGGCTGCATGTTCACCAGAAAAGAACACCTGATGGCACAAGCCTTGCTTTCCCATTTTAAATCTCTATCCATGCTGCCTTGAAGATATATAAATAAAACATTTTTCGATAGGCCATAGTCACTGTAGGCAGCCCTCTGGAAAGAAAAGGCGTTTTCTCTAAGGAAACACGGTGCTTCCATGGCATGTGTGGGAGCTCCTCCTGTCATGCTCTAGAGCTACAGGGAAACTTGACGTGAGTACTTGCCTCAAGCTAAGGCCTGAAAAGCCCTGCTGAAGCGAAAGCGTGTAGCAGTTTCCATTATGTCGTGTTCGCTGTTCTGCTTTACTTTAACGTTTCTTCACTTTTCAAGGCACTAGGCACCCGCTTGTAGGCACCCTTTTTCCTACAAATACAGTGAGAACCAGCAGTCTCCTTTGCCTTTCTAAGAAACATCCAGACCTAGAAGTCTTTCCCAGTCACTCTATGTATTCAGAGTGTAGGGCAAGTCGCTGCACCCTCCCTTAGGAAACTAGGTGGACTCAGCTGTTCAACAGCTCCAGGGATTCTGTTCTCTCACGTCCTACATGCCATGGAAGTCTGCCTCATTGCCCTCATTGGAGCTACACTAAGAAACACAATCTGCTTCGCCTTCCTTCTAGGAACTCTTACCCAAGGACCCCATACCTAGAGGAGAAAGGAGGCTTGCATTCCTACTGGAACCAAAGCAAAGTTTTTCCTGTTACACTGCAGGACTTTAGAATAGGCTTAGGCCCGAAAGGATACATAGAGCGTTTCAGGGATGAGGGAGTTCGCTCCATGCAGAACACCCTGTGAAGATAAGTGATTCAGCAAGGGACTTGGGTGCAGCTAGAGTCATTTGTGACTTGGTAGAAATCAGAAGGCTTTCGGCTGCATGTTCACCGGAAAAGAAGACCTGATGGCACAAGCCTTGCTTTCCCATTTTAAATCTTTATCCATGCTGCCCTGAAGATACCTAAATAACACATTTTTCGACTGCCTCTATTCACTGTAGGCAGCCCTCTGGAAAGAAAAGGAGTTTTCTCTAAGGAAACACGGTGCTTCCATGGCATGTGTGGGAGCTCCTCCTGTCATGCTCTAGAGCTACAGGGAAACTTGACGTGAGTACTTGCCTCAAGCTAAGGCCTGAAAAGCCCTGCTGAAGCGAAAGCGTGTAGCAGTTTCCATTATGTCGTGTTCGCTGTTCTGCTTTACTTTAACGTTTCTTCACTTTTCCAGGCACTAGGCACCCGCTTGTAGGCACCCTTTTTCCTACAAATACAGTGAGAACCAGCAGTCTCCTTTGCCTTTCTAAGAAACATCCAGACCTAGAAGTCTTTCCCAGTCACTCTATGTATTCAGAGTGTAGGGCAAGTCGCTGCACCCTCCCTTAGGAAACTAGGTGGACTCAGCTGTTCAACAGCTCCAGGGATTCTGTTCTCTCACGTCCTACATGCCATGGAAGTCTGCCTCATTGCCCTCATTGGAGCTACACTAAGAAACACAATCTGCTTCGCCTTCCTTCTAGGAACTCTTACCCAAGGACCCCATACCTAGAGGAGAAAGGAGGCTTGCATTCCTACTGGAACCAAAGCAAAGTTTTTCCTGTTACACTGCAGGACTTTAGAATAGGCTTAGGCCCGAAAGGATACATAGAGCGTTTCAGGGATGAGGGAGTTCGCTCCATGCAGAACACCCTGTGAAGATAAGTGATTCAGCAAGGGACTTGGGTGCAGCTAGAGTCATTTGTGACTTGGTAGAAATCAGAAGGCTTTCGGCTGCATGTTCACCGGAAAAGAAGACCTGATGGCACAAGCCTTGCTTTCCCATTTTAAATCTTTATCCATGCTGCCCTGAAGATACCTAAATAACACATTTTTCGACTGCCTCTATTCACTGTAGGCAGCCCTCTGGAAAGAAAAGGAGTTTTCTCTAAGGAAACACGGTGCTTCCATGGCATGTGTGGGAGCTCCTCCTGTCATGCTCTAGAGCTACAGGGAAACTTGACGTGAGTACTTGCCTCAAGCTAAGGCCTGAAAAGCCCTGCTGAAGCGAAAGCGTGCAGCAGTTTCCATTATGTCGTGTTCGCTGTTCTGCTTTACTTTAACGTTTCTTCACTTTTCCAGGCACTAGGCACCCGCTTGTAGGCACCCTTTTTCCTACAAATACAGTGAGAACCAGCAGTCTCCTTTGCCTTTCTAAGAAACATCCAGACCTAGAAGCCTTTCCCAGTCACTCTATGTATTCAGAGTGTAGGGCAACTCGCTGCCCCCTTCCTTGGGAAGGCTAGATGTCCTGAGCGTTCCAACAGCTCGAGGGATTCTCTTCTCTCACGTCCTACATCTCATGGAAGTCTGCCTCATTGCCACATTGGAGCTACACTAAGAAACACAAGCTGCTTCGCCTTCCTCTAGGAACTCCTACCCAAGGACCCCATACCAACAGGAGAAAGGTGGCTTGCATTCCTACTGGAACCAAAGCACAGTTTTTCCTGTTACACTGCAGGACTTTACAATAGGCTTAGGCCCGATAGCATACATAGAACGTTCCAAGGATGAGGGAGTTCGCTCCATGCAGAAAACCCTGTGAAGATAAGTTAATTCAGCAAGGGACCAAGGTGTAGCTAGAGTCTCTTTTGACTTGTGAGAAATCAGAAGGTGTTCGGCTGCATGTTCACCAGAAAAGAACACCTGATGGCACAAGCCTTGCTTTCCCATTTTAAATCTCTATCCATGCTGCCTTGAAGATATATAAATAAAACATTTTTCGATAGGCCATAGTCACTGTAGGCAGCCCTCTGGAAAGAAAAGGCGTTTTCTCTAAGGAAACACGGTGCTTCCATGGCATTTGTGGGAGCTCCTCCTGTCATGCTCTAGAGCTACAGGGAAACTTGACGTGAGTACTTGCCTCAAGCTAAGGCCTGAAAAGCCCTGCTGAAGCGAAAGCGTGTAGCAGTTTCCATTATGTCGTGTTCGCTGTTCTGCTTTACTTTAACGTTTCTTCACTTTTCCAGGCACTAGGCACCCGCTTGTAGGCACCCTTTTTCCTACAAATACAGTGAGAACCAGCAGCCTCCTTTGCCTTTCTAAGAAACATCCAGACCTAGAAGTCTTTCCCAGTCACTCTATGTATTCAGAGTGTAGGGCAAGTCGCTGCACCCTCCCTTAGGAAACTAGGTGGACTCAGCTGTTCAACAGCTCCAGGGATTCTGTTCTCTCACGTCCTACATGCCATGGAAGTCTGCCTCATTGCCCTCATTGGAGCTACACTAAGAAACACAATCTGCTTCGCCTTCCTTCTAGGAACTCTTACCCAAGGACCCCATACCTAGAGGAGAAAGGAGGCTTGCATTCCTACTGGAACCAAAGCAAAGTTTTTCCTGTTACACTGCAGGACTTTAGAATAGGCTTAGGCCCGAAAGGATACATAGAGCGTTTCAGGGATGAGGGAGTTCGCTCCATGCAGAACACCCTGTGAAGATAAGTGATTCAGCAAGGGACTTGGGTGCAGCTAGAGTCATTTGTGACTTGGTAGAAATCAGAAGGCTTTCGGCTGCATGTTCACCGGAAAAGAAGACCTGATGGCACAAGCCTTGCTTTCCCATTTTAAATCTTTATCCATGCTGCCCTGAAGATACCTAAATAACACATTTTTCGAGTGCCTCTATTCACTGTAGGCAGCCCTCTGGAACGAAAAGGAGTTTTCTCTAAGGAAACACGGTGCTTCCATGGCATGTGTGGGAGCTCCTCCTGTCATGCTCTAGAGCTACAGGGAAACTTGACGTGAGTACTTGCCTCAAGCTAAGGCCTGAAAAGCCCTGCTGAAGCGAAAGCGTGCAGCAGTTTCCATTATGTCGTGTTCGCTGTTCTGCTTTACTTTAACGTTTCTTCACTTTTCCAGGCACTAGGCACCCGCTTGTAGGCACCATTTTTCCTACAAATACAGTGAGAACCAGCAGTCTCCTTTGCCTTTCTAAGAAACATCCAGACCTAGAAGCCTTTCCCAGTCACTCTATGTATTCAGAGTGTAGGGCAACTCGCTGCCCCCTTCCTTGGGAAGGCTAGATGTCCTGAGCGTTCCAACAGCTCGAGGGATTCTCTTCTCTCACGTCCTACATCTCATGGAAGTCTGCCTCATTGCCACATTGGAGCTACACTAAGAAACACAATCTGCTTCGCCTTCCTTCTAGGAACTCTTACCCAAGGACCCCATACCTAGAGGAGAAAGGAGGCTTGCATTCCTACTGGAACCAAAGCAAAGTTTTTCCTGTTACACTGCAGAACTTTAGAATAGGCTTAGGCCCGAAAGGATACATAGAGCGTTTCAGGGATGAGGGAGTTCGCTCCATGCAGAACACCCTGTGAAGATAAGTGATTCAGCAAGGGACTTGGGTGCAGCTAGAGTCATTTGTGACTTGGTAGAAATCAGAAGGCTTTCGGCTGCATGTTCACCGGAAAAGAAGACCTGATGGCACAAGCCTTGCTTTCCCATTTTAAATCTCTATCCATGCTGCCTTGAAGATATATAAATAACACATTTTTCGATAGGCCATAGTCACTGTAGGCAGCCCTCTGGAAAGAAAAGGCGTTTTCTCTAAGGAAACACGGTGCTTCCATGGCATTTGTGGGAGCTCCTCCTGTCATGCTCTAGAGCTACAGGGAAACTTGACGTGAGTACTTGCCTCAAGCTAAGGCCTGAAAAGCCCTGCTGAAGCGAAAGCGTGTAGCAGTTTCCATTATGTCGTGTTCGCTGTTCTGCTTTACTTTAACGTTTCTTCACTTTTCCAGGCACTAGGCACCCGCTTGTAGGCACCCTTTTTCCTACAAATACAGTGAGAACCAGCAGTCTCCTTTGCCTTTCTAAGAAACATCCAGACCTAGAAGTCTTTCCCAGTCACTCTATGTATTCAGAGTGTAGGGCAAGTCGCTGCACCCTCCCTTAGGAAACTAGGTGGACTCAGCTGTTCAACAGCTCCAGGGATTCTGTTCTCTCACGTCCTACATGCCATGGAAGTCTGCCTCATTGCCCTCATTGGAGCTACACTAAGAAACACAATCTGCTTCGCCTTCCTTCTAGGAACTCTTACCCAAGGACCCCATACCTAGAGGAGAAAGGAGGCTTGCATTCCTACTGGAACCAAAGCAAAGTTTTTCCTGTTACACTGCAGGACTTTAGAATAGGCTTAGGCCCGAAAGGATACATAGAGCGTTTCAGGGATGAGGGAGTTCGCTCCATGCAGAACACCCTGTGAAGATAAGTGATTCAGCAAGGGACTTGGGTGCAGCTAGAGTCATTTGTGACTTGGTAGAAATCAGAAGGCTTTCGGCTGCATGTTCACCGGAAAAGAAGACCTGATGGCACAAGCCTTGCTTTCCCATTTTAAATCTTTATCCATGCTGCCCTGAAGATACCTAAATAACACATTTTTCGACTGCCTCTATTCACTGTAGGCAGCCCTCTGGAAAGAAAAGGAGTTTTCTCTAAGGAAACACGGTGCTTCCATGGCATGTGTGGGAGCTCCTCCTGTCATGCTCTAGAGCTACAGGGAAACTTGACGTGAGTACTTGCCTCAAGCTAAGGCCTGAAAAGCCCTGCTGAAGCGAAAGCGTGTAGCAGTTTCCATTATGTCGTGTTCGCTGTTCTGCTTTACTTTAACGTTTCTTCACTTTTCCAGGCACTAGGCACCCGCTTGTAGGCACCCTTTTTCCTACAAATACAGTGAGAACCAGCAGTCTCCTTTGCCTTTCTAAGAAACATCCAGACCTAGAAGTCTTTCCCAGTCACTCTATGTATTCAGAGTGTAGGGCAAGTCGCTGCACCCTCCCTTAGGAAACTAGGTGGACTCAGCTGTTCAACAGCTCCAGGGATTCTGTTCTCTCACGTCCTACATGCCATGGAAGTCTGCCTCATTGCCCTCATTGGAGCTACACTAAGAAACACAATCTGCTTCGCCTTCCTTCTAGGAACTCTTACCCAAGGACCCCATACCTAGAGGAGAAAGGAGGCTTGCATTCCTACTGGAACCAAAGCAAAGTTTTTCCTGTTACACTGCAGGACTTTAGAATAGGCTTAGGCCCGAAAGGATACATAGAGCGTTTCAGGGATGAGGGAGTTCGCTCCATGCAGAACACCCTGTGAAGATAAGTGATTCAGCAAGGGACTTGGGTGCAGCTAGAGTCATTTGTGACTTGGTAGAAATCAGAAGGCTTTCGGCTGCATGTTCACCGGAAAAGAAGACCTGATGGCACAAGCCTTGCTTTCCCATTTTAAATCTTTATCCATGCTGCCCTGAAGATACCTAAATAACACATTTTTCGACTGCCTCTATTCACTGTAGGCAGCCCTCTGGAAAGAAAAGGAGTTTTCTCTAAGGAAACACGGTGCTTCCATGGCATGTGTGGGAGCTCCTCCTGTCATGCTCTAGAGCTACAGGGAAACTTGACGTGAGTACTTGCCTCAAGCTAAGGCCTGAAAAGCCCTGCTGAAGCGAAAGCGTGCAGCAGTTTCCATTATGTCGTGTTCGCTGTTCTGCTTTACTTTAACGTTTCTTCACTTTTCCAGGCACTAGGCACCCGCTTGTAGGCACCCTTTTTCCTACAAGTACAGTGAGAACCAGCAGTCTCCTTTGCCTTTCTAAGAAACATCCAGACCTAGAAGCCTTTCCCAGTCACTCTATGTATTCAGAGTGTAGGGCAACTCGCTGCCCCCTTCCTTGGGAAGGCTAGATGTCCTCAGCGTTCCAACAGCTCGAGGGATTCTCTTCTCTCACGTCCTACATCTCATGGAAGTCTGCCTCATTGCCACATTGGAGCTACACTAAGAAACACAAGCTGCTTCGCCTTCCTCTAGGAACTCCTACCCAAGGACCCCATACCAACAGGAGAAAGGAGGCTTGCATTCCTACTGGAACCAAAGCACAGTTTTTCCTGTTACACTGCAGGACTTTACAATAGGCTTAGGCCCGATAGCATACATAGAACGTTCCAAGGATGAGGGAGTTCGCTACATGCAGAAAACCCTGTGAAGATAAGTTAATTCAGCAAGGGACCAAGGTGTAGCTAGAGTCTCTTTTGACTTGTGAGAAATCAGAAGGTGTTCGGCTGCATGTTCACCAGAAAAGAAGACCTGATGGCACAAGCCTTGCTTTCCCATTTTAAATCTTTATCCATGCTGCCTTGAAGATATATAAATAAAACATTTTTCGATAGGCCATAGTCACTGTAGGCAGCCCTCTGGAAAGAAAAGGCGTTTTCTCTAAGGAAACACGGTGCTTCCATGGCATTTGTGGGAGCTCCTCCTGTCATGCTCTAGAGCTACAGGGAAACTTGACGTGAGTACTTGCCTCAAGCTAAGGCCTGAAAAGCCCTGCTGAAGCGAAAGCGTGTAGCAGTTTCCATTATGTCGTGTTCGCTGTTCTGCTTTACTTTAACGTTTCTTCACTTTTCCAGGCACTAGGCACCCGCTTGTAGGCACCCTTTTTCCTACAAATACAGTGAGAACCAGCAGTCTCCTTTGCCTTTCTAAGAAACATCCAGACCTAGAAGTCTTTCCCAGTCACTCTATGTATTCAGAGTGTAGGGCAAGTCGCTGCACCCTCCCTTAGGAAACTAGGTGGACTCAGCTGTTCAACAGCTCCAGGGATTCTGTTCTCTCACGTCCTACATGCCATGGAAGTCTGCCTCATTGCCCTCATTGGAGCTACACTAAGAAACACAATCTGCTTCGCCTTCCTTCTAGGAACTCTTACCCAAGGACCCCATACCTAGAGGAGAAAGGAGGCTTGCATTCCTACTGGAACCAAAGCAAAGTTTTTCCTGTTACACTGCAGGACTTTAGAATAGGCTTAGGCCCGAAAGGATACATAGAGCGTTTCAGGGATGAGGGAGTTCGCTCCATGCAGAACACCCTGTGAAGATAAGTGATTCAGCAAGGGACTTGGGTGCAGCTAGAGTCATTTGTGACTTGGTAGAAATCAGAAGGCTTTCGGCTGCATGTTCACCGGAAAAGAAGACCTGATGGCACAAGCCTTGCTTTCCCATTTTAAATCTTTATCCATGCTGCCCTGAAGATACCTAAATAACACATTTTTCGACTGCCTCTATTCACTGTAGGCAGCCCTCTGGAAAGAAAAGGAGTTTTCTCTAAGGAAACACGGTGCTTCCATGGCATGTGTGGGAGCTCCTCCTGTCATGCTCTAGAGCTACAGGGAAACTTGACGTGAGTACTTGCCTCAAGCTAAGGCCTGAAAAGCCCTGCTGAAGCGAAAGCGTGTAGCAGTTTCCATTATGTCGTGTTCGCTGTTCTGCTTTACTTTAACGTTTCTTCACTTTTCCAGGCACTAGGCACCCGCTTGTAGGCACCCTTTTTCCTACAAATACAGTGAGAACCAGCAGTCTCCTTTGCCTTTCTAAGAAACATCCAGACCTAGAAGTCTTTCCCAGTCACTCTATGTATTCAGAGTGTAGGGCAAGTCGCTGCACCCTCCCTTAGGAAACTAGGTGGACTCAGCTGTTCAACAGCTCCAGGGATTCTGTTCTCTCACGTCCTACATGCCATGGAAGTCTGCCTCATTGCCCTCATTGGAGCTACACTAAGAAACACAATCTGCTTCGCCTTCCTTCTAGGAACTCTTACCCAAGGACCCCATACCTAGAGGAGAAAGGAGGCTTGCATTCCTACTGGAACCAAAGCAAAGTTTTTCCTGTTACACTGCAGGACTTTAGAATAGGCTTAGGCCCGAAAGGATACATAGAGCGTTTCAGGGATGAGGGAGTTCGCTCCATGCAGAACACCCTGTGAAGATAAGTGATTCAGCAAGGGACTTGGGTGCAGCTAGAGTCATTTGTGACTTGGTAGAAATCAGAAGGCTTTCGGCTGCATGTTCACCGGAAAAGAAGACCTGATGGCACAAGCCTTGCTTTCCCATTTTAAATCTTTATCCATGCTGCCCTGAAGATACCTAAATAACACATTTTTCGACTGCCTCTATTCACTGTAGGCAGCCCTCTGGAAAGAAAAGGAGTTTTCTCTAAGGAAACACGGTGCTTCCATGGCATGTGTGGGAGCTCCTCCTGTCATGCTCTAGAGCTACAGGGAAACTTGACGTGAGTACTTGCCTCAAGCTAAGGCCTGAAAAGCCCTGCTGAAGCGAAAGCGTGCAGCAGTTTCCATTATGTCGTGTTCGCTGTTCTGCTTTACTTTAACGTTTCTTCACTTTTCCAGGCACTAGGCACCCGCTTGTAGGCACCCTTTTTCCTACAAGTACAGTGAGAACCAGCAGTCTCCTTTGCCTTTCTAAGAAACATCCAGACCTAGAAGCCTTTCCCAGTCACTCTATGTATTCAGAGTGTAGGGCAACTCGCTGCCCCCTTCCTTGGGAAGGCTAGATGTCCTCAGCGTTCCAACAGCTCGAGGGATTCTCTTCTCTCACGTCCTACATCTCATGGAAGTCTGCCTCATTGCCACATTGGAGCTACACTAAGAAACACAAGCTGCTTCGCCTTCCTCTAGGAACTCCTACCCAAGGACCCCATACCAACAGGAGAAAGGTGGCTTGCATTCCTACTGGAACCAAAGCACAGTTTTTCCTGTTACACTGCAGGACTTTACAATAGGCTTAGGCCCGATAGCATACATAGAACGTTCCAAGGATGAGGGAGTTCGCTACATGCAGAAAACCCTGTGAAGATAAGTTAATTCAGCAAGGGACCAAGGTGTAGCTAGAGTCTCTTTTGACTTGTGAGAAATCAGAAGGTGTTCGGCTGCATGTTCACCAGAAAAGAAGACCTGATGGCACAAGCCTTGCTTTCCCATTTTAAATCTTTATCCATGCTGCCTTGAAGATATATAAATAAAACATTTTTCGATAGGCCATAGTCACTGTAGGCAGCCCTCTGGAAAGAAAAGGCGTTTTCTCTAAGGAAACACGGTGCTTCCATGGCATTTGTGGGAGCTCCTCCTGTCATGCTCTAGAGCTACAGGGAAACTTGACGTGAGTACTTGCCTCAAGCTAAGGCCTGAAAAGCCCTGCTGAAGCGAAAGCGTGTAGCAGTTTCCATTATGTCGTGTTCGCTGTTCTGCTTTACTTTAACGTTTCTTCACTTTTCCAGGCACTAGGCACCCGCTTGTAGGCACCCTTTTTCCTACAAATACAGTGAGAACCAGCAGTCTCCTTTGCCTTTCTAAGAAACATCCAGACCTAGAAGTCTTTCCCAGTCACTCTATGTATTCAGAGTGTAGGGCAAGTCGCTGCACCCTCCCTTAGGAAACTAGGTGGACTCAGCTGTTCAACAGCTCCAGGGATTCTGTTCTCTCACGTCCTACATGCCATGGAAGTCTGCCTCATTGCCCTCATTGGAGCTACACTAAGAAACACAATCTGCTTCGCCTTCCTTCTAGGAACTCTTACCCAAGGACCCCATACCTAGAGGAGAAAGGAGGCTTGCATTCCTACTGGAACCAAAGCAAAGTTTTTCCTGTTACACTGCAGGACTTTAGAATAGGCTTAGGCCCGAAAGGATACATAGAGCGTTTCAGGGATGAGGGAGTTCGCTCCATGCAGAACACCCTGTGAAGATAAGTGATTCAGCAAGGGACTTGGGTGCAGCTAGAGTCATTTGTGACTTGGTAGAAATCAGAAGGCTTTCGGCTGCATGTTCACCGGAAAAGAAGACCTGATGGCACAAGCCTTGCTTTCCCATTTTAAATCTTTATCCATGCTGCCCTGAAGATACCTAAATAACACATTTTTCGACTGCCTCTATTCACTGTAGGCAGCCCTCTGGAAAGAAAAGGAGTTTTCTCTAAGGAAACACGGTGCTTCCATGGCATGTGTGGGAGCTCCTCCTGTCATGCTCTAGAGCTACAGGGAAACTTGACGTGAGTACTTGCCTCAAGCTAAGGCCTGAAAAGCCCTGCTGAAGCGAAAGCGTGCAGCAGTTTCCATTATGTCGTGTTCGCTGTTCTGCTTTACTTTAACGTTTCTTCACTTTTCCAGGCACTAGGCACCCGCTTGTAGGCACCCTTTTTCCTACAAATACAGTGAGAACCAGCAGTCTCCTTTGCCTTTCTAAGAAACATCCAGACCTAGAAGTCTTTCCCAGTCACTCTATGTATTCAGAGTGTAGGGCAAGTCGCTGCACCCTCCCTTAGGAAACTAGGTGGACTCAGCTGTTCAACAGCTCCAGGGATTCTGTTCTCTCACGTCCTACATGCCATGGAAGTCTGCCTCATTGCCCTCATTGGAGCTACACTAAGAAACACAATCTGCTTCGCCTTCCTTCTAGGAACTCTTACCCAAGGACCCCATACCTAGAGGAGAAAGGAGGCTTGCATTCCTACTGGAACCAAAGCAAAGTTTTTCCTGTTACACTGCAGGACTTTAGAATAGGCTTAGGCCCGAAAGGATGCATAGAGCGTTTCAGGGATGAGGGAGTTCGCTCCATGCAGAACACCCTGTGAAGATAAGTGATTCAGCAAGGGACTTGGGTGCAGCTAGAGTCATTTGTGACTTGGTAGAAATCAGAAGGCTTTCGGCTGCATATTCACCGGAAAAGAAGACCTGATGGCACAAGCCTTGCTTTCCCATTTTAAATCTTTATCCATGCTGCCCTGAAGATACCTAAATAACACATTTTTCGACTGCCTCTATTCACTGTAGGCAGCCCTCTGGAAAGAAAAGGAGTTTTCTCTAAGGAAACACGGTGCTTCCATGGCATGTGTGGGAGCTCCTCCTGTCATGCTCTAGAGCTACAGGGAAACTTGACGTGAGTACTTGCCTCAAGCTAAGGCCTGAAAAGCCCTGCTGAAGCGAAAGCGTGTAGCAGTTTCCATTATGTCGTGTTCGCTGTTCTGCTTTACTTTAACGTTTCTTCACTTTTCCAGGCACTAGGCACCCGCTTGTAGGCACCCTTTTTCCTACAAATACAGTGAGAACCAGCAGTCTCCTTTGCCTTTCTAAGAAACATCCAGACCTAGAAGTCTTTCCCAGTCACTCTATGTATTCAGAGTGTAGGGCAAGTCGCTGCACCCTCCCTTAGGAAACTAGGTGGACTCAGCTGTTCAACAGCTCCAGGGATTCTGTTCTCTCACGTCCTACATGCCATGGAAGTCTGCCTCATTGCCCTCATTGGAGCTACACTAAGAAACACAATCTGCTTCGCCTTCCTTCTAGGAACTCTTACCCAAGGACCCCATACCTAGAGGAGAAAGGAGGCTTGTATTCCTACTGGAACCAAAGCAAAGTTTTTCCTGTTACACTGCAGGACTTTAGAATAGGCTTAGGCCCGAAAGGATACATAGAGCGTTTCAGGGATGAGGGAGTTCGCTCCATGCAGAACACCCTGTGAAGATAAGTGATTCAGCAAGGGACTTGGGTGCAGCTAGAGTCATTTGTGACTTGGTAGAAATCAGAAGGCTTTCGGCTGCATGTTCACCGGAAAAGAAGACCTGATGGCACAAGCCTTGCTTTCCCATTTTAAATCTTTATCCATGCTGCCCTGAAGATACCTAAATAACACATTTTTCGACTGCCTCTATTCACTGTAGGCAGCCCTCTGGAAAGAAAAGGAGTTTTCTCTAAGGAAACACGGTGCTTCCATGGCATGTGTGGGAGCTCCTCCTGTCATGCTCTAGAGCTACAGGGAAACTTGACGTGAGTACTTGCCTCAAGCTAAGGCCTGAAAAGCCCTGCTGAAGCGAAAGCGTGCAGCAGTTTCCATTATGTCGTGTTCGCTGTTCTGCTTTACTTTAACGTTTCTTCACTTTTCCAGGCACTAGGCACCCGCTTGTAGGCACCCTTTTTCCTACAAATACAGTGAGAACCAGCAGTCTCCTTTGCCTTTCTAAGAAACATCCAGACCTAGAAGTCTTTCCCAGTCACTCTATGTATTCAGAGTGTAGGGCAAGTCGCTGCACCCTCCCTTAGGAAACTAGGTGGACTCAGCTGTTCAACAGCTCCAGGGATTCTGTTCTCTCACGTCCTACATGCCATGGAAGTCTGCCTCATTGCCCTCATTGGAGCTACACTAAGAAACACAATCTGCTTCGCCTTCCTTCTAGGAACTCTTACCCAAGGACCCCATACCTAGAGGAGAAAGGAGGCTTGCATTCCTACTGGAACCAAAGCAAAGTTTTTCCTGTTACACTGCAGGACTTTAGAATAGGCTTAGGCCCGAAAGGATACATAGAGCGTTTCAGGGATGAGGGAGTTCGCTCCATGCAGAACACCCTGTGAAGATAAGTGATTCAGCAAGGGACTTGGGTGCAGCTAGAGTCATTTGTGACTTGGTAGAAATCAGAAGGCTTTCGGCTGCATGTTCACCGGAAAAGAAGACCTGATGGCACAAGCCTTGCTTTCCCATTTTAAATCTTTATCCATGCTGCCCTGAAGATACCTAAATAACACATTTTTCGACTGCCTCTATTCACTGTAGGCAGCCCTCTGGAAAGAAAAGGAGTTTTCTCTAAGGAAACACGGTGCTTCCATGGCATGTGTGGGAGCTCCTCCTGTCATGCTCTAGAGCTACAGGGAAACTTGACGTGAGTACTTGCCTCAAGCTAAGGCCTGAAAAGCCCTGCTGAAGCGAAAGCGTGCAGCAGTTTCCATTATGTCGTGTTCGCTGTTCTGCTTTACTTTAACGTTTCTTCACTTTTCCAGGCACTAGGCACCCGCTTGTAGGCACCCTTTTTCCTACAAATACAGTGAGAACCAGCAGTCTCCTTTGCCTTTCTAAGAAACATCCAGACCTAGAAGTCTTTCCCAGTCACTCTATGTATTCAGAGTGTAGGGCAAGTCGCTGCACCCTCCCTTAGGAAACTAGGTGGACTCAGCTGTTCAACAGCTCCAGGGATTCTGTTCTCTCACGTCCTACATGCCATGGAAGTCTGCCTCATTGCCCTCATTGGAGCTACACTAAGAAACACAATCTGCTTCGCCTTCCTTCTAGGAACTCTTACCCAAGGACCCCATACCTAGAGGAGAAAGGAGGCTTGCATTCCTACTGGAACCAAAGCAAAGTTTTTCCTGTTACACTGCAGGACTTTAGAATAGGCTTAGGCCCGAAAGGATGCATAGAGCGTTTCAGGGATGAGGGAGTTCGCTCCATGCAGAACACCCTGTGAAGATAAGTGATTCAGCAAGGGACTTGGGTGCAGCTAGAGTCATTTGTGACTTGGTAGAAATCAGAAGGCTTTCGGCTGCATATTCACCGGAAAAGAAGACCTGATGGCACAAGCCTTGCTTTCCCATTTTAAATCTTTATCCATGCTGCCCTGAAGATACCTAAATAACACATTTTTCGACTGCCTCTATTCACTGTAGGCAGCCCTCTGGAAAGAAAAGGAGTTTTCTCTAAGGAAACACGGTGCTTCCATGGCATGTGTGGGAGCTCCTCCTGTCATGCTCTAGAGCTACAGGGAAACTTGACGTGAGTACTTGCCTCAAGCTAAGGCCTGAAAAGCCCTGCTGAAGCGAAAGCGTGTAGCAGTTTCCATTATGTCGTGTTCGCTGTTCTGCTTTACTTTAACGTTTCTTCACTTTTCCAGGCACTAGGCACCCGCTTGTAGGCACCCTTTTTCCTACAAATACAGTGAGAACCAGCAGTCTCCTTTGCCTTTCTAAGAAACATCCAGACCTAGAAGTCTTTCCCAGTCACTCTATGTATTCAGAGTGTAGGGCAAGTCGCTGCACCCTCCCTTAGGAAACTAGGTGGACTCAGCTGTTCAACAGCTCCAGGGATTCTGTTCTCTCACGTCCTACATGCCATGGAAGTCTGCCTCATTGCCCTCATTGGAGCTACACTAAGAAACACAATCTGCTTCGCCTTCCTTCTAGGAACTCTTACCCAAGGACCCCATACCTAGAGGAGAAAGGAGGCTTGTATTCCTACTGGAACCAAAGCAAAGTTTTTCCTGTTACACTGCAGGACTTTAGAATAGGCTTAGGCCCGAAAGGATACATAGAGCGTTTCAGGGATGAGGGAGTTCGCTCCATGCAGAACACCCTGTGAAGATAAGTGATTCAGCAAGGGACTTGGGTGCAGCTAGAGTCATTTGTGACTTGGTAGAAATCAGAAGGCTTTCGGCTGCATGTTCACCGGAAAAGAAGACCTGATGGCACAAGCCTTGCTTTCCCATTTTAAATCTTTATCCATGCTGCCCTGAAGATACCTAAATAACACATTTTTCGACTGCCTCTATTCACTGTAGGCAGCCCTCTGGAAAGAAAAGGAGTTTTCTCTAAGGAAACACGGTGCTTCCATGGCATGTGTGGGAGCTCCTCCTGTCATGCTCTAGAGCTACAGGGAAACTTGACGTGAGTACTTGCCTCAAGCTAAGGCCTGAAAAGCCCTGCTGAAGCGAAAGCGTGCAGCAGTTTCCATTATGTCGTGTTCGCTGTTCTGCTTTACTTTAACGTTTCTTCACTTTTCCAGGCACTAGGCACCCGCTTGTAGGCACCCTTTTTCCTACAAATACAGTGAGAACCAGCAGTCTCCTTTGCCTTTCTAAGAAACATCCAGACCTAGAAGTCTTTCCCAGTCACTCTATGTATTCAGAGTGTAGGGCAAGTCGCTGCACCCTCCCTTAGGAAACTAGGTGGACTCAGCTGTTCAACAGCTCCAGGGATTCTGTTCTCTCACGTCCTACATGCCATGGAAGTCTGCCTCATTGCCCTCATTGGAGCTACACTAAGAAACACAATCTGCTTCGCCTTCCTTCTAGGAACTCTTACCCAAGGACCCCATACCTAGAGGAGAAAGGAGGCTTGCATTCCTACTGGAACCAAAGCAAAGTTTTTCCTGTTACACTGCAGGACTTTAGAATAGGCTTAGGCCCGAAAGGATACATAGAGCGTTTCAGGGATGAGGGAGTTCGCTCCATGCAGAACACCCTGTGAAGATAAGTGATTCAGCAAGGGACTTGGGTGCAGCTAGAGTCATTTGTGACTTGGTAGAAATCAGAAGGCTTTCGGCTGCATGTTCACTGGAAAAGAAGACCTGATGGCACAAGCCTTGCTTTCCCATTTTAAATCTTTATCCATGCTGCCCTGAAGATACCTAAATAACACATTTTTCGACTGCCTCTATTCACTGTAGGCAGCCCTCTGGAAAGAAAAGGAGTTTTCTCTAAGGAAACACGGTGCTTCCATGGCATGTGTGGGAGCTCCTCCTGTCATGCTCTAGAGCTACAGGGAAACTTGACGTGAGTACTTGCCTCAAGCTAAGGCCTGAAAAGCCCTGCTGAAGCGAAAGCGTGCAGCAGTTTCCATTATGTCGTGTTCGCTGTTCTGCTTTACTTTAACGTTTCTTCACTTTTCCAGGCACTAGGCACCCGCTTGTAGGCACCCTTTTTCCTACAAATACAGTGAGAACCAGCAGTCTCCTTTGCCTTTCTAAGAAACATCCAGACCTAGAAGTCTTTCCCAGTCACTCTATGTATTCAGAGTGTAGGGCAAGTCGCTGCACCCTCCCTTAGGAAACTAGGTGGACTCAGCTGTTCAACAGCTCCAGGGATTCTGTTCTCTCACGTCCTACATGCCATGGAAGTCTGCCTCATTGCCCTCATTGGAGCTACACTAAGAAACACAATCTGCTTCGCCTTCCTTCTAGGAACTCTTACCCAAGGACCCCATACCTAGAGGAGAAAGGAGGCTTGCATTCCTACTGGAACCAAAGCAAAGTTTTTCCTGTTACACTGCAGGACTTTAGAATAGGCTTAGGCCCGAAAGGATACATAGAGCGTTTCAGGGATGAGGGAGTTCGCTCCATGCAGAACACCCTGTGAAGATAAGTGATTCAGCAAGGGACTTGGGTGCAGCTAGAGTCATTTGTGACTTGGTAGAAATCAGAAGGCTTTCGGCTGCATGTTCACCGGAAAAGAAGACCTGATGGCACAAGCCTTGCTTTCCCATTTTAAATCTTTATCCATGCTGCCCTGAAGATACCTAAATAACACATTTTTCGACTGCCTCTATTCACTGTAGGCAGCCCTCTGGAAAGAAAAGGAGTTTTCTCTAAGGAAACACGGTGCTTCCATGGCATGTGTGGGAGCTCCTCCTGTCATGCTCTAGAGCTACAGGGAAACTTGACGTGAGTACTTGCCTCAAGCTAAGGCCTGAAAAGCCCTGCTGAAGCGAAAGCGTGCAGCAGTTTCCATTATGTCGTGTTCGCTGTTCTGCTTTACTTTAACGTTTCTTCACTTTTCCAGGCACTAGGCACCCGCTTGTAGGCACCCTTTTTCCTACAAATACAGTGAGAACCAGCAGTCTCCTTTGCCTTTCTAAGAAACATCCAGACCTAGAAGTCTTTCCCAGTCACTCTATGTATTCAGAGTGTAGGGCAAGTCGCTGCACCCTCCCTTAGGAAACTAGGTGGACTCAGCTGTTCAACAGCTCCAGGGATTCTGTTCTCTCACGTCCTACATGCCATGGAAGTCTGCCTCATTGCCCTCATTGGAGCTACACTAAGAAACACAATCTGCTTCGCCTTCCTTCTAGGAACTCTTACCCAAGGACCCCATACCTAGAGGAGAAAGGAGGCTTGCATTCCTACTGGAACCAAAGCAAAGTTTTTCCTGTTACACTGCAGGACTTTAGAATAGGCTTAGGCCCGAAAGGATACATAGAGCGTTTCAGGGATGAGGGAGTTCGCTCCATGCAGAACACCCTGTGAAGATAAGTGATTCAGCAAGGGACTTGGGTGCAGCTAGAGTCATTTGTGACTTGGTAGAAATCAGAAGGCTTTCGGCTGCATGTTCACCGGAAAAGAAGACCTGATGGCACAAGCCTTGCTTTCCCATTTTAAATCTTTATCCATGCTGCCCTGAAGATACCTAAATAACACATTTTTCGACTGCCTCTATTCACTGTAGGCAGCCCTCTGGAAAGAAAAGGAGTTTTCTCTAAGGAAACACGGTGCTTCCATGGCATGTGTGGGAGCTCCTCCTGTCATGCTCTAGAGCTACAGGGAAACTTGACGTGAGTACTTGCCTCAAGCTAAGGCCTGAAAAGCCCTGCTGAAGCGAAAGCGTGTAGCAGTTTCCATTATGTCGTGTTCGCTGTTCTGCTTTACTTTAACGTTTCTTCACTTTTCCAGGCACTAGGCACCCGCTTGTAGGCACCCTTTTTCCTACAAATACAGTGAGAACCAGCAGTCTCCTTTGCCTTTCTAAGAAACATCCAGACCTAGAAGTCTTTCCCAGTCACTCTATGTATTCAGAGTGTAGGGCAAGTCGCTGCACCCTCCCTTAGGAAACTAGGTGGACTCAGCTGTTCAACAGCTCCAGGGATTCTGTTCTCTCACGTCCTACATGCCATGGAAGTCTGCCTCATTGCCCTCATTGGAGCTACACTAAGAAACACAATCTGCTTCGCCTTCCTTCTAGGAACTCTTACCCAAGGACCCCATACCTAGAGGAGAAAGGAGGCTTGTATTCCTACTGGAACCAAAGCAAAGTTTTTCCTGTTACACTGCAGGACTTTAGAATAGGCTTAGGCCCGAAAGGATACATAGAGCGTTTCAGGGATGAGGGAGTTCGCTCCATGCAGAACACCCTGTGAAGATAAGTGATTCAGCAAGGGACTTGGGTGCAGCTAGAGTCATTTGTGACTTGGTAGAAATCAGAAGGCTTTCGGCTGCATGTTCACCGGAAAAGAAGACCTGATGGCACAAGCCTTGCTTTCCCATTTTAAATCTTTATCCATGCTGCCCTGAAGATACCTAAATAACACATTTTTCGACTGCCTCTATTCACTGTAGGCAGCCCTCTGGAAAGAAAAGGAGTTTTCTCTAAGGAAACACGGTGCTTCCATGGCATGTGTGGGAGCTCCTCCTGTCATGCTCTAGAGCTACAGGGAAACTTGACGTGAGTACTTGCCTCAAGCTAAGGCCTGAAAAGCCCTGCTGAAGCGAAAGCGTGTAGCAGTTTCCATTATGTCGTGTTCGCTGTTCTGCTTTACTTTAACGTTTCTTCACTTTTCCAGGCACTAGGCACCCGCTTGTAGGCACCCTTTTTCCTACAAATACAGTGAGAACCAGCAGTCTCCTTTGCCTTTCTAAGAAACATCCAGACCTAGAAGTCTTTCCCAGTCACTCTATGTATTCAGAGTGTAGGGCAAGTCGCTGCACCCTCCCTTAGGAAACTAGGTGGACTCAGCTGTTCAACAGCTCCAGGGATTCTGTTCTCTCACGTCCTACATGCCATGGAAGTCTGCCTCATTGCCCTCATTGGAGCTACACTAAGAAACACAATCTGCTTCGCCTTCCTTCTAGGAACTCTTACCCAAGGACCCCATACCTAGAGGAGAAAGGAGGCTTGCATTCCTACTGGAACCAAAGCAAAGTTTTTCCTGTTACACTGCAGGACTTTAGAATAGGCTTAGGCCCGAAAGGATACATAGAGCGTTTCAGGGATGAGGGAGTTCGCTCCATGCAGAACACCCTGTGAAGATAAGTGATTCAGCAAGGGACTTGGGTGCAGCTAGAGTCATTTGTGACTTGGTAGAAATCAGAAGGCTTTCGGCTGCATGTTCACCGGAAAAGAAGACCTGATGGCACAAGCCTTGCTTTCCCATTTTAAATCTTTATCCATGCTGCCCTGAAGATACCTAAATAACACATTTTTCGACTGCCTCTATTCACTGTAGGCAGCCCTCTGGAAAGAAAAGGAGTTTTCTCTAAGGAAACACGGTGCTTCCATGGCATGTGTGGGAGCTCCTCCTGTCATGCTCTAGAGCTACAGGGAAACTTGACGTGAGTACTTGCCTCAAGCTAAGGCCTGAAAAGCCCTGCTGAAGCGAAAGCGTGCAGCAGTTTCCATTATGTCGTGTTCGCTGTTCTGCTTTACTTTAACGTTTCTTCACTTTTCCAGGCACTAGGCACCCGCTTGTAGGCACCCTTTTTCCTACAAATACAGTGAGAACCAGCAGTCTCCTTTGCCTTTCTAAGAAACATCCAGACCTAGAAGTCTTTCCCAGTCACTCTATGTATTCAGAGTGTAGGGCAAGTCGCTGCACCCTCCCTTAGGAAACTAGGTGGACTCAGCTGTTCAACAGCTCCAGGGATTCTGTTCTCTCACGTCCTACATGCCATGGAAGTCTGCCTCATTGCCCTCATTGGAGCTACACTAAGAAACACAATCTGCTTCGCCTTCCTTCTAGGAACTCTTACCCAAGGACCCCATACCTAGAGGAGAAAGGAGGCTTGCATTCCTACTGGAACCAAAGCAAAGTTTTTCCTGTTACACTGCAGGACTTTAGAATAGGCTTAGGCCCGAAAGGATACATAGAGCGTTTCAGGGATGAGGGAGTTCGCTCCATGCAGAACACCCTGTGAAGATAAGTGATTCAGCAAGGGACTTGGGTGCAGCTAGAGTCATTTGTGACTTGGTAGAAATCAGAAGGCTTTCGGCTGCATGTTCACCGGAAAAGAAGACCTGATGGCACAAGCCTTGCTTTCCCATTTTAAATCTTTATCCATGCTGCCCTGAAGATACCTAAATAACACATTTTTCGACTGCCTCTATTCACTGTAGGCAGCCCTCTGGAAAGAAAAGGAGTTTTCTCTAAGGAAACACGGTGCTTCCATGGCATGTGTGGGAGCTCCTCCTGTCATGCTCTAGAGCTACAGGGAAACTTGACGTGAGTACTTGCCTCAAGCTAAGGCCTGAAAAGCCCTGCTGAAGCGAAAGCGTGTAGCAGTTTCCATTATGTCGTGTTCGCTGTTCTGCTTTACTTTAACGTTTCTTCACTTTTCCAGGCACTAGGCACCCGCTTGTAGGCACCCTTTTTCCTACAAATACAGTGAGAACCAGCAGTCTCCTTTGCCTTTCTAAGAAACATCCAGACCTAGAAGTCTTTCCCAGTCACTCTATGTATTCAGAGTGTAGGGCAAGTCGCTGCACCCTCCCTTAGGAAACTAGGTGGACTCAGCTGTTCAACAGCTCCAGGGATTCTGTTCTCTCACGTCCTACATGCCATGGAAGTCTGCCTCATTGCCCTCATTGGAGCTACACTAAGAAACACAATCTGCTTCGCCTTCCTTCTAGGAACTCTTACCCAAGGACCCCATACCTAGAGGAGAAAGGAGGCTTGCATTCCTACTGGAACCAAAGCAAAGTTTTTCCTGTTACACTGCAGGACTTTAGAATAGGCTTAGGCCCGAAAGGATACATAGAGCGTTTCAGGGATGAGGGAGTTCGCTCCATGCAGAACACCCTGTGAAGATAAGTGATTCAGCAAGGGACTTGGGTGCAGCTAGAGTCATTTGTGACTTGGTAGAAATCAGAAGGCTTTCGGCTGCATGTTCACCGGAAAAGAAGACCTGATGGCACAAGCCTTGCTTTCCCATTTTAAATCTTTATCCATGCTGCCCTGAAGATACCTAAATAACACATTTTTCGACTGCCTCTATTCACTGTAGGCAGCCCTCTGGAAAGAAAAGGAGTTTTCTCTAAGGAAACACGGTGCTTCCATGGCATGTGTGGGAGCTCCTCCTGTCATGCTCTAGAGCTACAGGGAAACTTGACGTGAGTACTTGCCTCAAGCTAAGGCCTGAAAAGCCCTGCTGAAGCGAAAGCGTGCAGCAGTTTCCATTATGTCGTGTTCGCTGTTCTGCTTTACTTTAACGTTTCTTCACTTTTCCAGGCACTAGGCACCCGCTTGTAGGCACCCTTTTTCCTACAAATACAGTGAGAACCAGCAGTCTCCTTTGCCTTTCTAAGAAACATCCAGACCTAGAAGTCTTTCCCAGTCACTCTATGTATTCAGAGTGTAGGGCAAGTCGCTGCACCCTCCCTTAGGAAACTAGGTGGACTCAGCTGTTCAACAGCTCCAGGGATTCTGTTCTCTCACGTCCTACATGCCATGGAAGTCTGCCTCATTGCCCTCATTGGAGCTACACTAAGAAACACAATCTGCTTCGCCTTCCTTCTAGGAACTCTTACCCAAGGACCCCATACCTAGAGGAGAAAGGAGGCTTGCATTCCTACTGGAACCAAAGCAAAGTTTTTCCTGTTACACTGCAGGACTTTAGAATAGGCTTAGGCCCGAAAGGATACATAGAGCGTTTCAGGGATGAGGGAGTTCGCTCCATGCAGAACACCCTGTGAAGATAAGTGATTCAGCAAGGGACTTGGGTGCAGCTAGAGTCATTTGTGACTTGGTAGAAATCAGAAGGCTTTCGGCTGCATGTTCACCGGAAAAGAAGACCTGATGGCACAAGCCTTGCTTTCCCATTTTAAATCTTTATCCATGCTGCCCTGAAGATACCTAAATAACACATTTTTCGACTGCCTCTATTCACTGTAGGCAGCCCTCTGGAAAGAAAAGGAGTTTTCTCTAAGGAAACACGGTGCTTCCATGGCATGTGTGGGAGCTCCTCCTGTCATGCTCTAGAGCTACAGGGAAACTTGACGTGAGTACTTGCCTCAAGCTAAGGCCTGAAAAGCCCTGCTGAAGCGAAAGCGTGTAGCAGTTTCCATTATGTCGTGTTCGCTGTTCTGCTTTACTTTAACGTTTCTTCACTTTTCCAGGCACTAGGCACCCGCTTGTAGGCACCCTTTTTCCTACAAATACAGTGAGAACCAGCAGTCTCCTTTGCCTTTCTAAGAAACATCCAGACCTAGAAGTCTTTCCCAGTCACTCTATGTATTCAGAGTGTAGGGCAAGTCGCTGCACCCTCCCTTAGGAAACTAGGTGGACTCAGCTGTTCAACAGCTCCAGGGATTCTGTTCTCTCACGTCCTACATGCCATGGAAGTCTGCCTCATTGCCCTCATTGGAGCTACACTAAGAAACACAATCTGCTTCGCCTTCCTTCTAGGAACTCTTACCCAAGGACCCCATACCTAGAGGAGAAAGGAGGCTTGCATTCCTACTGGAACCAAAGCAAAGTTTTTCCTGTTACACTGCAGGACTTTAGAATAGGCTTAGGCCCGAAAGGATACATAGAGCGTTTCAGGGATGAGGGAGTTCGCTCCATGCAGAACACCCTGTGAAGATAAGTGATTCAGCAAGGGACTTGGGTGCAGCTAGAGTCATTTGTGACTTGGTAGAAATCAGAAGGCTTTCGGCTGCATGTTCACCGGAAAAGAAGACCTGATGGCACAAGCCTTGCTTTCCCATTTTAAATCTTTATCCATGCTGCCCTGAAGATACCTAAATAACACATTTTTCGACTGCCTCTATTCACTGTAGGCAGCCCTCTGGAAAGAAAAGGAGTTTTCTCTAAGGAAACACGGTGCTTCCATGGCATGTGTGGGAGCTCCTCCTGTCATGCTCTAGAGCTACAGGGAAACTTGACGTGAGTACTTGCCTCAAGCTAAGGCCTGAAAAGCCCTGCTGAAGCGAAAGCGTGTAGCAGTTTCCATTATGTCGTGTTCGCTGTTCTGCTTTACTTTAACGTTTCTTCACTTTTCCAGGCACTAGGCACCCGCTTGTAGGCACCCTTTTTCCTACAAATACAGTGAGAACCAGCAGTCTCCTTTGCCTTTCTAAGAAACATCCAGACCTAGAAGTCTTTCCCAGTCACTCTATGTATTCAGAGTGTAGGGCAAGTCGCTGCACCCTCCCTTAGGAAACTAGGTGGACTCAGCTGTTCAACAGCTCCAGGGATTCTGTTCTCTCACGTCCTACATGCCATGGAAGTCTGCCTCATTGCCCTCATTGGAGCTACACTAAGAAACACAATCTGCTTCGCCTTCCTTCTAGGAACTCTTACCCAAGGACCCCATACCTAGAGGAGAAAGGAGGCTTGCATTCCTACTGGAACCAAAGCAAAGTTTTTCCTGTTACACTGCAGGACTTTAGAATAGGCTTAGGCCCGAAAGGATACATAGAGCGTTTCAGGGATGAGGGAGTTCGCTCCATGCAGAACACCCTGTGAAGATAAGTGATTCAGCAAGGGACTTGGGTGCAGCTAGAGTCATTTGTGACTTGGTAGAAATCAGAAGGCTTTCGGCTGCATGTTCACCGGAAAAGAAGACCTGATGGCACAAGCCTTGCTTTCCCATTTTAAATCTTTATCCATGCTGCCCTGAAGATACCTAAATAACACATTTTTCGACTGCCTCTATTCACTGTAGGCAGCCCTCTGGAAAGAAAAGGAGTTTTCTCTAAGGAAACACGGTGCTTCCATGGCATGTGTGGGAGCTCCTCCTGTCATGCTCTAGAGCTACAGGGAAACTTGACGTGAGTACTTGCCTCAAGCTAAGGCCTGAAAAGCCCTGCTGAAGCGAAAGCGTGCAGCAGTTTCCATTATGTCGTGTTCGCTGTTCTGCTTTACTTTAACGTTTCTTCACTTTTCCAGGCACTAGGCACCCGCTTGTAGGCACCCTTTTTCCTACAAATACAGTGAGAACCAGCAGTCTCCTTTGCCTTTCTAAGAAACATCCAGACCTAGAAGTCTTTCCCAGTCACTCTATGTATTCAGAGTGTAGGGCAAGTCGCTGCACCCTCCCTTAGGAAACTAGGTGGACTCAGCTGTTCAACAGCTCCAGGGATTCTGTTCTCTCACGTCCTACATGCCATGGAAGTCTGCCTCATTGCCCTCATTGGAGCTACACTAAGAAACACAATCTGCTTCGCCTTCCTTCTAGGAACTCTTACCCAAGGACCCCATACCTAGAGGAGAAAGGAGGCTTGCATTCCTACTGGAACCAAAGCAAAGTTTTTCCTGTTACACTGCAGGACTTTAGAATAGGCTTAGGCCCGAAAGGATACATAGAGCGTTTCAGGGATGAGGGAGTTCGCTCCATGCAGAACACCCTGTGAAGATAAGTGATTCAGCAAGGGACTTGGGTGCAGCTAGAGTCATTTGTGACTTGGTAGAAATCAGAAGGCTTTCGGCTGCATGTTCACCGGAAAAGAAGACCTGATGGCACAAGCCTTGCTTTCCCATTTTAAATCTTTATCCATGCTGCCCTGAAGATACCTAAATAACACATTTTTCGACTGCCTCTATTCACTGTAGGCAGCCCTCTGGAAAGAAAAGGAGTTTTCTCTAAGGAAACACGGTGCTTCCATGGCATGTGTGGGAGCTCCTCCTGTCATGCTCTAGAGCTACAGGGAAACTTGACGTGAGTACTTGCCTCAAGCTAAGGCCTGAAAAGCCCTGCTGAAGCGAAAGCGTGTAGCAGTTTCCATTATGTCGTGTTCGCTGTTCTGCTTTACTTTAACGTTTCTTCACTTTTCCAGGCACTAGGCACCCGCTTGTAGGCACCCTTTTTCCTACAAATACAGTGAGAACCAGCAGTCTCCTTTGCCTTTCTAAGAAACATCCAGACCTAGAAGTCTTTCCCAGTCACTCTATGTATTCAGAGTGTAGGGCAAGTCGCTGCACCCTCCCTTAGGAAACTAGGTGGACTCAGCTGTTCAACAGCTCCAGGGATTCTGTTCTCTCACGTCCTACATGCCATGGAAGTCTGCCTCATTGCCCTCATTGGAGCTACACTAAGAAACACAATCTGCTTCGCCTTCCTTCTAGGAACTCTTACCCAAGGACCCCATACCTAGAGGAGAAAGGAGGCTTGCATTCCTACTGGAACCAAAGCAAAGTTTTTCCTGTTACACTGCAGGACTTTAGAATAGGCTTAGGCCCGAAAGGATACATAGAGCGTTTCAGGGATGAGGGAGTTCGCTCCATGCAGAACACCCTGTGAAGATAAGTGATTCAGCAAGGGACTTGGGTGCAGCTAGAGTCATTTGTGACTTGGTAGAAATCAGAAGGCTTTCGGCTGCATGTTCACCGGAAAAGAAGACCTGATGGCACAAGCCTTGCTTTCCCATTTTAAATCTTTATCCATGCTGCCCTGAAGATACCTAAATAACACATTTTTCGACTGCCTCTATTCACTGTAGGCAGCCCTCTGGAAAGAAAAGGAGTTTTCTCTAAGGAAACACGGTGCTTCCATGGCATGTGTGGGAGCTCCTCCTGTCATGCTCTAGAGCTACAGGGAAACTTGACGTGAGTACTTGCCTCAAGCTAAGGCCTGAAAAGCCCTGCTGAAGCGAAAGCGTGTAGCAGTTTCCATTATGTCGTGTTCGCTGTTCTGCTTTACTTTAACGTTTCTTCACTTTTCCAGGCACTAGGCACCCGCTTGTAGGCACCCTTTTTCCTACAAATACAGTGAGAACCAGCAGTCTCCTTTGCCTTTCTAAGAAACATCCAGACCTAGAAGTCTTTCCCAGTCACTCTATGTATTCAGAGTGTAGGGCAAGTCGCTGCACCCTCCCTTAGGAAACTAGGTGGACTCAGCTGTTCAACAGCTCCAGGGATTCTGTTCTCTCACGTCCTACATGCCATGGAAGTCTGCCTCATTGCCCTCATTGGAGCTACACTAAGAAACACAATCTGCTTCGCCTTCCTTCTAGGAACTCTTACCCAAGGACCCCATACCTAGAGGAGAAAGGAGGCTTGCATTCCTACTGGAACCAAAGCAAAGTTTTTCCTGTTACACTGCAGGACTTTAGAATAGGCTTAGGCCCGAAAGGATACATAGAGCGTTTCAGGGATGAGGGAGTTCGCTCCATGCAGAACACCCTGTGAAGATAAGTGATTCAGCAAGGGACTTGGGTGCAGCTAGAGTCATTTGTGACTTGGTAGAAATCAGAAGGCTTTCGGCTGCATGTTCACCGGAAAAGAAGACCTGATGGCACAAGCCTTGCTTTCCCATTTTAAATCTTTATCCATGCTGCCCTGAAGATACCTAAATAACACATTTTTCGACTGCCTCTATTCACTGTAGGCAGCCCTCTGGAAAGAAAAGGAGTTTTCTCTAAGGAAACACGGTGCTTCCATGGCATGTGTGGGAGCTCCTCCTGTCATGCTCTAGAGCTACAGGGAAACTTGACGTGAGTACTTGCCTCAAGCTAAGGCCTGAAAAGCCCTGCTGAAGCGAAAGCGTGTAGCAGTTTCCATTATGTCGTGTTCGCTGTTCTGCTTTACTTTAACGTTTCTTCACTTTTCCAGGCACTAGGCACCCGCTTGTAGGCACCCTTTTTCCTACAAATACAGTGAGAACCAGCAGTCTCCTTTGCCTTTCTAAGAAACATCCAGACCTAGAAGTCTTTCCCAGTCACTCTATGTATTCAGAGTGTAGGGCAAGTCGCTGCACCCTCCCTTAGGAAACTAGGTGGACTCAGCTGTTCAACAGCTCCAGGGATTCTGTTCTCTCACGTCCTACATGCCATGGAAGTCTGCCTCATTGCCCTCATTGGAGCTACACTAAGAAACACAATCTGCTTCGCCTTCCTTCTAGGAACTCTTACCCAAGGACCCCATACCTAGAGGAGAAAGGAGGCTTGCATTCCTACTGGAACCAAAGCAAAGTTTTTCCTGTTACACTGCAGGACTTTAGAATAGGCTTAGGCCCGAAAGGATACATAGAGCGTTTCAGGGATGAGGGAGTTCGCTCCATGCAGAACACCCTGTGAAGATAAGTGATTCAGCAAGGGACTTGGGTGCAGCTAGAGTCATTTGTGACTTGGTAGAAATCAGAAGGCTTTCGGCTGCATGTTCACCGGAAAAGAAGACCTGATGGCACAAGCCTTGCTTTCCCATTTTAAATCTTTATCCATGCTGCCCTGAAGATACCTAAATAACACATTTTTCGACTGCCTCTATTCACTGTAGGCAGCCCTCTGGAAAGAAAAGGAGTTTTCTCTAAGGAAACACGGTGCTTCCATGGCATGTGTGGGAGCTCCTCCTGTCATGCTCTAGAGCTACAGGGAAACTTGACGTGAGTACTTGCCTCAAGCTAAGGCCTGAAAAGCCCTGCTGAAGCGAAAGCGTGTAGCAGTTTCCATTATGTCGTGTTCGCTGTTCTGCTTTACTTTAACGTTTCTTCACTTTTCCAGGCACTAGGCACCCGCTTGTAGGCACCCTTTTTCCTACAAATACAGTGAGAACCAGCAGTCTCCTTTGCCTTTCTAAGAAACATCCAGACCTAGAAGTCTTTCCCAGTCACTCTATGTATTCAGAGTGTAGGGCAAGTCGCTGCACCCTCCCTTAGGAAACTAGGTGGACTCAGCTGTTCAACAGCTCCAGGGATTCTGTTCTCTCACGTCCTACATGCCATGGAAGTCTGCCTCATTGCCCTCATTGGAGCTACACTAAGAAACACAATCTGCTTCGCCTTCCTTCTAGGAACTCTTACCCAAGGACCCCATACCTAGAGGAGAAAGGAGGCTTGCATTCCTACTGGAACCAAAGCAAAGTTTTTCCTGTTACACTGCAGGACTTTAGAATAGGCTTAGGCCCGAAAGGATACATAGAGCGTTTCAGGGATGAGGGAGTTCGCTCCATGCAGAACACCCTGTGAAGATAAGTGATTCAGCAAGGGACTTGGGTGCAGCTAGAGTCATTTGTGACTTGGTAGAAATCAGAAGGCTTTCGGCTGCATGTTCACCGGAAAAGAAGACCTGATGGCACAAGCCTTGCTTTCCCATTTTAAATCTTTATCCATGCTGCCCTGAAGATACCTAAATAACACATTTTTCGACTGCCTCTATTCACTGTAGGCAGCCCTCTGGAAAGAAAAGGAGTTTTCTCTAAGGAAACACGGTGCTTCCATGGCATGTGTGGGAGCTCCTCCTGTCATGCTCTAGAGCTACAGGGAAACTTGACGTGAGTACTTGCCTCAAGCTAAGGCCTGAAAAGCCCTGCTGAAGCGAAAGCGTGTAGCAGTTTCCATTATGTCGTGTTCGCTGTTCTGCTTTACTTTAACGTTTCTTCACTTTTCCAGGCACTAGGCACCCGCTTGTAGGCACCCTTTTTCCTACAAATACAGTGAGAACCAGCAGTCTCCTTTGCCTTTCTAAGAAACATCCAGACCTAGAAGTCTTTCCCAGTCACTCTATGTATTCAGAGTGTAGGGCAAGTCGCTGCACCCTCCCTTAGGAAACTAGGTGGACTCAGCTGTTCAACAGCTCCAGGGATTCTGTTCTCTCACGTCCTACATGCCATGGAAGTCTGCCTCATTGCCCTCATTGGAGCTACACTAAGAAACACAATCTGCTTCGCCTTCCTTCTAGGAACTCTTACCCAAGGACCCCATACCTAGAGGAGAAAGGAGGCTTGCATTCCTACTGGAACCAAAGCAAAGTTTTTCCTGTTACACTGCAGGACTTTAGAATAGGCTTAGGCCCGAAAGGATACATAGAGCGTTTCAGGGATGAGGGAGTTCGCTCCATGCAGAACACCCTGTGAAGATAAGTGATTCAGCAAGGGACTTGGGTGCAGCTAGAGTCATTTGTGACTTGGTAGAAATCAGAAGGCTTTCGGCTGCATGTTCACCGGAAAAGAAGACCTGATGGCACAAGCCTTGCTTTCCCATTTTAAATCTCTATCCATGCTGCCTTGAAGATATATAAATAACACATTTTTCGTTAGGCCATAGTCACTGTAGACAGCCCTCTGGAAAGAAAAGGAGTTTTCTCTAAGGAAACACGGTGCTTCCATGGCATGTGTGGGAGCTCTACCTGTCATGCTCTAGAGCTACAGGGAAACTTGACGTGAGTACTTGCCTCAAGCTAAGGCCTGAAAAGCCCTGCTGAAGCGAAAGCGTGTAGCAGTTTCCATTATGTCGTGTTCGCTGTTCTGCTTTACTTTAACGTTTCTTCACTTTTCCAGGCACTAGGCACCCGCTTGTAGGCACCCTTTTTCCTACAAATACAGTGAGAACCAGCAGACTCCTTTGCCTTTCTAAGAAACATCCAGACCTAGAAGTCTTTCCCAGTCACTCTATGTATTCAGAGTGTAGGGCAAGTCGCTGCACCCTCCCTTAGGAAACTAGGTGGACTCAGCTGTTCAACAGCTCCAGGGATTCTGTTCTCTCACGTCCTACATGCCATGGAAGTCTGCCTCATTGCCCTCATTGGAGCTACACTAAGAAACACAATCTGCTTCGCCTTCCTTCTAGGAACTCTTACCCAAGGACCCCATACCTAGAGGAGAAAGGAGGCTTGCATTCCTACTGGAACCAAAGCAAAGTTTTTCCTGTTACACTGCAGGAGTTAGAATAGGCTTAGGCCCGAAAGGATACATAGAGCGTTTCAGGGATGAGGGAGTTCGCTCCATGCAGAACACCCTGTGAAGATAAGTGATTCAGCAAGGGACTTGGGTGCAGCTAGAGTCATTTGTGACTTGTGAGAAATCAGAAGGCTTTCGGCTGCATGTTCACCGGAAAAGAAGACCTGATGGCACAAGCCTTGCTTTCCCATTTTAAATCTTTATCCATGCTGCCCTGAAGATACCTAAATAACACATTTTTCGACTGCCTCTATTCACTGTAGGCAGCTCTCTGGAAAGAAAAGGAGTTTTCTCTAAGGAAACACGGTGCTTCCATGGCATGTGTGGGAGCTCCTCCTGTCATGCTCTAGAGCTACAGCGAAACTTGACGTGAGTACTTGCCTCAAGCTAAGGCCTGAAAAGCCCTGCTGAAGCGAAAGCGTGTAGCAGTTTCCATTATGTCGTATTCACTGTTCTGCTTTACTTTAACGTTTCTTCACTTTTCCAGGCACTAGGCACCCGCTTGTAGGCACCCTTTTGCCTACAAGTAGAGTGTGAACCAGCAGGCTCCTCTGCCATCTAAGAACATCCAGGCTCAGTAGCCTTTCCCAGTCACTCTATGTATTCAGAGGGTAGGGCAACACACTGCACCCTTCCTTGGGAAAGCTAGAGTCCTCAGCACTCCAACAGCTCCAGGGATTCTGTTCTCTCACGTCCTACATGCCATGGAAGTCGGCCTCATTGCCCTTATTGGAGCTACACTAAGTAATACAAGCTGCTTCGCCTTCCTCTAGCAACTCCTACCCAAGGACCCCATACCTACAGGAGAAATGTGGCTTGCATTCCTACTGGAACCAAAGCACAGTGTTTCCTGTTACACTGCAGGACTTTACAATAGGCTTAGGCCCGATAGCATACATAGAACGTTCCAAGGATGAGGGAGTTCGCTACATGCAGAACACCCTGTGAGATAAGTTAATTCAGCAAGGGACCAAGGTGTAGCTAGAGTCTCTTTTGACTTGTGAGAAATCAGAAGGTATTCGGCTGCATGTTCACCGGAAAAGAACACCTGAGGGCACATACCTTGCTCTCCCAGTTTAAAAGCTCTTTCCATGCCGCACTGAAGATACCTAAATAACACTGTTTTTGACTGGCCTCTAGTCATTGTAGGCAGCCATCTGGAAAGAAAAGGAGTTTTCTCTAAGGAAACACGGTGCTTCCATGGCATTTGTGGGAGCTCCTCCTGTCATGCTCTAGAGCTACAGGGAAACTTGACGTGAGTACTTGCCTCAAGCTAAGGCCTGAAAAGCCCTGCTGAAGCGAAAGCGTGCAGCAGTTTCCATTATGTCGTGTTCGCTGTTCTGCTTTACTTTAACGTTTCTTCACTTTTCCAGGCACTAGGCACCCGCTTGTAGGCACCCTTTTTCCTACAAATACAGTGAGAACCAGCAGTCTCCTTTGCCTTTCTAAGAAACATCCAGACCTAGAAGCCTTTCCCAGTCACTCTATGTATTCAGAGTGTAGGGCAACTCGCTGCCCCCTTCCTTGGGAAGGCTAGATGTCCTGAGCGTTCCAACAGCTCGAGGGATTCTCTTCTCTCACGTCCTACATCTCATGGAAGTCTGCCTCATTGCCACATTGGAGCTACACTAAGAAACACAATCTGCTTCGCCTTCCTTCTAGGAACTCTTACCCAAGGACCCCATACCTAGAGGAGAAAGGAGGCTTGCATTCCTACTGGAACCAAAGCAAAGTTTTTCCTGTTACACTGCAGAACTTTAGAATAGGCTTAGGCCCGAAAGGATACATAGAGCGTTTCAGGGATGAGGGAGTTCGCTACATGCAGAACACCCTGTGAAGATAAGTGATTCAGCAAGGGACTTGGGTGCAGCTAGAGTCATTTGTGACTTGTGAGAAATCAGAAGGCTTTCGGCTGCATGTTCACCGGAAAAGAAGACCTGATGGCACAAGCCTTGCTTTCCCATTTTAAATCTTTATCCATGCTGCCCTGAAGATACCTAAATAACACATTTTTCGACTGCCTCTATTCACTGTAGGCAGCCCTCTGGAAAGAAAAGGAGTTTTCTCTAAGGAAACACGGTGCTTCCATGGCATGTGTGGGAGCTCCTCCTGTCATGCTCTAGAGCTACAGGGAAACTTGACGTGAGTACTTGCCTCAAGCTAAGGCCTGAAAAGCCCTGCTGAAGCGAAAGCGTGCAGCAGTTTCCATTATGTCGTGTTCGCTGTTCTGCTTTACTTTAACGTTTCTTCAGTTTTCCAGGCACTAGGCACCCGCTTGAAGGCACCCTTTTTCCTACAAATACAGTGAGAACCAGCAGTCTCCTTTGCCTTTCTAAGAAACATCCAGACCTAGAAGCCTTTCCCAGTCACTCTATGTATTCAGAGTGTAGGGCAACTCGCTGCCCCCTTCCTTGGGAAGGCTAGATGTCCTGAGCGTTCCAACAGCTCGAGGGATTCTCTTCTCTCACGTCCTACATCTCATGGAAGTCTGCCTCATTGCCACATTGGAGCTACACTAAGAAACACAAGCTGCTTCGCCTTCCTCTAGGAACTCCTACCCAAGGACCCCATACCAACAGGAGAAAGGTGGCTTGCATTCCTACTGGAACCAAAGCACAATTTTTCCTGTTACACTGCAGGACTTTACAATAGGCTTAGGCCCGATAGCATACATAGAACGTTCCAAGGATGAGGGAGTTCGCTACATGCAGAAAACCCTGTGAAGATAAGTTAATTCAGCAAGGGACCAAGGTGTAGCTAGAGTCTCTTTTGACTTGTGAGAAATCAGAAGGTGTTCGGCTGCATGTTCACCGGAAAAGAACACCTGATGGCACAAGCCTTGCTTTCCCATTTTAAATCTCTATCCATGCTGCCTTGAAGATATATAAATAAAACATTTTTCGATAGGCCATAGTCACTGTAGGCAGCCCTCTGGAAAGAAAAGGCGTTTTCTCTAAGGAAACACGGTGCTTCCATGGCATTTGTGGGAGCTCCTCCTGTCATGCTCTAGAGCTACAGGGAAACTTGACGTGAGTACTTGCCTCAAGCTAAGGCCTGAAAAGCCCTGCTGAAGCGAAAGCGTGTAGCAGTTTCCATTATGTCGTGTTCGCTGTTCTGCTTTACTTTAACGTTTCTTCACTTTTCCAGGCACTAGGCACCCGCTTGTAGGCACCCTTTTTCCTACAAATACAGTGAGAACCAGCAGTCTCCTTTGCCTTTCTAAGAAACATCCAGACCTAGAAGTCTTTCCCAGTCACTCTATGTATTCAGAGTGTAGGGCAAGTCGCTGCACCCTCCCTTAGGAAACTAGGTGGACTCAGCTGTTCAACAGCTCCAGGGATTCTGTTCTCTCACGTCCTACATGCCATGGAAGTCTGCCTCATTGCCCTCATTGGAGCTACACTAAGAAACACAATCTGCTTCGCCTTCCTTCTAGGAACTCTTACCCAAGGACCCCATACCTAGAGGAGAAAGGAGGCTTGCATTCCTACTGGAACCAAAGCAAAGTTTTTCCTGTTACACTGCAGGACTTTAGAATAGGCTTAGGCCCGAAAGGATACATAGAGTGCTTCAGGGATGAGGGAGTTCGCTCCATGCAGAACACCCTGTGAAGATAAGTGATTCAGCAAGGGACTTGGGTGCAGCTAGAGTCATTTGTGACTTGGTAGAAATCAGAAGGCTTTCGGCTGCATGTTCACCGGAAAAGAAGACCTGATGGCACAAGCCTTGCTTTCCCATTTTAAATCTTTATCCATGCTGCCCTGAAGATACCTAAATAACACATTTTTCGACTGCCTCTATTCACTGTAGGCAGCCCTCTGGAAAGAAAAGGAGTTTTCTCTAAGGAAACACGGTGCTTCCATGGCATGTGTGGGAGCTCCTCCTGTCATGCTCTAGAGCTACAGGGAAACTTGACGTGAGTACTTGCCTCAAGCTAAGGCCTGAAAAGCCCTGCTGAAGCGAAAGCGTGTAGCAGTTTCCATTATGTCGTGTTCGCTGTTCTGCTTTACTTTAACGTTTCTTCACTTTTCCAGGCACTAGGCACCCGCTTGTAGGCACCCTTTTTCCTACAAATACAGTGAGAACCAGCAGTCTCCTTTGCCTTTCTAAGAAACATCCAGACCTAGAAGTCTTTCCCAGTCACTCTATGTATTCAGAGTGTAGGGCAAGTCGCTGCACCCTCCCTTAGGAAACTAGGTGGACTCAGCTGTTCAACAGCTCCAGGGATTCTGTTCTCTCACGTCCTACATGCCATGGAAGTCTGCCTCATTGCCCTCATTGGAGCTACACTAAGAAACACAATCTGCTTCGCCTTCCTTCTAGGAACTCTTACCCAAGGACCCCATACCTAGAGGAGAAAGGAGGCTTGCATTCCTACTGGAACCAAAGCAAAGTTTTTCCTGTTACACTGCAGGACTTTAGAATAGGCTTAGGCCCGAAAGGATACATAGAGCGTTTCAGGGATGAGGGAGTTCGCTCCATGCAGAACACCCTGTGAAGATAAGTGATTCAGCAAGGGACTTGGGTGCAGCTAGAGTCATTTGTGACTTGGTAGAAATCAGAAGGCTTTCGGCTGCATGTTCACCGGAAAAGAAGACCTGATGGCACAAGCCTTGCTTTCCCATTTTAAATCTCTATCCATGCTGCCTTGAAGATATATAAATAACACATTTTTCGTTAGGCCATAGTCACTGTAGACAGCCCTCTGGAAAGAAAAGGAGTTTTCTCTAAGGAAACACGGTGCTTCCATGGCATGTGTGGGAGCTCTACCTGTCATGCTCTAGAGCTACAGGGAAACTTGACGTGAGTACTTGCCTCAAGCTAAGGCCTGAAAAGCCCTGCTGAAGCGAAAGCGTGTAGCAGTTTCCATTATGTCGTGTTCGCTGTTCTGCTTTACTTTAACGTTTCTTCACTTTTCCAGGCACTAGGCACCCGCTTGTAGGCACCCTTTTTCCTACAAATACAGTGAGAACCAGCAGACTCCTTTGCCTTTCTAAGAAACATCCAGACCTAGAAGTCTTTCCCAGTCACTCTATGTATTCAGAGTGTAGGGCAAGTCGCTGCACCCTCCCTTAGGAAACTAGGTGGACTCAGCTGTTCAACAGCTCCAGGGATTCTGTTCTCTCACGTCCTACATGCCATGGAAGTCTGCCTCATTGCCCTCATTGGAGCTACACTAAGAAACACAATCTGCTTCGCCTTCCTTCTAGGAACTCTTACCCAAGGACCCCATACCTAGAGGAGAAAGGAGGCTTGCATTCCTACTGGAACCAAAGCAAAGTTTTTCCTGTTACACTGCAGGAGTTAGAATAGGCTTAGGCCCGAAAGGATACATAGAGCGTTTCAGGGATGAGGGAGTTCGCTCCATGCAGAACACCCTGTGAAGATAAGTGATTCAGCAAGGGACTTGGGTGCAGCTAGAGTCATTTGTGACTTGGTAGAAATCAGAAGGCTTTCGGCTGCATGTTCACCGGAAAAGAAGACCTGATGGCACAAGCCTTGCTTTCCCATTTTAAATCTCTATCCATGCTGCCTTGAAGATATATAAATAACACATTTTTCGTTAGGCCATAGTCACTGTAGACAGCCCTCTGGAAAGAAAAGGAGTTTTCTCTAAGGAAACACGGTGCTTCCATGGCATGTGTGGGAGCTCTACCTGTCATGCTCTAGAGCTACAGGGAAACTTGACGTGAGTACTTGCCTCAAGCTAAGGCCTGAAAAGCCCTGCTGAAGCGAAAGCGTGTAGCAGTTTCCATTATGTCGTGTTCGCTGTTCTGCTTTACTTTAACGTTTCTTCACTTTTCCAGGCACTAGGCACCCGCTTGTAGGCACCCTTTTTCCTACAAATACAGTGAGAACCAGCAGCCTCCTTTGCCTTTCTAAGAAACATCCAGACCTAGAAGTCTTTCCCAGTCACTCTATGTATTCAGAGTGTAGGGCAAGTCGCTGCACCCTCCCTTAGGAAACTAGGTGGACTCAGCTGTTCAACAGCTCCAGGGATTCTGTTCTCTCACGTCCTACATGCCATGGAAGTCTGCCTCATTGCCCTCATTGGAGCTACACTAAGAAACACAATCTGCTTCGCCTTCCTTCTAGGAACTCTTACCCAAGGACCCCATACCTAGAGGAGAAAGGAGGCTTGCATTCCTACTGGAACCAAAGCAAAGTTTTTCCTGTTACACTGCAGGAGTTAGAATAGGCTTAGGCCCGAAAGGATACATAGAGCGTTTCAGGGATGAGGGAGTTCGCTCCATGCAGAACACCCTGTGAAGATAAGTGATTCAGCAAGGGACTTGGGTGCAGCTAGAGTCATTTGTGACTTGTGAGAAATCAGAAGGCTTTCGGCTGCATGTTCACCGGAAAAGAAGACCTGATGGCACAAGCCTTGCTTTCCCATTTTAAATCTCTATCCATGCTGCCTTGAAGATATATAAATAACACATTTTTCGTTAGGCCATAGTCACTGTAGACAGCCCTCTGGAAAGAAAAGGAGTTTTCTCTAAGGAAACACGGTGCTTCCATGGCATGTGTGGGAGCTCTACCTGTCATGCTCTAGAGCTACAGGGAAACTTGACGTGAGTACTTGCCTCAAGCTAAGGCCTGAAAAGCCCTGCTGAAGCGAAAGCGTGTAGCAGTTTCCATTATGTCGTGTTCGCTGTTCTGCTTTACTTTAACGTTTCTTCACTTTTCCAGGCACTAGGCACCCGCTTGTAGGCACCCTTTTTCCTACAAATACAGTGAGAACCAGCAGACTCCTTTGCCTTTCTAAGAAACATCCAGACCTAGAAGTCTTTCCCAGTCACTCTATGTATTCAGAGTGTAGGGCAAGTCGCTGCACCCTCCCTTAGGAAACTAGGTGGACTCAGCTGTTCAACAGCTCCAGGGATTCTGTTCTCTCACGTCCTACATGCCATGGAAGTCTGCCTCATTGCCCTCATTGGAGCTACACTAAGAAACACAATCTGCTTCGCCTTCCTTCTAGGAACTCTTACCCAAGGACCCCATACCTAGAGGAGAAAGGAGGCTTGCATTCCTACTGGAACCAAAGCAAAGTTTTTCCTGTTACACTGCAGGAGTTAGAATAGGCTTAGGCCCGAAAGGATACATAGAGCGTTTCAGGGATGAGGGAGTTCGCTCCATGCAGAACACCCTGTGAAGATAAGTGATTCAGCAAGGGACTTGGGTGCAGCTAGAGTCATTTGTGACTTGGTAGAAATCAGAAGGCTTTCGGCTGCATATTCACCGGAAAAGAAGACCTGATGGCACAAGCCTTGCTTTCCCATTTTAAATCTTTATCCATGCTGCCCTGAAGATACCTAAATAACACATTTTTCGACTGCCTCTATTCACTGTAGGCAGCCCTCTGGAAAGAAAAGGAGTTTTCTCTAAGGAAACACGGTGCTTCCATGGCATGTGTGGGAGCTCCTCCTGTCATGCTCTAGAGCTACAGGGAAACTTGACGTGAGTACTTGCCTCAAGCTAAGGCCTGAAAAGCCCTGCTGAAGCGAAAGCGTGGAGCAGTTTCCATTATGTCGTGTTCGCTGTTCTGCTTTACTTTAACGTTTCTTCACTTTTCCAGGCACTAGGCACCCGCTTGTAGGCACCCTTTTTCCTACAAGTACAGTGAGAACCAGCAGTCTCCTTTGCCTTTCTAAGAAACATCCAGACCTAGAAGTCTTTCCCAGTCACTCTATGTATTCAGAGTGTAGGGCAAGTCGCTGCACCCTCCCTTAGGAAACTAGGTGGACTCAGCTGTTCAACAGCTCCAGGGATTCTGTTCTCTCACGTCCTACATGCCATGGAAGTCTGCCTCATTGCCCTCATTGGAGCTACACTAAGAAACACAATCTGCTTCGCCTTCCTTCTAGGAACTCTTACCCAAGGACCCCATACCTAGAGGAGAAAGGAGGCTTGCATTCCTACTGGAACCAAAGCAAAGTTTTTCCTGTTACACTGCAGGACTTTAGAATAGGCTTAGGCCCGAAAGGATACATAGAGCGTTTCAGGGATGAGGGAGTTCGCTCCATGCAGAACACCCTGTGAAGATAAGTGATTCAGCAAGGGACTTGGGTGCAGCTAGAGTCATTTGTGACTTGGTAGAAATCAGAAGGCTTTCGGCTGCATGTTCACCGGAAAAGAAGACCTGATGGCACAAGCCTTGCTTTCCCATTTTAAATCTTTATCCATGCTGCCCTGAAGATACCTAAATAACACATTTTTCGACTGCCTCTATTCACTGTAGGCAGCCCTCTGGAAAGAAAAGGAGTTTTCTCTAAGGAAACACGGTGCTTCCATGGCATGTGTGGGAGCTCCTCCTGTCATGCTCTAGAGCTACAGGGAAACTTGACGTGAGTACTTGCCTCAAGCTAAGGCCTGAAAAGCCCTGCTGAAGCGAAAGCGTGTAGCAGTTTCCATTATGTCGTGTTCGCTGTTCTGCTTTACTTTAACGTTTCTTCACTTTTCCAGGCACTAGGCACCCGCTTGTAGGCACCCTTTTTCCTACAAATACAGTGAGAACCAGCAGTCTCCTTTGCCTTTCTAAGAAACATCCAGACCTAGAAGTCTTTCCCAGTCACTCTATGTATTCAGAGTGTAGGGCAAGTCGCTGCACCCTCCCTTAGGAAACTAGGTGGACTCAGCTGTTCAACAGCTCCAGGGATTCTGTTCTCTCACGTCCTACATGCCATGGAAGTCTGCCTCATTGCCCTCATTGGAGCTACACTAAGAAACACAATCTGCTTCGCCTTCCTTCTAGGAACTCTTACCCAAGGACCCCATACCTAGAGGAGAAAGGAGGCTTGCATTCCTACTGGAACCAAAGCAAAGTTTTTCCTGTTACACTGCAGGACTTTAGAATAGGCTTAGGCCCGAAAGGATACATAGAGCGTTTCAGGGATGAGGGAGTTCGCTCCATGCAGAACACCCTGTGAAGATAAGTGATTCAGCAAGGGACTTGGGTGCAGCTAGAGTCATTTGTGACTTGGTAGAAATCAGAAGGCTTTCGGCTGCATGTTCACCGGAAAAGAAGACCTGATGGCACAAGCCTTGCTTTCCCATTTTAAATCTTTATCCATGCTGCCCTGAAGATACCTAAATAACACATTTTTCGACTGCCTCTATTCACTGTAGGCAGCCCTCTGGAAAGAAAAGGAGTTTTCTCTAAGGAAACACGGTGCTTCCATGGCATGTGTGGGAGCTCCTCCTGTCATGCTCTAGAGCTACAGGGAAACTTGACGTGAGTACTTGCCTCAAGCTAAGGCCTGAAAAGCCCTGCTGAAGCGAAAGCGTGGAGCAGTTTCCATTATGTCGTGTTCGCTGTTCTGCTTTACTTTAACGTTTCTTCACTTTTCCAGGCACTAGGCACCCGCTTGTAGGCACCCTTTTTCCTACAAGTAGAGTGTGAACCAGCAGTCTCCTTTGCCTTTCTAAGAAACATCCAGACCTAGAAGCCTTTCCCAGTCACTCTATGTATTCAGAGGGTAGGGCAACTCGCTGCCCCCTTCCTTGGGAAAGCTAGATGTCCTCAGCGTTCCAACAGCTCGAGGGATACTCTTCTCTCACGTCCTACATCTCATGGAAGTCTGCCTCATTGCCACATTGGAGCTACACTAAGAAACACAAGCTGCTTCGCCTTCCTCTAGGAACTCCTACCCAAGGACCCCATACCTACAGGAGAAAGGTGGCTTGCATTCCTACTGGAACCAAAGCACAGTTTTTCCTGTTACACTGCAGGACTTTACAATAGGCTTAGGCCCGATAGCATACATAGAACGTTCCAAGGATGAGGGAGTTCGCTACATGCAGAAAACCCTGTGAAGATAAGTTAATTCAGCAAGGGACCAAGGTGTAGCTAGAGTCTCTTTTGACTTGTGAGAAATCAGAAGGTGTTCGGCTGCATGTTCACCGGAAAAGAACACCTGATGGCACAAGCCTTGCTTTCCCATTTTAAATCTCTATCCATGCTGCCTTGAAGATATATAAATAACACATTTTTCGATAGGCCATAGTCACTGTAGGCAGCCCTCTGGAAAGAAAAGGAGTTTTCTCTAAGGAAACACGGTGCTTCCATGGCATGTGTGGGAGCTCCTCCTGTCATGCTCTAGAGCTACAGGGAAACTTGACGTGAGTACTTGCCTCAAGCTAAGGCCTGAAAAGCCCTGCTGAAGCGAAAGCGTGGAGCAGTTTCCATTATGTCGTGTTCGCTGTTCTGCTTTACTTTAACGTTTCTTCACTTTTCCAGGCACTAGGCACCCGCTTGTAGGCACCCTTTTTCCTACAAGTAGAGTATGAACCAGCAGTCTCCTTTGCCTTTCTAAGAAACATCCAGACCTAGAAGCCTTTCCCAGTCACTCTATGTATTCAGAGGGTAGGGCAACTCGCTGCCCCCTTCCTTGGGAAAGCTAGATGTCCTCAGCGTTCCAACAGCTCGAGGGATACTCTTCTCTCACGTCCTACATCTCATGGAAGTCTGCCTCATTGCCCTCATTGGAGCTACACTAAGAAACACAAGCTGCTTCGCCTTCCTCTAGGAACTCCTACCCAAGGACCCCATACCTACAGGAGAAAGGTGGCTTGCATTCCTACTGGAACCAAAGCACACTTTTTCCTGTTACACTGCAGGACTTTACAATAGGCTTAGGCCCGATAGCATACATAGAACGTTCCAAGGATGAGGGAGTTCGCTACATGCAGAAAACCCTGTGAAGATAAGTTAATTCAGCAAGGGACCAAGGTGTAGCTAGAGTCTCTTTTGACTTGTGAGAAATCAGAAGGTGTTCGGCTGCATGTTCACCAGAAAAGAACACCTGATGGCACAAGCCTTGCTTTCCCATTTTAAATCTCTATCCATGCTGCCTTGAAGATATATAAATAAAACATTTTTCGATAGGCCATAGTCACTGTAGGCAGCCCTCTGGAAAGAAAAGGCGTTTTCTCTAAGGAAACACGGTGCTTCCATGGCATTTGTGGGAGCTCCTCCTGTCATGCTCTAGAGCTACAGGGAAACTTGACGTGAGTACTTGCCTCAAGCTAAGGCCTGAAAAGCCCTGCTGAAGCGAAAGCGTGTAGCAGTTTCCATTATGTCGTGTTCGCTGTTCTGCTTTACTTTAACGTTTCTTCACTTTTCCAGGCACTAGGCACCCGCTTGTAGGCACCCTTTTTCCTACAAGTAGAGTGTGAACCAGCAGTCTCCTTTGCCTTTCTAAGAAACATCCAGACCTAGAAGCCTTTCCCAGTCACTCTATGTATTCAGAGGGTAGGGCAACTCGCTGCCCCCTTCCTTGGGAAAGCTAGATGTCCTCAGCGTTCCAACAGCTCGAGGGATACTCTTCTCTCACGTCCTACATCTCATGGAAGTCTGCCTCATTGCCACATTGGAGCTACACTAAGAAACACAAGCTGCTTCGCCTTCCTCTAGGAACTCCTACCCAAGGACCCCATACCAACAGGAGAAAGGTGGCTTGCATTCCTACTGGAACCAAAGCACAGTTTTTCCTGTTACACTGCAGGACTTTACAATAGGCTTAGGCCCGATAGCATACATAGAACGTTCCAAGGATGAGGGAGTTCGCTACATGCAGAAAACCCTGTGAAGATAAGTTAATTCAGCAAGGGACCAAGGTGTAGCTAGAGTCTCTTTTGACTTGTGAGAAATCAGAAGGTGTTCGGCTGCATGTTCACCGGAAAAGAACACCTGATGGCACAAGCCTTGCTTTCCCATTTTAAATCTCTATCCATGCTGCCTTGAAGATATATAAATAACACATTTTTCGATAGGCCATAGTCACTGTAGGCAGCCCTCTGGAAAGAAAAGGAGTTTTCTCTAAGGAAACACGGTGCTTCCATGGCATGTGTGGGAGCTCCTCCTGTCATGCTCTAGAGCTACAGGGAAACTTGACGTGAGTACTTGCCTCAAGCTAAGGCCTGAAAAGCCCTGCTGAAGCGAAAGCGTGTAGCAGTTTCCATTATGTCGTGTTCGCTGTTCTGCTTTACTTTAACGTTTCTTCACTTTTCCAGGCACTAGGCACCCGCTTGTAGGCACCCTTTTTCCTACAAATACAGTGAGAACCAGCAGTCTCCTTTGCCTTTCTAAGAAACATCCAGACCTAGAAGCCTTTCCCAGTCACTCTATGTATTCAGAGTGTAGGGCAACTCGCTGCCCCCTTCCTTGGGAAGGCTAGATGTCCTGAGCGTTCCAACAGCTCGAGGGATTCTCTTCTCTCACGTCCTACATCTCATGGAAGTCTGCCTCATTGCCACATTGGAGCTACACTAAGAAACACAATCTGCTTCGCCTTCCTTCTAGGAACTCTTACCCAAGGACCCCATACCTAGAGGAGAAAGGAGGCTTGCATTCCTACTGGAACCAAAGCAAAGTTTTTCCTGTTACACTGCAGAACTTTAGAATAGGCTTAGGCCCGAAAGGATACATAGAGCGTTTCAGGGATGAGGGAGTTCGCTACATGCAGAACACCCTGTGAAGATAAGTGATTCAGCAAGGGACTTGGGTGCAGCTAGAGTCATTTGTGACTTGTGAGAAATCAGAAGGCTTTCGGCTGCATGTTCACCGGAAAAGAAGACCTGATGGCACAAGCCTTGCTTTCCCATTTTAAATCTTTATCCATGCTGCCCTGAAGATACCTAAATAACACATTTTTCGACTGCCTCTATTCACTGTAGGCAGCCCTCTGGAAAGAAAAGGAGTTTTCTCTAAGGAAACACGGTGCTTCCATGGCATGTGTGGGAGCTCCTCCTGTCATGCTCTAGAGCTACAGGGAAACTTGACGTGAGTACTTGCCTCAAGCTAAGGCCTGAAAAGCCCTGCTGAAGCGAAAGCGTGCAGCAGTTTCCATTATGTCGTGTTCGCTGTTCTGCTTTACTTTAACGTTTCTTCAGTTTTCCAGGCACTAGGCACCCGCTTGTAGGCACCCTTTTTCCTACAAATACAGTGAGAACCAGCAGTCTCCTTTGCCTTTCTAAGAAACATCCAGACCTAGAAGCCTTTCCCAGTCACTCTATGTATTCAGAGTGTAGGGCAACTCGCTGCCCCCTTCCTTGGGAAGGCTAGATGTCCTGAGCGTTCCAACAGCTCGAGGGATTCTCTTCTCTCACGTCCTACATCTCATGGAAGTCTGCCTCATTGCCACATTGGAGCTACACTAAGAAACACAAGCTGCTTCGCCTTCCTCTAGGAACTCCTACCCAAGGACCCCATACCAACAGGAGAAAGGTGGCTTGCATTCCTACTGGAACCAAAGCACAGTTTTTCCTGTTACACTGCAGGACTTTACAATAGGCTTAGGCCCGATAGCATACATAGAACGTTCCAAGGATGAGGGAGTTCGCTACATGCAGAAAACCCTGTGAAGATAAGTTAATTCAGCAAGGGACCAAGGTGTAGCTAGAGTCTCTTTTGACTTGTGAGAAATCAGAAGGTGTTCGGCTGCATGTTCACCAGAAAAGAACACCTGATGGCACAAGCCTTGCTTTCCCATTTTAAATCTCTATCCATGCTGCCTTGAAGATATATAAATAAAACATTTTTCGATAGGCCATAGTCACTGTAGGCAGCCCTCTGGAAAGAAAAGGCGTTTTCTCTAAGGAAACACGGTGCTTCCATGGCATTTGTGGGAGCTCCTCCTGTCATGCTCTAGAGCTACAGGGAAACTTGACGTGAGTACTTGCCTCAAGCTAAGGCCTGAAAAGCCCTGCTGAAGCGAAAGCGTGTAGCAGTTTCCATTATGTCGTGTTCGCTGTTCTGCTTTACTTTAACGTTTCTTCACTTTTCCAGGCACTAGGCACCCGCTTGTAGGCACCCTTTTTCCTACAAATACAGTGAGAACCAGCAGTCTCCTTTGCCTTTCTAAGAAACATCCAGACCTAGAAGTCTTTCCCAGTCACTCTATGTATTCAGAGTGTAGGGCAAGTCGCTGCACCCTCCCTTAGGAAACTAGGTGGACTCAGCTGTTCAACAGCTCCAGGGATTCTGTTCTCTCACGTCCTACATGCCATGGAAGTCTGCCTCATTGCCCTCATTGGAGCTACACTAAGAAACACAATCTGCTTCGCCTTCCTTCTAGGAACTCTTACCCAAGGACCCCATACCTAGAGGAGAAAGGAGGCTTGCATTCCTACTGGAACCAAAGCAAAGTTTTTCCTGTTACACTGCAGGACTTTAGAATAGGCTTAGGCCCGAAAGGATACATAGAGCGTTTCAGGGATGAGGGAGTTCGCTCCATGCAGAACACCCTGTGAAGATAAGTGATTCAGCAAGGGACTTGGGTGCAGCTAGAGTCATTTGTGACTTGGTAGAAATCAGAAGGCTTTCGGCTGCATGTTCACCGGAAAAGAAGACCTGATGGCACAAGCCTTGCTTTCCCATTTTAAATCTCTATCCATGCTGCCTTGAAGATATATAAATAACACATTTTTCGTTAGGCCATAGTCACTGTAGACAGCCCTCTGGAAAGAAAAGGAGTTTTCTCTAAGGAAACACGGTGCTTCCATGGCATGTGTGGGAGCTCTACCTGTCATGCTCTAGAGCTACAGGGAAACTTGACGTGAGTACTTGCCTCAAGCTAAGGCCTGAAAAGCCCTGCTGAAGCGAAAGCGTGTAGCAGTTTCCATTATGTCGTGTTCGCTGTTCTGCTTTACTTTAACGTTTCTTCACTTTTCCAGGCACTAGGCACCCGCTTGTAGGCACCCTTTTTCCTACAAATACAGTGAGAACCAGCAGACTCCTTTGCCTTTCTAAGAAACATCCAGACCTAGAAGTCTTTCCCAGTCACTCTATGTATTCAGAGTGTAGGGCAAGTCGCTGCACCCTCCCTTAGGAAACTAGGTGGACTCAGCTGTTCAACAGCTCCAGGGATTCTGTTCTCTCACGTCCTACATGCCATGGAAGTCTGCCTCATTGCCCTCATTGGAGCTACACTAAGAAACACAATCTGCTTCGCCTTCCTTCTAGGAACTCTTACCCAAGGACCCCATACCTAGAGGAGAAAGGAGGCTTGCATTCCTACTGGAACCAAAGCAAAGTTTTTCCTGTTACACTGCAGGAGTTAGAATAGGCTTAGGCCCGAAAGGATACATAGAGCGTTTCAGGGATGAGGGAGTTCGCTCCATGCAGAACACCCTGTGAAGATAAGTGATTCAGCAAGGGACTTGGGTGCAGCTAGAGTCATTTGTGACTTGGTAGAAATCAGAAGGCTTTCGGCTGCATGTTCACCGGAAAAGAAGACCTGATGGCACAAGCCTTGCTTTCCCATTTTAAATCTTTATCCATGCTGCCCTGAAGATACCTAAATAACACATTTTTCGACTGCCTCTATTCACTGTAGGCAGCCCTCTGGAAAGAAAAGGAGTTTTCTCTAAGGAAACACGGTGCTTCCATGGCATGTGTGGGAGCTCCTCCTGTCATGCTCTAGAGCTACAGGGAAACTTGACGTGAGTACTTGCCTCAAGCTAAGGCCTGAAAAGCCCTGCTGAAGCGAAATCGTGTAGCAGTTTCCATTATGTCGTGTTCGCTGTTCTGCTTTACTTTAACGTTTCTTCACTTTTCCAGGCACTAGGCACCCGCTTGTAGGCACCCTTTTTCCTACAAATACAGTGAGAACCAGCAGTCTCCTTTGCCTTTCTAAGAAACATCCAGACCTAGAAGCCTTTCCCAGTCACTCTATGTATTCAGAGTGTAGGGCAACTCGCTGCCCCCTTCCTTGGGAAGGCTAGATGTCCTCAGCGTTCCAACAGCTCGAGGGATTCTCTTCTCTCACGTCCTACATCTCATGGAAGTCTGCCTCATTGCCACATTGGAGCTACACTAAGAAACACAAGCTGCTTCGCCTTCCTCTAGGAACTCCTACCCAAGGACCCCATACCAACAGGAGAAAGGTGGCTTGCATTCCTACTGGAACCAAAGCACAGTTTTTCCTGTTACACTGCAGGACTTTACAATAGGCTTAGGCCCGATAGCATACATAGAACGTTCCAAGGATGAGGGAGTTCGCTACATGCAGAAAACCCTGTGAAGATAAGTTAATTCAGCAAGGGACCAAGGTGTAGCTAGAGTCTCTTTTGACTTGTGAGAAATCAGAAGGTGTTCGGCTGCATGTTCAGAAAAGAACACCTGATGGCACAAGCCTTGCTTTCCCATTTTAAATCTCTATCCATGCTGCCTTGAAGATATATAAATAAAACATTTTTCGATAGGCCATAGTCACTGTAGGCAGCCCTCTGGAAAGAAAAGGCGTTTTCTCTAAGGAAACACGGTGCTTCCATGGCATTTGTGGGAGCTCCTCCTGTCATGCTCTAGAGCTACAGGGAAACTTGACGTGAGTACTTGCCTCAAGCTAAGGCCTGAAAAGCCCTGCTGAAGCGAAAGCGTGTAGCAGTTTCCATTATGTCGTGTTCGCTGTTCTGCTTTACTTTAACGTTTCTTCACTTTTCCAGGCACTAGGCACCCGCTTGTAGGCACCCTTTTTCCTACAAGTAGAGTGTGAACCAGCAGTCTCCTTTGCCTTTCTAAGAAACATCCAGACCTAGAAGCCTTTCCCAGTCACTCTATGTATTCAGAGGGTAGGGCAACTCGCTGCCCCCTTCCTTGGGAAAGCTAGATGTCCTCAGCGTTCCAACAGCTCGAGGGATACTCTTCTCTCACGTCCTACATCTCATGGAAGTCTGCCTCATTGCCACATTGGAGCTACACTAAGAAACACAAGCTGCTTCGCCTTCCTCTAGGAACTCCTACCCAAGGACCCCATACCAACAGGAGAAAGGTGGCTTGCATTCCTACTGGAACCAAAGCACAGTTTTTCCTGTTACACTGCAGGACTTTACAATAGGCTTAGGCCCGATAGCATACATAGAACGTTCCAAGGATGAGGGAGTTCGCTACATGCAGAAAACCCTGTGAAGATAAGTTAATTCAGCAAGGGACCAAGGTGTAGCTAGAGTCTCTTTTGACTTGTGAGAAATCAGAAGGTGTTCGGCTGCATGTTCACCGGAAAAGAACACCTGATGGCACAAGCCTTGCTTTCCCATTTTAAATCTCTATCCATGCTGCCTTGAAGATATATAAATAACACATTTTTCGATAGGCCATAGTCACTGTAGGCAGCCCTCTGGAAAGAAAAGGAGTTTTCTCTAAGGAAACACGGTGCTTCCATGGCATGTGTGGGAGCTCCTCCTGTCATGCTCTAGAGCTACAGGGAAACTTGACGTGAGTACTTGCCTCAAGCTAAGGCCTGAAAAGCCCTGCTGAAGCGAAAGCGTGTAGCAGTTTCCATTATGTCGTGTTCGCTGTTCTGCTTTACTTTAACGTTTCTTCACTTTTCCAGGCACTAGGCACCCGCTTGTAGGCACCCTTTTTCCTACAAATACAGTGAGAACCAGCAGTCTCCTTTGCCTTTCTAAGAAACATCCAGACCTAGAAGCCTTTCCCAGTCACTCTATGTATTCAGAGTGTAGGGCAACTCGCTGCCCCCTTCCTTGGGAAGGCTAGATGTCCTGAGCGTTCCAACAGCTCGAGGGATTCTCTTCTCTCACGTCCTACATCTCATGGAAGTCTGCCTCATTGCCACATTGGAGCTACACTAAGAAACACAATCTGCTTCGCCTTCCTTCTAGGAACTCTTACCCAAGGACCCCATACCTAGAGGAGAAAGGAGGCTTGCATTCCTACTGGAACCAAAGCAAAGTTTTTCCTGTTACACTGCAGAACTTTAGAATAGGCTTAGGCCCGAAAGGATACATAGAGCGTTTCAGGGATGAGGGAGTTCGCTACATGCAGAACACCCTGTGAAGATAAGTGATTCAGCAAGGGACTTGGGTGCAGCTAGAGTCATTTGTGACTTGTGAGAAATCAGAAGGCTTTCGGCTGCATGTTCACCGGAAAAGAAGACCTGATGGCACAAGCCTTGCTTTCCCATTTTAAATCTTTATCCATGCTGCCCTGAAGATACCTAAATAACACATTTTTCGACTGCCTCTATTCACTGTAGGCAGCCCTCTGGAAAGAAAAGGAGTTTTCTCTAAGGAAACACGGTGCTTCCATGGCATGTGTGGGAGCTCCTCCTGTCATGCTCTAGAGCTACAGGGAAACTTGACGTGAGTACTTGCCTCAAGCTAAGGCCTGAAAAGCCCTGCTGAAGCGAAAGCGTGCAGCAGTTTCCATTATGTCGTGTTCGCTGTTCTGCTTTACTTTAACGTTTCTTCAGTTTTCCAGGCACTAGGCACCCGCTTGTAGGCACCCTTTTTCCTACAAATACAGTGAGAACCAGCAGTCTCCTTTGCCTTTCTAAGAAACATCCAGACCTAGAAGCCTTTCCCAGTCACTCTATGTATTCAGAGTGTAGGGCAACTCGCTGCCCCCTTCCTTGGGAAGGCTAGATGTCCTGAGCGTTCCAACAGCTCGAGGGATTCTCTTCTCTCACGTCCTACATCTCATGGAAGTCTGCCTCATTGCCACATTGGAGCTACACTAAGAAACACAAGCTGCTTCGCCTTCCTCTAGGAACTCCTACCCAAGGACCCCATACCAACAGGAGAAAGGTGGCTTGCATTCCTACTGGAACCAAAGCACAGTTTTTCCTGTTACACTGCAGGACTTTACAATAGGCTTAGGCCCGATAGCATACATAGAACGTTCCAAGGATGAGGGAGTTCGCTACATGCAGAAAACCCTGTGAAGATAAGTTAATTCAGCAAGGGACCAAGGTGTAGCTAGAGTCTCTTTTGACTTGTGAGAAATCAGAAGGTGTTCGGCTGCATGTTCACCAGAAAAGAACACCTGATGGCACAAGCCTTGCTTTCCCATTTTAAATCTCTATCCATGCTGCCTTGAAGATATATAAATAAAACATTTTTCGATAGGCCATAGTCACTGTAGGCAGCCCTCTGGAAAGAAAAGGCGTTTTCTCTAAGGAAACACGGTGCTTCCATGGCATTTGTGGGAGCTCCTCCTGTCATGCTCTAGAGCTACAGGGAAACTTGACGTGAGTACTTGCCTCAAGCTAAGGCCTGAAAAGCCCTGCTGAAGCGAAAGCGTGTAGCAGTTTCCATTATGTCGTGTTCGCTGTTCTGCTTTACTTTAACGTTTCTACACTTTTCCAGGCACTAGGCACCCGCTTGTAGGCACCCTTTTTCCTACAAATACAGTGAGAACCAGCAGTCTCCTTTGCCTTTCTAAGAAACATCCAGACCTAGAAGTCTTTCCCAGTCACTCTATGTATTCAGAGTGTAGGGCAAGTCGCTGCACCCTCCCTTAGGAAACTAGGTGGACTCAGCTGTTCAACAGCTCCAGGGATTCTGTTCTCTCACGTCCTACATGCCATGGAAGTCTGCCTCATTGCCCTCATTGGAGCTACACTAAGAAACACAATCTGCTTCGCCTTCCTTCTAGGAACTCTTACCCAAGGACCCCATACCTAGAGGAGAAAGGAGGCTTGCATTCCTACTGGAACCAAAGCAAAGTTTTTCCTGTTACACTGCAGGACTTTAGAATAGGCTTAGGCCCGAAAGGATACATAGAGCGTTTCAGGGATGAGGAAGTTCGCTCCATGCAGAACACCCTGTGAAGATAAGTGATTCAGCAAGGGACTTGGGTGCAGCTAGAGTCATTTGTGACTTGGTAGAAATCAGAAGGCTTTCGGCTGCATGTTCACCGGAAAAGAAGAACTGATGGCACAAGCCTTGCTTTCCCATTTTAAATCTCTATCCATGCTGCCTTGAAGATATATAAATAACACATTTTTCGTTAGGCCATAGTCACTGTAGACAGCCCTCTGGAAAGAAAAGGAGTTTTCTCTAAGGAAACACGGTGCTTCCATGGCATGTGTGGGAGCTCTACCTGTCATGCTCTAGAGCTACAGGGAAACTTGACGTGAGTACTTGCCTCAAGCTAAGGCCTGAAAAGCCCTGCTGAAGCGAAAGCGTGTAGCAGTTTCCATTATGTCGTGTTCGCTGTTCTGCTTTACTTTAACGTTTCTTCACTTTTCCAGGCACTAGGCACCCGCTTGTAGGCACCCTTTTTCCTACAAATACAGTGAGAACCAGCAGACTCCTTTGCCTTTCTAAGAAACATCCAGACCTAGAAGTCTTTCCCAGTCACTCTATGTATTCAGAGTGTAGGGCAAGTCGCTGCACCCTCCCTTAGGAAACTAGGTGGACTCAGCTGTTCAACAGCTCCAGGGATTCTGTTCTCTCACGTCCTACATGCCATGGAAGTCTGCCTCATTGCCCTCATTGGAGCTACACTAAGAAACACAATCTGCTTCGCCTTCCTTCTAGGAACTCTTACCCAAGGACCCCATACCTAGAGGAGAAAGGAGGCTTGCATTCCTACTGGAACCAAAGCAAAGTTTTTCCTGTTACACTGCAGGAGTTAGAATAGGCTTAGGCCCGAAAGGATACATAGAGCGTTTCAGGGATGAGGGAGTTCGCTCCATGCAGAACACCCTGTGAAGATAAGTGATTCAGCAAGGGACTTGGGTGCAGCTAGAGTCATTTGTGACTTGTGAGAAATCAGAAGGCTTTCGGCTGCATGTTCACCGGAAAAGAAGACCTGATGGCACAAGCCTTGCTTTCCCATTTTAAATCTTTATCCATGCTGCCCTGAAGATACCTAAATAACACATTTTTCGACTGCCTCTATTCACTGTAGGCAGCTCTCTGGAAAGAAAAGGAGTTTTCTCTAAGGAAACACGGTGCTTCCATGGCATGTGTGGGAGCTCCTCCTGTCATGCTCTAGAGCTACAGCGAAACTTGACGTGAGTACTTGCCTCAAGCTAAGGCCTGAAAAGCCCTGCTGAAGCGAAAGCGTGTAGCAGTTTCCATTATGTCGTATTCACTGTTCTGCTTTACTTTAACGTTTCTTCACTTTTCCAGGCACTAGGCACCCGCTTGTAGGCACCCTTTTGCCTACAAGTAGAGTGTGAACCAGCAGGCTCCTCTGCCATCTAAGAACATCCAGGCTCAGTAGCCTTTCCCAGTCACTCTATGTATTCAGAGGGTAGGGCAACACACTGCACCCTTCCTTGGGAAAGCTAGAGTCCTCAGCACTCCAACAGCTCCAGGGATTCTGTTCTCTCACGTCCTACATGCCATGGAAGTCGGCCTCATTGCCCTTATTGGAGCTACACTAAGTAATACAAGCTGCTTCGCCTTCCTCTAGCAACTCCTACCCAAGGACCCCATACCTACAGGAGAAATGTGGCTTGCATTCCTACTGGAACCAAAGCACAGTGTTTCCTGTTACACTGCAAGATTTTACAATAGGCTTAGGCCCGATAGCATACATAGAACGTTCCAAGGATGAGGGAGTTCGCTACATGCAGAACACCCTGTGAGATAAGTTAATTCAGCAAGGGACCAAGGTGTAGCTAGAGTCTCTTTTGACTTGTGAGAAATCAGAAGGTATTCGGCTGCATGTTCACCGGAAAAGAACACCTGAGGGCACATACCTTGCTCTCCCAGTTTAAAAGCTCTTTCCATGCCGCACTGAAGATACCTAAATAACACTGTTTTTGACTGGCCTCTAGTCATTGTAGGCAGCCCTCTGGAAAGAAAAGGAGTTTTCTCTAAGGAAACACGGTGCTTCCATGGCATGTGTGGGAGCTCCTCCTGTCATGCTCTAGAGCTACAGGGAAACTTGACGTGAGTACTTGCCTCAAGCTAAGGCCTGAAAAGCCCTGCTGAAGCGAAAGCGTGCAGCAGTTTCCATTATGTCGTGTTCGCTGTTCTGCTTTACTTTAACGTTTCTTCACTTTTCCAGGCACTAGGCACCCGCTTGTAGGCACCCTTTTTCCTACAAATACAGTGAGAACCAGCAGTCTCCTTTGCCTTTCTAAGAAACATCCAGACCTAGAAGCCTTTCCCAGTCACTCTATGTATTCAGAGTGTAGGGCAACTCGCTGCCCCCTTCCTTGGGAAGGCTAGATGTCCTGAGCGTTCCAACAGCTCGAGGGATTCTCTTCTCTCACGTCCTACATCTCATGGAAGTCTGCCTCATTGCCACATTGGAGCTACACTAAGAAACACAATCTGCTTCGCCTTCCTTCTAGGAACTCTTACCCAAGGACCCCATACCTAGAGGAGAAAGGAGGCTTGCATTCCTACTGGAACCAAAGCAAAGTTTTTCCTGTTACACTGCAGAACTTTAGAATAGGCTTAGGCCCGAAAGGATACATAGAGCGTTTCAGGGATGAGGGAGTTCGCTACATGCAGAACACCCTGTGAAGATAAGTGATTCAGCAAGGGACTTGGGTGCAGCTAGAGTCATTTGTGACTTGTGAGAAATCAGAAGGCTTTCGGCTGCATGTTCACCGGAAAAGAAGACCTGATGGCACAAGCCTTGCTTTCCCATTTTAAATCTTTATCCATGCTGCCCTGAAGATACCTAAATAACACATTTTTCGACTGCCTCTATTCACTGTAGGCAGCCCTCTGGAAAGAAAAGGAGTTTTCTCTAAGGAAACACGGTGCTTCCATGGCATGTGTGGGAGCTCCTCCTGTCATGCTCTAGAGCTACAGGGAAACTTGACGTGAGTACTTGCCTCAAGCTAAGGCCTGAAAAGCCCTGCTGAAGCGAAAGCGTGCAGCAGTTTCCATTATGTCGTGTTCGCTGTTCTGCTTTACTTTAACGTTTCTTCACTTTTCCAGGCACTAGGCACCCGCTTGTAGGCACCCTTTTTCCTACAAATACAGTGAGAACCAGCAGTCTCCTTTGCCTTTCTAAGAAACATCCAGACCTAGAAGCCTTTCCCAGTCACTCTATGTATTCAGAGGGTAGGGCAACTCGCTGCCCCCTTCCTTGGGAAGGCTAGATGTCCTGAGCGTTCCAACAGCTCGAGGGATTCTCTTCTCTCACGTCCTACATCTCATGGAAGTCTGCCTCATTGCCACATTGGAGCTACACTAAGAAACACAAGCTGCTTCGCCTTCCTCTAGGAACTCCTACCCAAGGACCCCATACCTAGAGGAGAAAGGAGGCTTGCATTCCTACTGGAACCAAAGCACAGTTTTTCCTGTTACACTGCAGGACTTTACAATAGGCTTAGGCCCGATAGCATACATAGAACGTTCCAAGGATGAGGGAGTTCGCTACATGCAGAAAACCCTGTGAAGATAAGTTAATTCAGCAAGGGACCAAGGTGTAGCTAGAGTCTCTTTTGACTTGTGAGAAATCAGAAGGTGTTCGGCTGCATGTTCACCAGAAAAGAACACCTGATGGCACAAGCCTTGCTTTCCCATTTTAAATCTCTATCCATGCTGCCTTGAAGATATATAAATAAAACATTTTTCGATAGGCCATAGTCACTGTAGGCAGCCCTCTGGAAAGAAAAGGCGTTTTCTCTAAGGAAACACGGTGCTTCCATGGCATTTGTGGGAGCTCCTCCTGTCATGCTCTAGAGCTACAGGGAAACTTGACGTGAGTACTTGCCTCAAGCTAAGGCCTGAAAAGCCCTGCTGAAGCGAAAGCGTGTAGCAGTTTCCATTATGTCGTGTTCGCTGTTCTGCTTTACTTTAACGTTTCTTCACTTTTCCAGGCACTAGGCACCCGCTTGTAGGCACCCTTTTTCCTACAAATACAGTGAGAACCAGCAGTCTCCTTTGCCTTTCTAAGAAACATCCAGACCTAGAAGTCTTTCCCAGTCACTCTATGTATTCAGAGTGTAGGGCAAGTCGCTGCACCCTCCCTTAGGAAACTAGGTGGACTCAGCTGTTCAACAGCTCCAGGGATTCTGTTCTCTCACGTCCTACATGCCATGGAAGTCTGCCTCATTGCCCTCATTGGAGCTACACTAAGAAACACAATCTGCTTCGCCTTCCTTCTAGGAACTCTTACCCAAGGACCCCATACCTAGAGGAGAAAGGAGGCTTGCATTCCTACTGGAACCAAAGCAAAGTTTTTCCTGTTACACTGCAGGACTTTAGAATAGGCTTAGGCCCGAAAGGATACATAGAGCGTTTCAGGGATGAGGGAGTTCGCTCCATGCAGAACACCCTGTGAAGATAAGTGATTCAGCAAGGGACTTGGGTGCAGCTAGAGTCATTTGTGACTTGGTAGAAATCAGAAGGCTTTCGGCTGCATGTTCACCGGAAAAGAAGACCTGATGGCACAAGCCTTGCTTTCCCATTTTAAATCTTTATCCATGCTGCCCTGAAGATACCTAAATAACACATTTTTCGACTGCCTCTATTCACTGTAGGCAGCCCTCTGGAAAGAAAAGGAGTTTTCTCTAAGGAAACACGGTGCTTCCATGGCATGTGTGGGAGCTCCTCCTGTCATGCTCTAGAGCTACAGGGAAACTTGACGTGAGTACTTGCCTCAAGCTAAGGCCTGAAAAGCCCTGCTGAAGCGAAAGCGTGTAGCAGTTTCCATTATGTCGTGTTCGCTGTTCTGCTTTACTTTAACGTTTCTTCACTTTTCCAGGCACTAGGCACCCGCTTGTAGGCACCCTTTTTCCTACAAATTCAGTGAGAACCAGCAGTCTCCTTTGCCTTTCTAAGAAACATCCAGACCTAGAAGTCTTTCCCAGTCACTCTATGTATTCAGAGTGTAGGGCAAGTCGCTGCACCCTCCCTTAGGAAACTAGGTGGACTCAGCTGTTCAACAGCTCCAGGGATTCTGTTCTCTCACGTCCTACATGCCATGGAAGTCTGCCTCATTGCCCTCATTGGAGCTACACTAAGAAACACAATCTGCTTCGCCTTCCTTCTAGGAACTCTTACCCAAGGACCCCATACCTAGAGGAGAAAGGAGGCTTGCATTCCTACTGGAACCAAAGCAAAGTTTTTCCTGTTACACTGCAGGACTTTAGAATAGGCTTAGGCCCGAAAGGATACATAGAGCGTTTCAGGGATGAGGGAGTTCGCTCCATGCAGAACACCCTGTGAAGATAAGTGATTCAGCAAGGGACTTGGGTGCAGCTAGAGTCATTTGTGACTTGGTAGAAATCAGAAGGCTTTCGGCTGCATGTTCACCGGAAAAGAAGACCTGATGGCACAAGCCTTGCTTTCCCATTTTAAATCTCTATCCATGCTGCCTTGAAGATATATAAATAACACATTTTTCGTTAGGCCATAGTCACTGTAGACAGCCCTCTGGAAAGAAAAGGAGTTTTCTCTAAGGAAACACGGTGCTTCCATGGCATGTGTGGGAGCTCTACCTGTCATGCTCTAGAGCTACAGGGAAACTTGACGTGAGTACTTGCTTCAAGCTAAGGCCTGAAAAGCCCTGCTGAAGCGAAAGCGTGTAGCAGTTTCCATTATGTCGTGTTCGCTGTTCTGCTTTACTTTAACGTTTCTTCACTTTTCCAGGCACTAGGCACCCGCTTGTAGGCACCCTTTTTCCTACAAATACAGTGAGAACCAGCAGTCTCCTTTGCCTTTCTAAGAAACATCCAGACCTAGAAGTCTTTCCCAGTCACTCTATGTATTCAGAGTGTAGGGCAAGTCGCTGCACCCTCCCTTAGGAAACTAGGTGGACTCAGCTGTTCAACAGCTCCAGGGATTCTGTTCTCTCACGTCCTACATACCATGGAAGTCTGCCTCATTGCCCTCATTGGAGCTACACTAAGAAACACAATCTGCTTCGCCTTCCTTCTAGGAACTCTTACCCAAGGACCCCATACCTAGAGGAGAAAGGAGGCTTGCATTCCTACTGGAACCAAAGCAAAGTTTTTCCTGTTACACTGCAGGAGTTAGAATAGGCTTAGGCCCGAAAGGATACATAGAGCGTTTCAGGGATGAGGGAGTTCGCTCCATGCAGAACACCCTGTGAAGATAAGTGATTCAGCAAGGGACTTGGGTGCAGCTAGAGTCATTTGTGACTTGTGAGAAATCAGAAGGCTTTCGGCTGCATGTTCACCGGAAAAGAAGACCTGATGGCACAAGCCTTGCTTTCCCATTTTAAATCTCTATCCATGCTGCCTTGAAGATATATAAATAACACATTTTTCGTTAGGCCATAGTCACTGTAGACAGCCCTCTGGAAAGAAAAGGAGTTTTCTCTAAGGAAACACGGTGCTTCCATGGCATGTGTGGGAGCTCCTCCTGTCATGCTCTAGAGCTACAGGGAAACTTGACGTGAGTACTTGCCTCAAGCTAAGGCCTGAAAAGCCCTGCTGAAGCGAAAGCGTGTAGCAGTTTCCATTATGTCGTGTTCGCTGTTCTGCTTTACTTTAACGTTTCTTCACTTTTCCAGGCACTAGGCACCCGCTTGTAGGCACCCTTTTTCCTACAAATACAGTGAGAACCAGCAGTCTCCTTTGCCTTTCTAAGAAACATCCAGACCTAGAAGTCTTTCCCAGTCACTCTATGTATTCAGAGTGTAGGGCAAGTCGCTGCACCCTCCCTTAGGAAACTAGGTGGACTCAGCTGTTCAACAGCTCCAGGGATTCTGTTCTCTCACGTCCTACATGCCATGGAAGTCTGCCTCATTGCCCTCATTGGAGCTACACTAAGAAACACAATCTGCTTCGCCTTCCTTCTAGGAACTCTTACCCAAGGACCCCATACCTAGAGGAGAAAGGAGGCTTGCATTCCTACTGGAACCAAAGCAAAGTTTTTCCTGTTACACTGCAGGACTTTAGAATAGGCTTAGGCCCGAAAGGATACATAGAGCGTTTCAGGGATGAGGGAGTTCGCTCCATGCAGAACACCCTGTGAAGATAAGTGATTCAGCAAGGGACTTGGGTGCAGCTAGAGTCATTTGTGACTTGGTAGAAATCAGAAGGCTTTCGGCTGCATGTTCACCGGAAAAGAAGACCTGATGGCACAAGCCTTGCTTTCCCATTTTAAATCTCTATCCATGCTGCCTTGAAGATATATAAATAACACATTTTTCGTTAGGCCATAGTCACTGTAGACAGCCCTCTGGAAAGAAAAGGAGTTTTCTCTAAGGAAACACGGTGCTTCCATGGCATGTGTGGGAGCTCTACCTGTCATGCTCTAGAGCTACAGGGAAACTTGACGTGAGTACTTGCTTCAAGCTAAGGCCTGAAAAGCCCTGCTGAAGCGAAAGCGTGTAGCAGTTGCCATTATGTCGTGTTCGCTGTTCTGCTTTACTTTAACGTTTCTTCACTTTTCCAGGCACTAGGCACCCGCTTGTAGGCACCCTTTTTCCTACAAATACAGTGAGAACCAGCAGTCTCCTTTGCCTTTCTAAGAAACATCCAGACCTAGAAGTCTTTCCCAGTCACTCTATGTATTCAGAGTGTAGGGCAAGTCGCTGCACCCTCCCTTAGGAAACTAGGTGGACTCAGCTGTTCAACAGCTCCAGGGATTCTGTTCTCTCACGTCCTACATACCATGGAAGTCTGCCTCATTGCCCTCATTGGAGCTACACTAAGAAACACAATCTGCTTCGCCTTCCTTCTAGGAACTCTTACCCAAGGACCCCATACCTAGAGGAGAAAGGAGGCTTGCATTCCTACTGGAACCAAAGCAAAGTTTTTCCTGTTACACTGCAGGAGTTAGAATAGGCTTAGGCCCGAAAGGATACATAGAGCGTTTCAGGGATGAGGGAGTTCGCTCCATGCAGAACACCCTGTGAAGATAAGTGATTCAGCAAGGGACTTGGGTGCAGCTAGAGTCATTTGTGACTTGTGAGAAATCAGAAGGCTTTCGGCTGCATGTTCACCGGAAAAGAAGACCTGATGGCACAAGCCTTGCTTTCCCATTTTAAATCTCCATCCATGCTGCCTTGAAGATATATAAATAACACATTTTTCGTTAGGCCATAGTCACTGTAGACAGCCCTCTGGAAAGAAAAGGAGTTTTCTCTAAGGAAACACGGTGCTTCCATGGCATGTGTGGGAGCTCTACCTGTCATGCTCTAGAGCTACAGGGAAACTTGACGTGAGTACTTGCCTCAAGCTAAGGCCTGAAAAGCCCTGCTGAAGCGAAAGCGTGTAGCAGTTGCCATTATGTCGTGTTCGCTGTTCTGCTTTAGTTTAACGTTTCTTCACTTTTCCAGGCACTAGGCACCCGCTTGTAGGCACCCTTTTTCCTACAAATACAGTGAGAACCAGCAGCCTCCTTTGCCTTTCTAAGAAACATCCAGACCTAGAAGTCTTTCCCAGTCACTCTATGTATTCAGAGTGTAGGGCAAGTCGCTGCACCCTCCCTTAGGAAACTAGGTGGACTCAGCTGTTCAACAGCTCCAGGGATTCTGTTCTCTCACGTCCTACATGCCATGGAAGTCTGCCTCATTGCCCTCATTGGAGCTACACTAAGAAACACAATCTGCTTCGCCTTCCTTCTAGGAACTCTTACCCAAGGACCCCATACCTAGAGGAGAAAGGAGGCTTGCATTCCTACTGGAACCAAAGCAAAGTTTTTCCTGTTACACTGCAGGAGTTAGAATAGGCTTAGGCCCGAAAGGATACATAGAGCGTTTCAGGGATGAGGGAGTTCGCTCCATGCAGAACACCCTGTGAAGATAAGTGATTCAGCAAGGGACTTGGGTGCAGCTAGAGTCATTTGTGACTTGTGAGAAATCAGAAGGCTTTCGGCTGCATGTTCACCGGAAAAGAAGACCTGATGGCACAAGCCTTGCTTTAACATTTTAAATCTCTATCCATGCTGCCTTGAAGATATATAAATAACACATTTTTCGTTAGGCCATAGTCACTGTAGACAGCCCTCTGGAAAGAAAAGGAGTTTTCTCTAAGGAAACACGGTGCTTCCATGGCATGTGTGGGAGCTCTACCTGTCATGCTCTAGAGCTACAGGGAAACTTGACGTGAGTACTTGCCTCAAGCTAAGGCCTGAAAAGCCCTGCTGAAGCGAAAGCGTGTAGCAGTTTCCATTATGTCGTGTTCGCTGTTCTGCTTTACTTTAACGTTTCTTCACTTTTCCAGGCACTAGGCACCCGCTTGTAGGCACCCTTTTTCCTACAAATACAGTGAGAACCAGCAGCCTCCTTTGCCTTTCTAAGAAACATCCAGACCTAGAAGTCTTTCCCAGTCACTCTATGTATTCAGAGTGTAGGGCAAGTCGCTGCACCCTCCCTTAGGAAACTAGGTGGACTCAGCTGTTCAACAGCTCCAGGGATTCTGTTCTCTCACGTCCTACATGCCATGGAAGTCTGCCTCATTGCCCTCATTGGAGCTACACTAAGAAACACAATCTGCTTCGCCTTCCTTCTAGGAACTCTTACCCAAGGACCCCATACCTAGAGGAGAAAGGAGGCTTGCATTCCTGCTGGAACCAAAGCAAAGTTTTTCCTGTTACACTGCAGGAGTTAGAATAGGCTTAGGCCCGAAAGGATACATAGAGCGTTTCAGGGATGAGGGAGTTCGCTCCATGCAGAACACCCTGTGAAGATAAGTGATTCAGCAAGGGACTTGGGTGCAGCTAGAGTCATTTGTGACTTGGTAGAAATCAGAAGGCTTTCGGCTGCATGTTCACCGGAAAAGAAGACCTGATGGCACAAGCCTTGCTTTCCCATTTTAAATCTTTATCCATGCTGCCCTGAAGATACCTAAATAACACATTTTTCGACTGCCTCTATTCACTGTAGGCAGCCCTCTGGAAAGAAAAGGAGTTTTCTCTAAGGAAACACGGTGCTTCCATGGCATGTGTGGGAGCTCCTCCTGTCATGCTCTAGAGCTACAGGGAAACTTGACGTGAGTACTTGCCTCAAGCTAAGGCCTGAAAAGCCCTGCTGAAGCGAAATCGTGTAGCAGTTTCCATTATGTCGTGTTCGCTGTTCTGCTTTACTTTAACGTTTCTTCACTTTTCCAGGCACTAGGCACCCGCTTGTAGGCACCCTTTTTCCTACAAATACAGTGAGAACCAGCAGTCTCCTTTGCCTTTCTAAGAAACATCCAGACCTAGAAGCCTTTCCCAGTCACTCTATGTATTCAGAGTGTAGGGCAACTCGCTGCCCCCTTCCTTGGGAAGGCTAGATGTCCTCAGCGTTCCAACAGCTCGAGGGATTCTCTTCTCTCACGTCCTACATCTCATGGAAGTCTGCCTCATTGCCACATTGGAGCTACACTAAGAAACACAAGCTGCTTCGCCTTCCTCTAGGAACTCCTACCCAAGGACCCCATACCAACAGGAGAAAGGTGGCTTGCATTCCTACTGGAACCAAAGCACAGTTTTTCCTGTTACACTGCAGGACTTTACAATAGGCTTAGGCCCGATAGCATACATAGAACGTTCCAAGGATGAGGGAGTTCGCTACATGCAGAAAACCCTGTGAAGATAAGTTAATTCAGCAAGGGACCAAGGTGTAGCTAGAGTCTCTTTTGACTTGTGAGAAATCAGAAGGTGTTCGGCTGCATGTTCACCAGAAAAGAACACCTGATGGCACAAGCCTTGCTTTCCCATTTTAAATCTCTATCCATGCTGCCTTGAAGATATATAAATAAAACATTTTTCGATAGGCCATAGTCACTGTAGGCAGCCCTCTGGAAAGAAAAGGCGTTTTCTCTAAGGAAACACGGTGCTTCCATGGCATTTGTGGGAGCTCCTCCTGTCATGCTCTAGAGCTACAGGGAAACTTGACGTGAGTACTTGCCTCAAGCTAAGGCCTGAAAAGCCCTGCTGAAGCGAAAGCGTGTAGCAGTTTCCATTATGTCGTGTTCGCTGTTCTGCTTTACTTTAACGTTTCTTCACTTTTCCAGGCACTAGGCACCCGCTTGTAGGCACCCTTTTTCTACAAGTAGAGTGTGAACCAGCAGTCTCCTTTGCCTTTCTAAGAAACATCCAGACCTAGAAGCCTTTCCCAGTCACTCTATGTATTCAGAGGGTAGGGCAACTCGCTGCCCCCTTCCTTGGGAAAGCTAGATGTCCTCAGCGTTCCAACAGCTCGAGGGATACTCTTCTCTCACGTCCTACATCTCATGGAAGTCTGCCTCATTGCCACATTGGAGCTACACTAAGAAACACAAGCTGCTTCGCCTTCCTCTAGGAACTCCTACCCAAGGACCCCATACCAACAGGAGAAAGGTGGCTTGCATTCCTACTGGAACCAAAGCACAGTTTTTCCTGTTACACTGCAGGACTTTACAATAGGCTTAGGCCCGATAGCATACATAGAACGTTCCAAGGATGAGGGAGTACGCTACATGCAGAAAACCCTGTGAAGATAAGTTAATTCAGCAAGGGACCAAGGTGTAGCTAGAGTCTCTTTTGACTTGTGAGAAATCAGAAGGTGTTCGGCTGCATGTTCACCAGAAAAGAACACCTGATGGCACAAGCCTTGCTTTCCCATTTTAAATCTCTATCCATGCTGCCTTGAAGATATATAAATAACACATTTTTCGTTAGGCCATAGTCACTGTAGACAGCCCTCTGGAAAGAAAAGGAGTTTTCTCTAAGGAAACACGGTGCTTCCATGGCATGTGTGGGAGCTCTACCTGTCATGCTCTAGAGCTACAGGGAAACTTGACGTGAGTACTTGCCTCAAGCTAAGGCCTGAAAAGCCCTGCTGAAGCGAAAGCGTGTAGCAGTTTCCATTATGTCGTGTTCGCTGTTCTGCTTTACTTTAACGTTTCTTCACTTTTCCAGGCACTAGGCACCCGCTTGTAGGCACCCTTTTTCCTACAAATACAGTGAGAACCAGCAGACTCCTTTGCCTTTCTAAGAAACATCCAGACCTAGAAGTCTTTCCCAGTCACTCTATGTATTCAGAGTGTAGGGCAAGTCGCTGCACCCTCCCTTAGGAAACTAGGTGGACTCAGCTGTTCAACAGCTCCAGGGATTCTGTTCTCTCACGTCCTACATGCCATGGAAGTCTGCCTCATTGCCCTCATTGGAGCTACACTAAGAAACACAATCTGCTTCGCCTTCCTTCTAGGAACTCTTACCCAAGGACCCCATACCTAGAGGAGAAAGGAGGCTTGCATTCCTACTGGAACCAAAGCAAAGTTTTTCCTGTTACACTGCAGGAGTTAGAATAGGCTTAGGCCCGAAAGGATACATAGAGCGTTTCAGGGATGAGGGAGTTCGCTCCATGCAGAACACCCTGTGAAGATAAGTGATTCAGCAAGGGACTTGGGTGCAGCTAGAGTCATTTGTGACTTGGTAGAAATCAGAAGGCTTTCGGCTGCATGTTCACCGGAAAAGAAGACCTGATGGCACAAGCCTTGCTTTCCCATTTTAAATCTCTATCCATGCTGCCTTGAAGATATATAAATAACACATTTTTCGTTAGGCCATAGTCACTGTAGACAGCCCTCTGGAAAGAAAAGGAGTTTTCTCTAAGGAAACACGGTGCTTCCATGGCATGTGTGGGAGCTCTACCTGTCATGCTCTAGAGCTACAGGGAAACTTGACGTGAGTACTTGCTTCAAGCTAAGGCCTGAAAAGCCCTGCTGAAGCGAAAGCGTGTAGCAGTTGCCATTATGTCGTGTTCGCTGTTCTGCTTTACTTTAACGTTTCTTCACTTTTCCAGGCACTAGGCACCCGCTTGTAGGCACCCTTTTTCCTACAAATACAGTGAGAACCAGCAGTCTCCTTTGCCTTTCTAAGAAACATCCAGACCTAGAAGTCTTTCCCAGTCACTCTATGTATTCAGAGTGTAGGGCAAGTCGCTGCACCCTCCCTTAGGAAACTAGGTGGACTCAGCTGTTCAACAGCTCCAGGGATTCTGTTCTCTCACGTCCTACATACCATGGAAGTCTGCCTCATTGCCCTCATTGGAGCTACACTAAGAAACACAATCTGCTTCGCCTTCCTTCTAGGAACTCTTACCCAAGGACCCCATACCTAGAGGAGAAAGGAGGCTTGCATTCCTACTGGAACCAAAGCAAAGTTTTTCCTGTTACACTGCAGGAGTTAGAATAGGCTTAGGCCCGAAAGGATACATAGAGCGTTTCAGGGATGAGGGAGTTCGCTCCATGCAGAACACCCTGTGAAGATAAGTGATTCAGCAAGGGACTTGGGTGCAGCTAGAGTCATTTGTGACTTGTGAGAAATCAGAAGGCTTTCGGCTGCATGTTCACCGGAAAAGAAGACCTGATGGCACAAGCCTTGCTTTCCCATTTTAAATCTCCATCCATGCTGCCTTGAAGATATATAAATAACACATTTTTCGTTAGGCCATAGTCACTGTAGACAGCCCTCTGGAAAGAAAAGGAGTTTTCTCTAAGGAAACACGGTGCTTCCATGGCATGTGTGGGAGCTCTACCTGTCATGCTCTAGAGCTACAGGGAAACTTGACGTGAGTACTTGCCTCAAGCTAAGGCCTGAAAAGCCCTGCTGAAGCGAAAGCGTGTAGCAGTTGCCATTATGTCGTGTTCGCTGTTCTGCTTTAGTTTAACGTTTCTTCACTTTTCCAGGCACTAGGCACCCGCTTGTAGGCACCCTTTTTCCTACAAATACAGTGAGAACCAGCAGCCTCCTTTGCCTTTCTAAGAAACATCCAGACCTAGAAGTCTTTCCCAGTCACTCTATGTATTCAGAGTGTAGGGCAAGTCGCTGCACCCTCCCTTAGGAAACTAGGTGGACTCAGCTGTTCAACAGCTCCAGGGATTCTGTTCTCTCACGTCCTACATGCCATGGAAGTCTGCCTCATTGCCCTCATTGGAGCTACACTAAGAAACACAATCTGCTTCGCCTTCCTTCTAGGAACTCTTACCCAAGGACCCCATACCTAGAGGAGAAAGGAGGCTTGCATTCCTACTGGAACCAAAGCAAAGTTTTTCCTGTTACACTGCAGGAGTTAGAATAGGCTTAGGCCCGAAAGGATACATAGAGCGTTTCAGGGATGAGGGAGTTCGCTCCATGCAGAACACCCTGTGAAGATAAGTGATTCAGCAAGGGACTTGGGTGCAGCTAGAGTCATTTGTGACTTGTGAGAAATCAGAAGGCTTTCGGCTGCATGTTCACCGGAAAAGAAGACCTGATGGCACAAGCCTTGCTTTAACATTTTAAATCTCTATCCATGCTGCCTTGAAGATATATAAATAACACATTTTTCGTTAGGCCATAGTCACTGTAGACAGCCCTCTGGAAAGAAAAGGAGTTTTCTCTAAGGAAACACGGTGCTTCCATGGCATGTGTGGGAGCTCTACCTGTCATGCTCTAGAGCTACAGGGAAACTTGACGTGAGTACTTGCCTCAAGCTAAGGCCTGAAAAGCCCTGCTGAAGCGAAAGCGTGTAGCAGTTTCCATTATGTCGTGTTCGCTGTTCTGCTTTACTTTAACGTTTCTTCACTTTTCCAGGCACTAGGCACCCGCTTGTAGGCACCCTTTTTCCTACAAATACAGTGAGAACCAGCAGCCTCCTTTGCCTTTCTAAGAAACATCCAGACCTAGAAGTCTTTCCCAGTCACTCTATGTATTCAGAGTGTAGGGCAAGTCGCTGCACCCTCCCTTAGGAAACTAGGTGGACTCAGCTGTTCAACAGCTCCAGGGATTCTGTTCTCTCACGTCCTACATGCCATGGAAGTCTGCCTCATTGCCCTCATTGGAGCTACACTAAGAAACACAATCTGCTTCGCCTTCCTTCTAGGAACTCTTACCCAAGGACCCCATACCTAGAGGAGAAAGGAGGCTTGCATTCCTGCTGGAACCAAAGCAAAGTTTTTCCTGTTACACTGCAGGAGTTAGAATAGGCTTAGGCCCGAAAGGATACATAGAGCGTTTCAGGGATGAGGGAGTTCGCTCCATGCAGAACACCCTGTGAAGATAAGTGATTCAGCAAGGGACTTGGGTGCAGCTAGAGTCATTTGTGACTTGGTAGAAATCAGAAGGCTTTCGGCTGCATGTTCACCGGAAAAGAAGACCTGATGGCACAAGCCTTGCTTTCCCATTTTAAATCTTTATCCATGCTGCCCTGAAGATACCTAAATAACACATTTTTCGACTGCCTCTATTCACTGTAGGCAGCCCTCTGGAAAGAAAAGGAGTTTTCTCTAAGGAAACACGGTGCTTCCATGGCATGTGTGGGAGCTCCTCCTGTCATGCTCTAGAGCTACAGGGAAACTTGACGTGAGTACTTGCCTCAAGCTAAGGCCTGAAAAGCCCTGCTGAAGCGAAAGCGTGTAGCAGTTTCCATTATGTCGTGTTCGCTGTTCTGCTTTACTTTAACGTTTCTTCACTTTTCCAGGCACTAGGCACCCGCTTGTAGGCACCCTTTTTCCTACAAATACAGTGAGAACCAGCAGTCTCCTTTGCCTTTCTAAGAAACATCCAGACCTAGAAGCCTTTCCCAGTCACTCTATGTATTCAGAGTGTAGGGCAACTCGCTGCCCCCTTCCTTGGGAAGGCTAGATGTCCTCAGCGTTCCAACAGCTCGAGGGATTCTCTTCTCTCACGTCCTACATCTCATGGAAGTCTGCCTCATTGCCACATTGGAGCTACACTAAGAAACACAAGCTGCTTCGCCTTCCTCTAGGAACTCCTACCCAAGGACCCCATACCAACAGGAGAAAGGTGGCTTGCATTCCTACTGGAACCAAAGCACAGTTTTTCCTGTTACACTGCAGGACTTTACAATAGGCTTAGGCCCGATAGCATACATAGAACGTTCCAAGGATGAGGGAGTTCGCTACATGCAGAAAACCCTGTGAAGATAAGTTAATTCAGCAAGGGACCAAGGTGTAGCTAGAGTCTCTTTTGACTTGTGAGAAATCAGAAGGTGTTCGGCTGCATGTTCACCAGAAAAGAACACCTGATGGCACAAGCCTTGCTTTCCCATTTTAAATCTCTATCCATGCTGCCTTGAAGATATATAAATAAAACATTTTTCGATAGGCCATAGTCACTGTAGGCAGCCCTCTGGAAAGAAAAGGCGTTTTCTCTAAGGAAACACGGTGCTTCCATGGCATTTGTGGGAGCTCCTCCTGTCATGCTCTAGAGCTACAGGGAAACTTGACGTGAGTACTTGCCTCAAGCTAAGGCCTGAAAAGCCCTGCTGAAGCGAAAGCGTGTAGCAGTTTCCATTATGTCGTGTTCGCTGTTCTGCTTTACTTTAACGTTTCTTCACTTTTCCAGGCACTAGGCACCCGCTTGTAGGCACCCTTTTTCTACAAGTAGAGTGTGAACCAGCAGTCTCCTTTGCCTTTCTAAGAAACATCCAGACCTAGAAGCCTTTCCCAGTCACTCTATGTATTCAGAGGGTAGGGCAACTCGCTGCCCCCTTCCTTGGGAAAGCTAGATGTCCTCAGCGTTCCAACAGCTCGAGGGATACTCTTCTCTCACGTCCTACATCTCATGGAAGTCTGCCTCATTGCCACATTGGAGCTACACTAAGAAACACAAGCTGCTTCGCCTTCCTCTAGGAACTCCTACCCAAGGACCCCATACCAACAGGAGAAAGGTGGCTTGCATTCCTACTGGAACCAAAGCACAGTTTTTCCTGTTACACTGCAGGACTTTACAATAGGCTTAGGCCCGATAGCATACATAGAACGTTCCAAGGATGAGGGAGTACGCTACATGCAGAAAACCCTGTGAAGATAAGTTAATTCAGCAAGGGACCAAGGTGTAGCTAGAGTCTCTTTTGACTTGTGAGAAATCAGAAGGTGTTCGGCTGCATGTTCACCAGAAAAGAACACCTGATGGCACAAGCCTTGCTTTCCCATTTTAAATCTCTATCCATGCTGCCTTGAAGATATATAAATAACACATTTTTCGTTAGGCCATAGTCACTGTAGACAGCCCTCTGGAAAGAAAAGGAGTTTTCTCTAAGGAAACACGGTGCTTCCATGGCATGTGTGGGAGCTCTACCTGTCATGCTCTAGAGCTACAGGGAAACTTGACGTGAGTACTTGCCTCAAGCTAAGGCCTGAAAAGCCCTGCTGAAGCGAAAGCGTGTAGCAGTTTCCATTATGTCGTGTTCGCTGTTCTGCTTTACTTTAACGTTTCTTCACTTTTCCAGGCACTAGGCACCCGCTTGTAGGCACCCTTTTTCCTACAAATACAGTGAGAACCAGCAGACTCCTTTGCCTTTCTAAGAAACATCCAGACCTAGAAGTCTTTCCCAGTCACTCTATGTATTCAGAGTGTAGGGCAAGTCGCTGCACCCTCCCTTAGGAAACTAGGTGGACTCAGCTGTTCAACAGCTCCAGGGATTCTGTTCTCTCACGTCCTACATGCCATGGAAGTCTGCCTCATTGCCCTCATTGGAGCTACACTAAGAAACACAATCTGCTTCGCCTTCCTTCTAGGAACTCTTACCCAAGGACCCCATACCTAGAGGAGAAAGGAGGCTTGCATTCCTACTGGAACCAAAGCAAAGTTTTTCCTGTTACACTGCAGGAGTTAGAATAGGCTTAGGCCCGAAAGGATACATAGAGCGTTTCAGGGATGAGGGAGTTCGCTCCATGCAGAACACCCTGTGAAGATAAGTGATTCAGCAAGGGACTTGGGTGCAGCTAGAGTCATTTGTGACTTGGTAGAAATCAGAAGGCTTTCGGCTGCATGTTCACCGGAAAAGAAGACCTGATGGCACAAGCCTTGCTTTCCCATTTTAAATCTCTATCCATGCTGCCTTGAAGATATATAAATAACACATTTTTCGTTAGGCCATAGTCACTGTAGACAGCCCTCTGGAAAGAAAAGGAGTTTTCTCTAAGGAAACACGGTGCTTCCATGGCATGTGTGGGAGCTCTACCTGTCATGCTCTAGAGCTACAGGGAAACTTGACGTGAGTACTTGCCTCAAGCTAAGGCCTGAAAAGCCCTGCTGAAGCGAAAGCGTGTAGCAGTTTCCATTATGTCGTGTTCGCTGTTCTGCTTTACTTTAACGTTTCTTCACTTTTCCAGGCACTAGGCACCCGCTTGTAGGCACCCTTTTTCCTACAAATACAGTGAGAACCAGCAGCCTCCTTTGCCTTTCTAAGAAACATCCAGACCTAGAAGTCTTTCCCAGTCACTCTATGTATTCAGAGTGTAGGGCAAGTCGCTGCACCCTCCCTTAGGAAACTAGGTGGACTCAGCTGTTCAACAGCTCCAGGGATTCTGTTCTCTCACGTCCTACATGCCATGGAAGTCTGCCTCATTGCCCTCATTGGAGCTACACTAAGAAACACAATCTGCTTCGCCTTCCTTCTAGGAACTCTTACCCAAGGACCCCATACCTAGAGGAGAAAGGAGGCTTGCATTCCTACTGGAACCAAAGCAAAGTTTTTCCTGTTACACTGCAGGAGTTAGAATAGGCTTAGGCCCGAAAGGATACATAGAGCGTTTCAGGGATGAGGGAGTTCGCTCCATGCAGAACACCCTGTGAAGATAAGTGATTCAGCAAGGGACTTGGGTGCAGCTAGAGTCATTTGTGACTTGGTAGAAATCAGAAGGCTTTCGGCTGCATGTTCACCGGAAAAGAAGACCTGATGGCACAAGCCTTGCTTTCCCATTTTAAATCTTTATCCATGCTGCCCTGAAGATACCTAAATAACACATTTTTCGACTGCCTCTATTCACTGTAGGCAGCCCTCTGGAAAGAAAAGGAGTTTTCTCTAAGGAAACACGGTGCTTCCATGGCATGTGTGGGAGCTCCTCCTGTCATGCTCTAGAGCTACAGGGAAACTTGACGTGAGTACTTGCCTCAAGCTAAGGCCTGAAAAGCCCTGCTGAAGCGAAAGCGTGTAGCAGTTTCCATTATGTCGTGTTCGCTGTTCTGCTTTACTTTAACGTTTCTTCACTTTTCCAGGCACTAGGCACCCGCTTGTAGGCACCCTTTTTCCTACAAGTACAGTGAGAACCAGCAGTCTCCTTTGCCTTTCTAAGAAACATCCAGACCTAGAAGCCTTTCCCAGTCACTCTATGTATTCAGAGTGTAGGGCAACTCGCTGCCCCCTTCCTTGGGAAGGCTAGATGTCCTCAGCGTTCCAACAGCTCGAGGGATTCTCTTCTCTCACGTCCTACATCTCATGGAAGTCTGCCTCATTGCCACATTGGAGCTACACTAAGAAACACAAGCTGCTTCGCCTTCCTCTAGGAACTCCTACCCAAGGACCCCATACCAACAGGAGAAAGGTGGCTTGCATTCCTACTGGAACCAAAGCACAGTTTTTCCTGTTACACTGCAGGACTTTACAATAGGCTTAGGCCCGATAGCATACATAGAACGTTCCAAGGATGAGGGAGTTCGCTACATGCAGAAAACCCTGTGAAGATAAGTTAATTCAGCAAGGGACCAAGGTGTAGCTAGAGTCTCTTTTGACTTGTGAGAAATCAGAAGGTGTTCGGCTGCATGTTCACCAGAAAAGAAGACCTGATGGCACAAGCCTTGCTTTCCCATTTTAAATCTTTATCCATGCTGCCTTGAAGATATATAAATAAAACATTTTTCGATAGGCCATAGTCACTGTAGGCAGCCCTCTGGAAAGAAAAGGCGTTTTCTCTAAGGAAACACGGTGCTTCCATGGCATTTGTGGGAGCTCCTCCTGTCATGCTCTAGAGCTACAGGGAAACTTGACGTGAGTACTTGCCTCAAGCTAAGGCCTGAAAAGCCCTGCTGAAGCGAAAGCGTGGAGCAGTTTCCATTAGGTCGTGTTCGCTGTTCTGCTTTACTTTAACGTTTCTTCACTTTTCCAGGCACTAGGCACCCGCTTGTAGGCACCCTTTTTCCTACAAATACAGTGAGAACCAGCAGTCTCCTTTGCCTTTCTAAGAAACATCCAGACCTAGAAGTCTTTCCCAGTCACTCTATGTATTCAGAGTGTAGGGCAAGTCGCTGCACCCTCCCTTAGGAAACTAGGTGGACTCAGCTGTTCAACAGCTCCAGGGATTCTGTTCTCTCACGTCCTACATGCCATGGAAGTCTGCCTCATTGCCCTCATTGGAGCTACACTAAGAAACACAATCTGCTTCGCCTTCCTTCTAGGAACTCTTACCCAAGGACCCCATACCTAGAGGAGAAAGGAGGCTTGCATTCCTACTGGAACCAAAGCAAAGTTTTTCCTGTTACACTGCAGGACTTTAGAATAGGCTTAGGCCCGAAAGGATACATAGAGCGTTTCAGGGATGAGGGAGTTCGCTCCATGCAGAACACCCTGTGAAGATAAGTGATTCAGCAAGGGACTTGGGTGCAGCTAGAGTCATTTGTGACTTGGTAGAAATCAGAAGGCTTTCGGCTGCATGTTCACCGGAAAAGAAGACCTGATGGCACAAGCCTTGCTTTCCCATTTTAAATCTTTATCCATGCTGCCCTGAAGATACCTAAATAACACATTTTTCGACTGCCTCTATTCACTGTAGGCAGCCCTCTGGAAAGAAAAGGAGTTTTCTCTAAGGAAACACGGTGCTTCCATGGCATGTGTGGGAGCTCCTCCTGTCATGCTCTAGAGCTACAGGGAAACTTGACGTGAGTACTTGCCTCAAGCTAAGGCCTGAAAAGCCCTGCTGAAGCGAAAGCGTGTAGCAGTTTCCATTATGTCGTGTTCGCTGTTCTGCTTTACTTTAACGTTTCTTCACTTTTCCAGGCACTAGGCACCCGCTTGTAGGCACCCTTTTTCCTACAAATACAGTGAGAACCAGCAGTCTCCTTTGCCTTTCTAAGAAACATCCAGACCTAGAAGTCTTTCCCAGTCACTCTATGTATTCAGAGTGTAGGGCAAGTCGCTGCACCCTCCCTTAGGAAACTAGGTGGACTCAGCTGTTCAACAGCTCCAGGGATTCTGTTCTCTCACGTCCTACATGCCATGGAAGTCTGCCTCATTGCCCTCATTGGAGCTACACTAAGAAACACAATCTGCTTCGCCTTCCTTCTAGGAACTCTTACCCAAGGACCCCATACCTAGAGGAGAAAGGAGGCTTGCATTCCTACTGGAACCAAAGCAAAGTTTTTCCTGTTACACTGCAGGACTTTAGAATAGGCTTAGGCCCGAAAGGATACATAGAGCGTTTCAGGGATGAGGGAGTTCGCTCCATGCAGAACACCCTGTGAAGATAAGTGATTCAGCAAGGGACTTGGGTGCAGCTAGAGTCATTTGTGACTTGGTAGAAATCAGAAGGCTTTCGGCTGCATGTTCACCGGAAAAGAAGACCTGATGGCACAAGCCTTGCTTTCCCATTTTAAATCTTTATCCATGCTGCCCTGAAGATACCTAAATAACACATTTTTCGACTGCCTCTATTCACTGTAGGCAGCCCTCTGGAAAGAAAAGGAGTTTTCTCTAAGGAAACACGGTGCTTCCATGGCATGTGTGGGAGCTCCTCCTGTCATGCTCTAGAGCTACAGGGAAACTTGACGTGAGTACTTGCCTCAAGCTAAGGCCTGAAAAGCCCTGCTGAAGCGAAAGCGTGCATCAGTTTCCATTATGTCGTGTTCGCTGTTCTGCTTTACTTTAACGTTTCTTCACTTTTCCAGGCACTAGGCACCCGCTTGTAGGCACCATTTTTCCTACAAATACAGTGAGAACCAGCAGTCTCCTTTGCCTTTCTAAGAAACATCCAGACCTAGAAGCCTTTCCCAGTCACTCTATGTATTCAGAGTGTAGGGCAACTCGCTGCCCCCTTCCTTGGGAAGGCTAGATGTCCTGAGCGTTCCAACAGCTCGAGGGATTCTCTTCTCTCACGTCCTACATCTCATGGAAGTCTGCCTCATTGCCACATTGGAGCTACACTAAGAAACACAATCTGCTTCGCCTTCCTTCTAGGACCTCTTACCCAAGGACCCCATACCTAGAGGAGAAAGGAGGCTTGCATTCCTACTGGAACCAAAGCAAAGTTTTTCCTGTTACACTGCAGAACTTTAGAATAGGCTTAGGCCCGAAAGGATACATAGAGCGTTTCAGGGATGAGGGAGTTCGCTACATGCAGAACACCCTGTGAAGATAAGTGATTCAGCAAGGGACTTGGGTGCAGCTAGAGTCATTTGTGACTTGTGAGAAATCAGAAGGCTTTCGGCTGCATGTTCACCGGAAAAGAAGACCTGATGGCACAAGCCTTGCTTTCCCATTTTAAATCTTTATCCATGCTGCCCTGAAGATACCTAAATAACACATTTTTCGACTGCCTCTATTCACTGTAGGCAGCCCTCTGGAAAGAAAAGGAGTTTTCTCTAAGGAAACACGGTGCTTCCATGGCATGTGTGGGAGCTCCTCCTGTCATGCTCTAGAGCTACAGGGAAACTTGACGTGAGTACTTGCCTCAAGCTAAGGCCTGAAAAGCCCTGCTGAAGCGAAAGCGTGCAGCAGTTTCCATTATGTCGTGTTCGCTGTTCTGCTTTACTTTAACGTTTCTTCACTTTTCCAGGCACTAGGCACCCGCTTGTAGGCACCCTTTTTCCTACAAATACAGTGAGAACCAGCAGTCTCCTTTGCCTTTCTAAGAAACATCCAGACCTAGAAGCCTTTCTCAGTCACTCTATGTATTCAGAGGGTAGGGCAACTCGCTGCCCCCTTCCTTGGGAAGGCTAGATGTCCTGAGCGTTCCAACAGCTCGAGGGATTCTCTTCTCTCACGTCCTACATCTCATGGAAGTCTGCCTCATTGCCACATTGGAGCTACACTAAGAAACACAAGCTGCTTCGCCTTCCTCTAGGAACTCCTACCCAAGGACCCCATACCAACAGGAGAAAGGTGGCTTGCATTCCTACTGGAACCAAAGCACAGTTTTTCCTGTTACACTGCAGGACTTTACAATAGGCTTAGGCCCGATAGCATACATAGAACGTTCCAAGGATGAGGGAGTTCGCTACATGCAGAAAACCCTGTGAAGATAAGTTAATTCAGCAAGGGACCAAGGTGTAGCTAGAGTCTCTTTTGACTTGTGAGAAATCAGAAGGTGTTCGGCTGCATGTTCACCAGAAAAGAACACCTGATGGCACAAGCCTTGCTTTCCCATTTTAAATCTCTATCCATGCTGCCTTGAAGATATATAAATAAAACATTTTTCGATAGGCCATAGTCACTGTAGGCAGCCCTCTGGAAAGAAAAGGCGTTTTCTCTAAGGAAACACGGTGCTTCCATGGCATTTGTGGGAGCTCCTCCTGTCATGCTCTAGAGCTACAGGGAAACTTGACGTGAGTACTTGCCTCAAGCTAAGGCCTGAAAAGCCCTGCTGAAGCGAAAGCGTGTAGCAGTTTCCATTATGTCGTGTTCGCTGTTCTGCTTTACTTTAACGTTTCTTCACTTTTCCAGGCACTAGGCACCCGCTTGTAGGCACCCTTTTTCTACAAGTAGAGTGTGAACCAGCAGTCTCCTTTGCCTTTCTAAGAAACATCCAGACCTAGAAGCCTTTCCCAGTCACTCTATGTATTCAGAGGGTAGGGCAACTCGCTGCCCCCTTCCTTGGGAAAGCTAGATGTCCTCAGCGTTCCAACAGCTCGAGGGATACTCTTCTCTCACGTCCTACATCTCATGGAAGTCTGCCTCATTGCCACATTGGAGCTACACTAAGAAACACAAGCTGCTTCGCCTTCCTCTAGGTACTCCTACCCAAGGACCCCATACCAACAGGAGAAAGGTGGCTTGCATTCCTACTGGAACCAAAGCACAGTTTTTCCTGTTACACTGCAGGACTTTACAATAGGCTTAGGCCCGATAGCATACATAGAACGTTCCAAGGATGAGGGAGTACGCTACATGCAGAAAACCCTGTGAAGATAAGTTAATTCAGCAAGGGACCAAGGTGTAGCTAGAGTCTCTTTTGACTTGTGAGAAATCAGAAGGTGTTCGGCTGCATGTTCACCAGAAAAGAACACCTGATGGCACAAGCCTTGCTTTCCCATTTTAAATCTCTATCCATGCTGCCTTGAAGATATATAAATAACACATTTTTCGTTAGGCCATAGTCACTGTAGACAGCCCTCTGGAAAGAAAAGGAGTTTTCTCTAAGGAAACACGGTGCTTCCATGGCATGTGTGGGAGCTCTACCTGTCATGCTCTAGAGCTACAGGGAAACTTGACGTGAGTACTTGCCTCAAGCTAAGGCCTGAAAAGCCCTGCTGAAGCGAAAGCGTGTAGCAGTTTCCATTATGTCGTGTTCGCTGTTCTGCTTTACTTTAACGTTTCTTCACTTTTCCAGGCACTAGGCACCCGCTTGTAGGCACCCTTTTTCCTACAAATACAGTGAGAACCAGCAGACTCCTTTGCCTTTCTAAGAAACATCCAGACCTAGAAGTCTTTCCCAGTCACTCTATGTATTCAGAGTGTAGGGCAAGTCGCTGCACCCTCCCTTAGGAAACTAGGTGGACTCAGCTGTTCAACAGCTCCAGGGATTCTGTTCTCTCACGTCCTACATGCCATGGAAGTCTGCCTCATTGCCCTCATTGGAGCTACACTAAGAAACACAATCTGCTTCGCCTTCCTTCTAGGAACTCTTACCCAAGGACCCCATACCTAGAGGAGAAAGGAGGCTTGCATTCCTACTGGAACCAAAGCAAAGTTTTTCCTGTTACACTGCAGGAGTTAGAATAGGCTTAGGCCCGAAAGGATACATAGAGCGTTTCAGGGATGAGGGAGTTCGCTCCATGCAGAACACCCTGTGAAGATAAGTGATTCAGCAAGGGACTTGGGTGCAGCTAGAGTCATTTGTGACTTGGTAGAAATCAGAAGGCTTTCGGCTGCATGTTCACCGGAAAAGAAGACCTGATGGCACAAGCCTTGCTTTCCCATTTTAAATCTCTATCCATGCTGCCTTGAAGATATATAAATAACACATTTTTCGTTAGGCCATAGTCACTGTAGACAGCCCTCTGGAAAGAAAAGGAGTTTTCTCTAAGGAAACACGGTGCTTCCATGGCATGTGTGGGAGCTCTACCTGTCATGCTCTAGAGCTACAGGGAAACTTGACGTGAGTACTTGCCTCAAGCTAAGGCCTGAAAAGCCCTGCTGAAGCGAAAGCGTGTAGCAGTTTCCATTATGTCGTGTTCGCTGTTCTGCTTTACTTTAACGTTTCTTCACTTTTCCAGGCACTAGGCACCCGCTTGTAGGCACCCTTTTTCCTACAAATACAGTGAGAACCAGCAGCCTCCTTTGCCTTTCTAAGAAACATCCAGACCTAGAAGTCTTTCCCAGTCACTCTATGTATTCAGAGTGTAGGGCAAGTCGCTGCACCCTCCCTTAGGAAACTAGGTGGACTCAGCTGTTCAACAGCTCCAGGGATTCTGTTCTCTCACGTCCTACATGCCATGGAAGTCTGCCTCATTGCCCTCATTGGAGCTACACTAAGAAACACAATCTGCTTCGCCTTCCTTCTAGGAACTCTTACCCAAGGACCCCATACCTAGAGGAGAAAGGAGGCTTGCATTCCTACTGGAACCAAAGCAAAGTTTTTCCTGTTACACTGCAGGAGTTAGAATAGGCTTAGGCCCGAAAGGATACATAGAGCGTTTCAGGGATGAGGGAGTTCGCTCCATGCAGAACACCCTGTGAAGATAAGTGATTCAGCAAGGGACTTGGGTGCAGCTAGAGTCATTTGTGACTTGGTAGAAATCAGAAGGCTTTCGGCTGCATGTTCACCGGAAAAGAAGACCTGATGGCACAAGCCTTGCTTTCCCATTTTAAATCTTTATCCATGCTGCCCTGAAGATACCTAAATAACACATTTTTCGACTGCCTCTATTCACTGTAGGCAGCCCTCTGGAAAGAAAAGGAGTTTTCTCTAAGGAAACACGGTGCTTCCATGGCATGTGTGGGAGCTCCTCCTGTCATGCTCTAGAGCTACAGGGAAACTTGACGTGAGTACTTGCCTCAAGCTAAGGCCTGAAAAGCCCTGCTGAAGCGAAAGCGTGTAGCAGTTTCCATTATGTCGTGTTCGCTGTTCTGCTTTACTTTAACGTTTCTTCACTTTTCCAGGCACTAGGCACCCGCTTGTAGGCACCCTTTTTCCTACAAGTACAGTGAGAACCAGCAGTCTCCTTTGCCTTTCTAAGAAACATCCAGACCTAGAAGCCTTTCCCAGTCACTCTATGTATTCAGAGTGTAGGGCAACTCGCTGCCCCCTTCCTTGGGAAGGCTAGATGTCCTCAGCGTTCCAACAGCTCGAGGGATTCTCTTCTCTCACGTCCTACATCTCATGGAAGTCTGCCTCATTGCCACATTGGAGCTACACTAAGAAACACAAGCTGCTTCGCCTTCCTCTAGGAACTCCTACCCAAGGACCCCATACCAACAGGAGAAAGGTGGCTTGCATTCCTACTGGAACCAAAGCACAGTTTTTCCTGTTACACTGCAGGACTTTACAATAGGCTTAGGCCCGATAGCATACATAGAACGTTCCAAGGATGAGGGAGTTCGCTACATGCAGAAAACCCTGTGAAGATAAGTTAATTCAGCAAGGGACCAAGGTGTAGCTAGAGTCTCTTTTGACTTGTGAGAAATCAGAAGGTGTTCGGCTGCATGTTCACCAGAAAAGAAGACCTGATGGCACAAGCCTTGCTTTCCCATTTTAAATCTTTATCCATGCTGCCTTGAAGATATATAAATAAAACATTTTTCGATAGGCCATAGTCACTGTAGGCAGCCCTCTGGAAAGAAAAGGCGTTTTCTCTAAGGAAACACGGTGCTTCCATGGCATTTGTGGGAGCTCCTCCTGTCATGCTCTAGAGCTACAGGGAAACTTGACGTGAGTACTTGCCTCAAGCTAAGGCCTGAAAAGCCCTGCTGAAGCGAAAGCGTGGAGCAGTTTCCATTAGGTCGTGTTCGCTGTTCTGCTTTACTTTAACGTTTCTTCACTTTTCCAGGCACTAGGCACCCGCTTGTAGGCACCCTTTTTCCTACAAATACAGTGAGAACCAGCAGTCTCCTTTGCCTTTCTAAGAAACATCCAGACCTAGAAGTCTTTCCCAGTCACTCTATGTATTCAGAGTGTAGGGCAAGTCGCTGCACCCTCCCTTAGGAAACTAGGTGGACTCAGCTGTTCAACAGCTCCAGGGATTCTGTTCTCTCACGTCCTACATGCCATGGAAGTCTGCCTCATTGCCCTCATTGGAGCTACACTAAGAAACACAATCTGCTTCGCCTTCCTTCTAGGAACTCTTACCCAAGGACCCCATACCTAGAGGAGAAAGGAGGCTTGCATTCCTACTGGAACCAAAGCAAAGTTTTTCCTGTTACACTGCAGGACTTTAGAATAGGCTTAGGCCCGAAAGGATACATAGAGCGTTTCAGGGATGAGGGAGTTCGCTCCATGCAGAACACCCTGTGAAGATAAGTGATTCAGCAAGGGACTTGGGTGCAGCTAGAGTCATTTGTGACTTGGTAGAAATCAGAAGGCTTTCGGCTGCATGTTCACCGGAAAAGAAGACCTGATGGCACAAGCCTTGCTTTCCCATTTTAAATCTTTATCCATGCTGCCCTGAAGATACCTAAATAACACATTTTTCGACTGCCTCTATTCACTGTAGGCAGCCCTCTGGAAAGAAAAGGAGTTTTCTCTAAGGAAACACGGTGCTTCCATGGCATGTGTGGGAGCTCCTCCTGTCATGCTCTAGAGCTACAGGGAAACTTGACGTGAGTACTTGCCTCAAGCTAAGGCCTGAAAAGCCCTGCTGAAGCGAAAGCGTGTAGCAGTTTCCATTATGTCGTGTTCGCTGTTCTGCTTTACTTTAACGTTTCTTCACTTTTCCAGGCACTAGGCACCCGCTTGTAGGCACCCTTTTTCCTACAAATACAGTGAGAACCAGCAGTCTCCTTTGCCTTTCTAAGAAACATCCAGACCTAGAAGTCTTTCCCAGTCACTCTATGTATTCAGAGTGTAGGGCAAGTCGCTGCACCCTCCCTTAGGAAACTAGGTGGACTCAGCTGTTCAACAGCTCCAGGGATTCTGTTCTCTCACGTCCTACATGCCATGGAAGTCTGCCTCATTGCCCTCATTGGAGCTACACTAAGAAACACAATCTGCTTCGCCTTCCTTCTAGGAACTCTTACCCAAGGACCCCATACCTAGAGGAGAAAGGAGGCTTGCATTCCTACTGGAACCAAAGCAAAGTTTTTCCTGTTACACTGCAGGACTTTAGAATAGGCTTAGGCCCGAAAGGATACATAGAGCGTTTCAGGGATGAGGGAGTTCGCTCCATGCAGAACACCCTGTGAAGATAAGTGATTCAGCAAGGGACTTGGGTGCAGCTAGAGTCATTTGTGACTTGGTAGAAATCAGAAGGCTTTCGGCTGCATGTTCACCGGAAAAGAAGACCTGATGGCACAAGCCTTGCTTTCCCATTTTAAATCTTTATCCATGCTGCCCTGAAGATACCTAAATAACACATTTTTCGACTGCCTCTATTCACTGTAGGCAGCCCTCTGGAAAGAAAAGGAGTTTTCTCTAAGGAAACACGGTGCTTCCATGGCATGTGTGGGAGCTCCTCCTGTCATGCTCTAGAGCTACAGGGAAACTTGACGTGAGTACTTGCCTCAAGCTAAGGCCTGAAAAGCCCTGCTGAAGCGAAAGCGTGCAGCAGTTTCCATTATGTCGTGTTCGCTGTTCTGCTTTACTTTAACGTTTCTTCACTTTTCCAGGCACTAGGCACCCGCTTGTAGGCACCATTTTTCCTACAAATACAGTGAGAACCAGCAGTCTCCTTTGCCTTTCTAAGAAACATCCAGACCTAGAAGCCTTTCCCAGTCACTCTATGTATTCAGAGTGTAGGGCAACTCGCTGCCCCCTTCCTTGGGAAGGCTAGATGTCCTGAGCGTTCCAACAGCTCGAGGGATTCTCTTCTCTCACGTCCTACATCTCATGGAAGTCTGCCTCATTGCCACATTGGAGCTACACTAAGAAACACAATCTGCTTCGCCTTCCTTCTAGGACCTCTTACCCAAGGACCCCATACCTAGAGGAGAAAGGAGGCTTGCATTCCTACTGGAACCAAAGCAAAGTTTTTCCTGTTACACTGCAGAACTTTAGAATAGGCTTAGGCCCGAAAGGATACATAGAGCGTTTCAGGGATGAGGGAGTTCGCTACATGCAGAACACCCTGTGAAGATAAGTGATTCAGCAAGGGACTTGGGTGCAGCTAGAGTCATTTGTGACTTGTGAGAAATCAGAAGGCTTTCGGCTGCATGTTCACCGGAAAAGAAGACCTGATGGCACAAGCCTTGCTTTCCCATTTTAAATCTTTATCCATGCTGCCCTGAAGATACCTAAATAACACATTTTTCGACTGCCTCTATTCACTGTAGGCAGCCCTCTGGAAAGAAAAGGAGTTTTCTCTAAGGAAACACGGTGCTTCCATGGCATGTGTGGGAGCTCCTCCTGTCATGCTCTAGAGCTACAGGGAAACTTGACGTGAGTACTTGCCTCAAGCTAAGGCCTGAAAAGCCCTGCTGAAGCGAAAGCGTGCAGCAGTTTCCATTATGTCGTGTTCGCTGTTCTGCTTTACTTTAACGTTTCTTCACTTTTCCAGGCACTAGGCACCCGCTTGTAGGCACCCTTTTTCCTACAAATACAGTGAGAACCAGCAGTCTCCTTTGCCTTTCTAAGAAACATCCAGACCTAGAAGCCTTTCTCAGTCACTCTATGTATTCAGAGGGTAGGGCAACTCGCTGCCCCCTTCCTTGGGAAGGCTAGATGTCCTGAGCGTTCCAACAGCTCGAGGGATTCTCTTCTCTCACGTCCTACATCTCATGGAAGTCTGCCTCATTGCCACATTGGAGCTACACTAAGAAACACAAGCTGCTTCGCCTTCCTCTAGGAACTCCTACCCAAGGACCCCATACCAACAGGAGAAAGGTGGCTTGCATTCCTACTGGAACCAAAGCACAGTTTTTCCTGTTACACTGCAGGACTTTACAATAGGCTTAGGCCCGATAGCATACATAGAACGTTCCAAGGATGAGGGAGTTCGCTACATGCAGAAAACCCTGTGAAGATAAGTTAATTCAGCAAGGGACCAAGGTGTAGCTAGAGTCTCTTTTGACTTGTGAGAAATCAGAAGGTGTTCGGCTGCATGTTCACCAGAAAAGAACACCTGATGGCACAAGCCTTGCTTTCCCATTTTAAATCTCTATCCATGCTGCCTTGAAGATATATAAATAAAACATTTTTCGATAGGCCATAGTCACTGTAGGCAGCCCTCTGGAAAGAAAAGGCGTTTTCTCTAAGGAAACACGGTGCTTCCATGGCATTTGTGGGAGCTCCTCCTGTCATGCTCTAGAGCTACAGGGAAACTTGACGTGAGTACTTGCCTCAAGCTAAGGCCTGAAAAGCCCTGCTGAAGCGAAAGCGTGTAGCAGTTTCCATTATGTCGTGTTCGCTGTTCTGCTTTACTTTAACGTTTCTTCACTTTTCCAGGCACTAGGCACCCGCTTGTAGGCACCCTTTTTCCTACAAATACAGTGAGAACCAGCAGTCTCCTTTGCCTTTCTAAGAAACATCCAGACCTAGAAGTCTTTCCCAGTCACTCTATGTATTCAGAGTGTAGGGCAAGTCGCTGCACCCTCCCTTAGGAAACTAGGTGGACTCAGCTGTTCAACAGCTCCAGGGATTCTGTTCTCTCACGTCCTACATGCCATGGAAGTCTGCCTCATTGCCCTCATTGGAGCTACACTAAGAAACACAATCTGCTTCGCCTTCCTTCTAGGAACTCTTACCCAAGGACCCCATACCTAGAGGAGAAAGGAGGCTTGCATTCCTACTGGAACCAAAGCAAAGTTTTTCCTGTTACACTGCAGGACTTTAGAATAGGCTTAGGCCCGAAAGGATACATAGAGCGTTTCAGGGATGAGGGAGTTCGCTCCATGCAGAACACCCTGTGAAGATAAGTGATTCAGCAAGGGACTTGGGTGCAGCTAGAGTCATTTGTGACTTGGTAGAAATCAGAAGGCTTTCGGCTGCATGTTCACCGGAAAAGAAGACCTGATGGCACAAGCCTTGCTTTCCCATTTTAAATCTTTATCCATGCTGCCCTGAAGATACCTAAATAACACATTTTTCGACTGCCTCTATTCACTGTAGGCAGCCCTCTGGAAAGAAAAGGAGTTTTCTCTAAGGAAACACGGTGCTTCCATGGCATGTGTGGGAGCTCCTCCTGTCATGCTCTAGAGCTACAGGGAAACTTGACGTGAGTACTTGCCTCAAGCTAAGGCCTGAAAAGCCCTGCTGAAGCGAAAGCGTGTAGCAGTTTCCATTATGTCGTGTTCGCTGTTCTGCTTTACTTTAACGTTTCTTCACTTTTCCAGGCACTAGGCACCCGCTTGTAGGCACCCTTTTTCCTACAAATACAGTGAGAACCAGCAGTCTCCTTTGCCTTTCTAAGAAACATCCAGACCTAGAAGTCTTTCCCAGTCACTCTATGTATTCAGAGTGTAGGGCAAGTCGCTGCACCCTCCCTTAGGAAACTAGGTGGACTCAGCTGTTCAACAGCTCCAGGGATTCTGTTCTCTCACGTCCTACATGCCATGGAAGTCTGCCTCATTGCCCTCATTGGAGCTACACTAAGAAACACAATCTGCTTCGCCTTCCTTCTAGGAACTCTTACCCAAGGACCCCATACCTAGAGGAGAAAGGAGGCTTGCATTCCTACTGGAACCAAAGCAAAGTTTTTCCTGTTACACTGCAGGACTTTAGAATAGGCTTAGGCCCGAAAGGATACATAGAGCGTTTCAGGGATGAGGGAGTTCGCTCCATGCAGAACACCCTGTGAAGATAAGTGATTCAGCAAGGGACTTGGGTGCAGCTAGAGTCATTTGTGACTTGGTAGAAATCAGAAGGCTTTCGGCTGCATGTTCACCGGAAAAGAAGACCTGATGGCACAAGCCTTGCTTTCCCATTTTAAATCTCTATCCATGCTGCCTTGAAGATATATAAATAACACATTTTTCGTTAGGCCATAGTCACTGTAGACAGCCCTCTGGAAAGAAAAGGAGTTTTCTCTAAGGAAACACGGTGCTTCCATGGCATGTGTGGGAGCTCTACCTGTCATGCTCTAGAGCTACAGGGAAACTTGACGTGAGTACTTGCTTCAAGCTAAGGCCTGAAAAGCCCTGCTGAAGCGAAAGCGTGTAGCAGTTTCCATTATGTCGTGTTCGCTGTTCTGCTTTACTTTAACGTTTCTTCACTTTTCCAGGCACTAGGCACCCGCTTGTAGGCACCCTTTTTCCTACAAATACAGTGAGAACCAGCAGTCTCCTTTGCCTTTCTAAGAAACATCCAGACCTAGAAGTCTTTCCCAGTCACTCTATGTATTCAGAGTGTAGGGCAAGTCGCTGCACCCTCCCTTAGGAAACTAGGTGGACTCAGCTGTTCAACAGCTCCAGGGATTCTGTTCTCTCACGTCCTACATACCATGGAAGTCTGCCTCATTGCCCTCATTGGAGCTACACTAAGAAACACAATCTGCTTCGCCTTCCTTCTAGGAACTCTTACCCAAGGACCCCATACCTAGAGGAGAAAGGAGGCTTGCATTCCTACTGGAACCAAAGCAAAGTTTTTCCTGTTACACTGCAGGAGTTAGAATAGGCTTAGGCCCGAAAGGATACATAGAGCGTTTCAGGGATGAGGGAGTTCGCTCCATGCAGAACACCCTGTGAAGATAAGTGATTCAGCAAGGGACTTGGGTGCAGCTAGAGTCATTTGTGACTTGTGAGAAATCAGAAGGCTTTCGGCTGCATGTTCACCGGAAAAGAAGACCTGATGGCACAAGCCTTGCTTTCCCATTTTAAATCTCTATCCATGCTGCCTTGAAGATATATAAATAACACATTTTTCGTTAGGCCATAGTCACTGTAGACAGCCCTCTGGAAAGAAAAGGAGTTTTCTCTAAGGAAACACGGTGCTTCCATGGCATGTGTGGGAGCTCCTCCTGTCATGCTCTAGAGCTACAGGGAAACTTGACGTGAGTACTTGCCTCAAGCTAAGGCCTGAAAAGCCCTGCTGAAGCGAAAGCGTGTAGCAGTTTCCATTATGTCGTGTTCGCTGTTCTGCTTTACTTTAACGTTTCTTCACTTTTCCAGGCACTAGGCACCCGCTTGTAGGCACCCTTTTTCCTACAAATACAGTGAGAACCAGCAGTCTCCTTTGCCTTTCTAAGAAACATCCAGACCTAGAAGTCTTTCCCAGTCACTCTATGTATTCAGAGTGTAGGGCAAGTCGCTGCACCCTCCCTTAGGAAACTAGGTGGACTCAGCTGTTCAACAGCTCCAGGGATTCTGTTCTCTCACGTCCTACATGCCATGGAAGTCTGCCTCATTGCCCTCATTGGAGCTACACTAAGAAACACAATCTGCTTCGCCTTCCTTCTAGGAACTCTTACCCAAGGACCCCATACCTAGAGGAGAAAGGAGGCTTGCATTCCTACTGGAACCAAAGCAAAGTTTTTCCTGTTACACTGCAGGACTTTAGAATAGGCTTAGGCCCGAAAGGATACATAGAGCGTTTCAGGGATGAGGGAGTTCGCTCCATGCAGAACACCCTGTGAAGATAAGTGATTCAGCAAGGGACTTGGGTGCAGCTAGAGTCATTTGTGACTTGGTAGAAATCAGAAGGCTTTCGGCTGCATGTTCACCGGAAAAGAAGACCTGATGGCACAAGCCTTGCTTTCCCATTTTAAATCTCTATCCATGCTGCCTTGAAGATATATAAATAACACATTTTTCGTTAGGCCATAGTCACTGTAGACAGCCCTCTGGAAAGAAAAGGAGTTTTCTCTAAGGAAACACGGTGCTTCCATGGCATGTGTGGGAGCTCTACCTGTCATGCTCTAGAGCTACAGGGAAACTTGACGTGAGTACTTGCTTCAAGCTAAGGCCTGAAAAGCCCTGCTGAAGCGAAAGCGTGTAGCAGTTGCCATTATGTCGTGTTCGCTGTTCTGCTTTACTTTAACGTTTCTTCACTTTTCCAGGCACTAGGCACCCGCTTGTAGGCACCCTTTTTCCTACAAATACAGTGAGAACCAGCAGTCTCCTTTGCCTTTCTAAGAAACATCCAGACCTAGAAGTCTTTCCCAGTCACTCTATGTATTCAGAGTGTAGGGCAAGTCGCTGCACCCTCCCTTAGGAAACTAGGTGGACTCAGCTGTTCAACAGCTCCAGGGATTCTGTTCTCTCACGTCCTACATACCATGGAAGTCTGCCTCATTGCCCTCATTGGAGCTACACTAAGAAACACAATCTGCTTCGCCTTCCTTCTAGGAACTCTTACCCAAGGACCCCATACCTAGAGGAGAAAGGAGGCTTGCATTCCTACTGGAACCAAAGCAAAGTTTTTCCTGTTACACTGCAGGAGTTAGAATAGGCTTAGGCCCGAAAGGATACATAGAGCGTTTCAGGGATGAGGGAGTTCGCTCCATGCAGAACACCCTGTGAAGATAAGTGATTCAGCAAGGGACTTGGGTGCAGCTAGAGTCATTTGTGACTTGTGAGAAATCAGAAGGCTTTCGGCTGCATGTTCACCGGAAAAGAAGACCTGATGGCACAAGCCTTGCTTTCCCATTTTAAATCTCCATCCATGCTGCCTTGAAGATATATAAATAACACATTTTTCGTTAGGCCATAGTCACTGTAGACAGCCCTCTGGAAAGAAAAGGAGTTTTCTCTAAGGAAACACGGTGCTTCCATGGCATGTGTGGGAGCTCTACCTGTCATGCTCTAGAGCTACAGGGAAACTTGACGTGAGTACTTGCCTCAAGCTAAGGCCTGAAAAGCCCTGCTGAAGCGAAAGCGTGTAGCAGTTGCCATTATGTCGTGTTCGCTGTTCTGCTTTAGTTTAACGTTTCTTCACTTTTCCAGGCACTAGGCACCCGCTTGTAGGCACCCTTTTTCCTACAAATACAGTGAGAACCAGCAGCCTCCTTTGCCTTTCTAAGAAACATCCAGACCTAGAAGTCTTTCCCAGTCACTCTATGTATTCAGAGTGTAGGGCAAGTCGCTGCACCCTCCCTTAGGAAACTAGGTGGACTCAGCTGTTCAACAGCTCCAGGGATTCTGTTCTCTCACGTCCTACATGCCATGGAAGTCTGCCTCATTGCCCTCATTGGAGCTACACTAAGAAACACAATCTGCTTCGCCTTCCTTCTAGGAACTCTTACCCAAGGACCCCATACCTAGAGGAGAAAGGAGGCTTGCATTCCTACTGGAACCAAAGCAAAGTTTTTCCTGTTACACTGCAGGAGTTAGAATAGGCTTAGGCCCGAAAGGATACATAGAGCGTTTCAGGGATGAGGGAGTTCGCTCCATGCAGAACACCCTGTGAAGATAAGTGATTCAGCAAGGGACTTGGGTGCAGCTAGAGTCATTTGTGACTTGTGAGAAATCAGAAGGCTTTCGGCTGCATGTTCACCGGAAAAGAAGACCTGATGGCACAAGCCTTGCTTTAACATTTTAAATCTCTATCCATGCTGCCTTGAAGATATATAAATAACACATTTTTCGTTAGGCCATAGTCACTGTAGACAGCCCTCTGGAAAGAAAAGGAGTTTTCTCTAAGGAAACACGGTGCTTCCATGGCATGTGTGGGAGCTCTACCTGTCATGCTCTAGAGCTACAGGGAAACTTGACGTGAGTACTTGCCTCAAGCTAAGGCCTGAAAAGCCCTGCTGAAGCGAAAGCGTGTAGCAGTTTCCATTATGTCGTGTTCGCTGTTCTGCTTTACTTTAACGTTTCTTCACTTTTCCAGGCACTAGGCACCCGCTTGTAGGCACCCTTTTTCCTACAAATACAGTGAGAACCAGCAGCCTCCTTTGCCTTTCTAAGAAACATCCAGACCTAGAAGTCTTTCCCAGTCACTCTATGTATTCAGAGTGTAGGGCAAGTCGCTGCACCCTCCCTTAGGAAACTAGGTGGACTCAGCTGTTCAACAGCTCCAGGGATTCTGTTCTCTCACGTCCTACATGCCATGGAAGTCTGCCTCATTGCCCTCATTGGAGCTACACTAAGAAACACAATCTGCTTCGCCTTCCTTCTAGGAACTCTTACCCAAGGACCCCATACCTAGAGGAGAAAGGAGGCTTGCATTCCTGCTGGAACCAAAGCAAAGTTTTTCCTGTTACACTGCAGGAGTTAGAATAGGCTTAGGCCCGAAAGGATACATAGAGCGTTTCAGGGATGAGGGAGTTCGCTCCATGCAGAACACCCTGTGAAGATAAGTGATTCAGCAAGGGACTTGGGTGCAGCTAGAGTCATTTGTGACTTGGTAGAAATCAGAAGGCTTTCGGCTGCATGTTCACCGGAAAAGAAGACCTGATGGCACAAGCCTTGCTTTCCCATTTTAAATCTTTATCCATGCTGCCCTGAAGATACCTAAATAACACATTTTTCGACTGCCTCTATTCACTGTAGGCAGCCCTCTGGAAAGAAAAGGAGTTTTCTCTAAGGAAACACGGTGCTTCCATGGCATGTGTGGGAGCTCCTCCTGTCATGCTCTAGAGCTACAGGGAAACTTGACGTGAGTACTTGCCTCAAGCTAAGGCCTGAAAAGCCCTGCTGAAGCGAAATCGTGTAGCAGTTTCCATTATGTCGTGTTCGCTGTTCTGCTTTACTTTAACGTTTCTTCACTTTTCCAGGCACTAGGCACCCGCTTGTAGGCACCCTTTTTCCTACAAATACAGTGAGAACCAGCAGTCTCCTTTGCCTTTCTAAGAAACATCCAGACCTAGAAGCCTTTCCCAGTCACTCTATGTATTCAGAGTGTAGGGCAACTCGCTGCCCCCTTCCTTGGGAAGGCTAGATGTCCTCAGCGTTCCAACAGCTCGAGGGATTCTCTTCTCTCACGTCCTACATCTCATGGAAGTCTGCCTCATTGCCACATTGGAGCTACACTAAGAAACACAAGCTGCTTCGCCTTCCTCTAGGAACTCCTACCCAAGGACCCCATACCAACAGGAGAAAGGTGGCTTGCATTCCTACTGGAACCAAAGCACAGTTTTTCCTGTTACACTGCAGGACTTTACAATAGGCTTAGGCCCGATAGCATACATAGAACGTTCCAAGGATGAGGGAGTTCGCTACATGCAGAAAACCCTGTGAAGATAAGTTAATTCAGCAAGGGACCAAGGTGTAGCTAGAGTCTCTTTTGACTTGTGAGAAATCAGAAGGTGTTCGGCTGCATGTTCACCAGAAAAGAACACCTGATGGCACAAGCCTTGCTTTCCCATTTTAAATCTCTATCCATGCTGCCTTGAAGATATATAAATAAAACATTTTTCGATAGGCCATAGTCACTGTAGGCAGCCCTCTGGAAAGAAAAGGCGTTTTCTCTAAGGAAACACGGTGCTTCCATGGCATTTGTGGGAGCTCCTCCTGTCATGCTCTAGAGCTACAGGGAAACTTGACGTGAGTACTTGCCTCAAGCTAAGGCCTGAAAAGCCCTGCTGAAGCGAAAGCGTGTAGCAGTTTCCATTATGTCGTGTTCGCTGTTCTGCTTTACTTTAACGTTTCTTCACTTTTCCAGGCACTAGGCACCCGCTTGTAGGCACCCTTTTTCTACAAGTAGAGTGTGAACCAGCAGTCTCCTTTGCCTTTCTAAGAAACATCCAGACCTAGAAGCCTTTCCCAGTCACTCTATGTATTCAGAGGGTAGGGCAACTCGCTGCCCCCTTCCTTGGGAAAGCTAGATGTCCTCAGCGTTCCAACAGCTCGAGGGATACTCTTCTCTCACGTCCTACATCTCATGGAAGTCTGCCTCATTGCCACATTGGAGCTACACTAAGAAACACAAGCTGCTTCGCCTTCCTCTAGGAACTCCTACCCAAGGACCCCATACCAACAGGAGAAAGGTGGCTTGCATTCCTACTGGAACCAAAGCACAGTTTTTCCTGTTACACTGCAGGACTTTACAATAGGCTTAGGCCCGATAGCATACATAGAACGTTCCAAGGATGAGGGAGTACGCTACATGCAGAAAACCCTGTGAAGATAAGTTAATTCAGCAAGGGACCAAGGTGTAGCTAGAGTCTCTTTTGACTTGTGAGAAATCAGAAGGTGTTCGGCTGCATGTTCACCAGAAAAGAACACCTGATGGCACAAGCCTTGCTTTCCCATTTTAAATCTCTATCCATGCTGCCTTGAAGATATATAAATAACACATTTTTCGTTAGGCCATAGTCACTGTAGACAGCCCTCTGGAAAGAAAAGGAGTTTTCTCTAAGGAAACACGGTGCTTCCATGGCATGTGTGGGAGCTCTACCTGTCATGCTCTAGAGCTACAGGGAAACTTGACGTGAGTACTTGCCTCAAGCTAAGGCCTGAAAAGCCCTGCTGAAGCGAAAGCGTGTAGCAGTTTCCATTATGTCGTGTTCGCTGTTCTGCTTTACTTTAACGTTTCTTCACTTTTCCAGGCACTAGGCACCCGCTTGTAGGCACCCTTTTTCCTACAAATACAGTGAGAACCAGCAGACTCCTTTGCCTTTCTAAGAAACATCCAGACCTAGAAGTCTTTCCCAGTCACTCTATGTATTCAGAGTGTAGGGCAAGTCGCTGCACCCTCCCTTAGGAAACTAGGTGGACTCAGCTGTTCAACAGCTCCAGGGATTCTGTTCTCTCACGTCCTACATGCCATGGAAGTCTGCCTCATTGCCCTCATTGGAGCTACACTAAGAAACACAATCTGCTTCGCCTTCCTTCTAGGAACTCTTACCCAAGGACCCCATACCTAGAGGAGAAAGGAGGCTTGCATTCCTACTGGAACCAAAGCAAAGTTTTTCCTGTTACACTGCAGGAGTTAGAATAGGCTTAGGCCCGAAAGGATACATAGAGCGTTTCAGGGATGAGGGAGTTCGCTCCATGCAGAACACCCTGTGAAGATAAGTGATTCAGCAAGGGACTTGGGTGCAGCTAGAGTCATTTGTGACTTGGTAGAAATCAGAAGGCTTTCGGCTGCATGTTCACCGGAAAAGAAGACCTGATGGCACAAGCCTTGCTTTCCCATTTTAAATCTCTATCCATGCTGCCTTGAAGATATATAAATAACACATTTTTCGTTAGGCCATAGTCACTGTAGACAGCCCTCTGGAAAGAAAAGGAGTTTTCTCTAAGGAAACACGGTGCTTCCATGGCATGTGTGGGAGCTCTACCTGTCATGCTCTAGAGCTACAGGGAAACTTGACGTGAGTACTTGCCTCAAGCTAAGGCCTGAAAAGCCCTGCTGAAGCGAAAGCGTGTAGCAGTTTCCATTATGTCGTGTTCGCTGTTCTGCTTTACTTTAACGTTTCTTCACTTTTCCAGGCACTAGGCACCCGCTTGTAGGCACCCTTTTTCCTACAAATACAGTGAGAACCAGCAGCCTCCTTTGCCTTTCTAAGAAACATCCAGACCTAGAAGTCTTTCCCAGTCACTCTATGTATTCAGAGTGTAGGGCAAGTCGCTGCACCCTCCCTTAGGAAACTAGGTGGACTCAGCTGTTCAACAGCTCCAGGGATTCTGTTCTCTCACGTCCTACATGCCATGGAAGTCTGCCTCATTGCCCTCATTGGAGCTACACTAAGAAACACAATCTGCTTCGCCTTCCTTCTAGGAACTCTTACCCAAGGACCCCATACCTAGAGGAGAAAGGAGGCTTGCATTCCTACTGGAACCAAAGCAAAGTTTTTCCTGTTACACTGCAGGAGTTAGAATAGGCTTAGGCCCGAAAGGATACATAGAGCGTTTCAGGGATGAGGGAGTTCGCTCCATGCAGAACACCCTGTGAAGATAAGTGATTCAGCAAGGGACTTGGGTGCAGCTAGAGTCATTTGTGACTTGTGAGAAATCAGAAGGCTTTCGGCTGCATGTTCACCGGAAAAGAAGACCTGATGGCACAAGCCTTGCTTTCCCATTTTAAATCTCTATCCATGCTGCCTTGAAGATATATAAATAACACATTTTTCGTTAGGCCATAGTCACTGTAGACAGCCCTCTGGAAAGAAAAGGAGTTTTCTCTAAGGAAACACGGTGCTTCCATGGCATGTGTGGGAGCTCTACCTGTCATGCTCTAGAGCTACAGGGAAACTTGACGTGAGTACTTGCCTCAAGCTAAGGCCTGAAAAGCCCTGCTGAAGCGAAAGCGTGTAGCAGTTTCCATTATGTCGTGTTCGCTGTTCTGCTTTACTTTAACGTTTCTTCACTTTTCCAGGCACTAGGCACCCGCTTGTAGGCACCCTTTTTCCTACAAATACAGTGAGAACCAGCAGCCTCCTTTGCCTTTCTAAGAAACATCCAGACCTAGAAGTCTTTCCCAGTCACTCTATGTATTCAGAGTGTAGGGCAAGTCGCTGCACCCTCCCTTAGGAAACTAGGTGGACTCAGCTGTTCAACAGCTCCAGGGATTCTGTTCTCTCACGTCCTACATGCCATGGAAGTCTGCCTCATTGCCCTCATTGGAGCTACACTAAGAAACACAATCTGCTTCGCCTTCCTTCTAGGAACTCTTACCCAAGGACCCCATACCTAGAGGAGAAAGGAGGCTTGCATTCCTGCTGGAACCAAAGCAAAGTTTTTCCTGTTACACTGCAGGAGTTAGAATAGGCTTAGGCCCGAAAGGATACATAGAGCGTTTCAGGGATGAGGGAGTTCGCTCCATGCAGAACACCCTGTGAAGATAAGTGATTCAGCAAGGGACTTGGGTGCAGCTAGAGTCATTTGTGACTTGGTAGAAATCAGAAGGCTTTCGGCTGCATGTTCACCGGAAAAGAAGACCTGATGGCACAAGCCTTGCTTTCCCATTTTAAATCTTTATCCATGCTGCCCTGAAGATACCTAAATAACACATTTTTCGACTGCCTCTATTCACTGTAGGCAGCCCTCTGGAAAGAAAAGGAGTTTTCTCTAAGGAAACACGGTGCTTCCATGGCATGTGTGGGAGCTCCTCCTGTCATGCTCTAGAGCTACAGGGAAACTTGACGTGAGTACTTGCCTCAAGCTAAGGCCTGAAAAGCCCTGCTGAAGCGAAATCGTGTAGCAGTTTCCATTATGTCGTGTTCGCTGTTCTGCTTTACTTTAACGTTTCTTCACTTTTCCAGGCACTAGGCACCCGCTTGTAGGCACCCTTTTTCCTACAAATACAGTGAGAACCAGCAGTCTCCTTTGCCTTTCTAAGAAACATCCAGACCTAGAAGCCTTTCCCAGTCACTCTATGTATTCAGAGTGTAGGGCAACTCGCTGCCCCCTTCCTTGGGAAGGCTAGATGTCCTCAGCGTTCCAACAGCTCGAGGGATTCTCTTCTCTCACGTCCTACATCTCATGGAAGTCTGCCTCATTGCCACATTGGAGCTACACTAAGAAACACAAGCTGCTTCGCCTTCCTCTAGGAACTCCTACCCAAGGACCCCATACCAACAGGAGAAAGGTGGCTTGCATTCCTACTGGAACCAAAGCACAGTTTTTCCTGTTACACTGCAGGACTTTACAATAGGCTTAGGCCCGATAGCATACATAGAACGTTCCAAGGATGAGGGAGTTCGCTACATGCAGAAAACCCTGTGAAGATAAGTTAATTCAGCAAGGGACCAAGGTGTAGCTAGAGTCTCTTTTGACTTGTGAGAAATCAGAAGGTGTTCGGCTGCATGTTCACCAGAAAAGAACACCTGATGGCACAAGCCTTGCTTTCCCATTTTAAATCTTTATCCATGCTGCCTTGAAGATATATAAATAAAACATTTTTCGATAGGCCATAGTCACTGTAGGCAGCCCTCTGGAAAGAAAAGGCGTTTTCTCTAAGGAAACACGGTGCTTCCATGGCATTTGTGGGAGCTCCTCCTGTCATGCTCTAGAGCTACAGGGAAACTTGACGTGAGTACTTGCCTCAAGCTAAGGCCTGAAAAGCCCTGCTGAAGCGAAAGCGTGTAGCAGTTTCCATTATGTCGTGTTCGCTGTTCTGCTTTACTTTAACGTTTCTTCACTTTTCCAGGCACTAGGCACCCGCTTGTAGGCACCCTTTTTCCTACAAGTAGAGTGTGAACCAGCAGTCTCCTTTGCCTTTCTAAGAAACATCCAGACCTAGAAGCCTTTCCCAGTCACTCTATGTATTCAGAGGGTAGGGCAACTCGCTGCCCCCTTCCTTGGGAAAGCTAGATGTCCTCAGCGTTCCAACAGCTCGAGGGATACTCTTCTCTCACGTCCTACATCTCATGGAAGTCTGCCTCATTGCCACATTGGAGCTACACTAAGAAACACAAGCTGCTTCGCCTTCCTCTAGGAACTCCTACCCAAGGACCCCATACCAACAGGAGAAAGGTGGCTTGCATTCCTACTGGAACCAAAGCACAGTTTTTCCTGTTACACTGCAGGACTTTACAATAGGCTTAGGCCCGATAGCATACATAGAACGTTCCAAGGATGAGGGAGTTCGCTACATGCAGAAAACCCTGTGAAGATAAGTTAATTCAGCAAGGGACCAAGGTGTAGCTAGAGTCTCTTTTGACTTGTGAGAAATCAGAAGGTGTTCGGCTGCATGTTCACCGGAAAAGAACACCTGATGGCACAAGCCTTGCTTTCCCATTTTAAATCTCTATCCATGCTGCCTTGAAGATATATAAATAACACATTTTTCGATAGGCTATAGTCACTGTAGGCAGCCCTCTGGAAAGATAAGGAGTTTTCTCTAAGGAAACACGGTGCTTCCATGGCATGTGTGGGAGCTCCTCCTGTCATGCTCTAGAGCTACAGGGAAACTTGACGTGAGTACTTGCCTCAAGCTAAGGCCTGAAAAGCCCTGCTGAAGCGAAAGCGTGTAGCAGTTTCCATTATGTCGTGTTCGCTGTTCTGCTTTACTTTAACGTTTCTTCACTTTTCCAGGCACTAGGCACCCGCTTGTAGGCACCCTTTTTCCTACAAATACAGTGAGAACCAGCAGTCTCCTTTGCCTTTCTAAGAAACATCCAGACCTAGAAGTCTTTCCCAGTCACTCTATGTATTCAGAGTGTAGGGCAAGTCGCTGCACCCTCCCTTAGGAAACTAGGTGGACTCAGCTGTTCAACAGCTCCAGGGATTCTGTTCTCTCACGTCCTACATGCCATGGAAGTCTGCCTCATTGCCCTCATTGGAGCTACACTAAGAAACACAATCTGCTTCGCCTTCCTTCTAGGAACTCTTACCCAAGGACCCCATACCTAGAGGAGAAAGGAGGCTTGCATTCCTACTGGAACCAAAGCAAAGTTTTTCCTGTTACACTGCAGGACTTTAGAATAGGCTTAGGCCCGAAAGGATACATAGAGCGTTTCAGGGATGAGGGAGTTCGCTCCATGCAGAACACCCTGTGAAGATAAGTGATTCAGCAAGGGACTTGGGTGCAGCTAGAGTCATTTGTGACTTGGTAGAAATCAGAAGGCTTTCGGCTGCATGTTCACCGGAAAAGAAGACCTGATGGCACAAGCCTTGCTTTCCCATTTTAAATCTTTATCCATGCTGCCCTGAAGATACCTAAATAACACATTTTTCGACTGCCTCTATTCACTGTAGGCAGCCCTCTGGAAAGAAAAGGAGTTTTCTCTAAGGAAACACGGTGCTTCCATGGCATGTGTGGGAGCTCCTCCTGTCATGCTCTAGAGCTACAGGGAAACTTGACGTGAGTACTTGCCTCAAGCTAAGGCCTGAAAAGCCCTGCTGAAGCGAAAGCGTGTAGCAGTTTCCATTATGTCGTGTTCGCTGTTCTGCTTTACTTTAACGTTTCTTCACTTTTCCAGGCACTAGGCACCCGCTTGTAGGCACCCTTTTTCCTACAAATACAGTGAGAACCAGCAGTCTCCTTTGCCTTTCTAAGAAACATCCAGACCTAGAAGTCTTTCCCAGTCACTCTATGTATTCAGAGTGTAGGGCAAGTCGCTGCACCCTCCCTTAGGAAACTAGGTGGACTCAGCTGTTCAACAGCTCCAGGGATTCTGTTCTCTCACGTCCTACATGCCATGGAAGTCTGCCTCATTGCCCTCATTGGAGCTACACTAAGAAACACAATCTGCTTCGCCTTCCTTCTAGGAACTCTTACCCAAGGACCCCATACCTAGAGGAGAAAGGAGGCTTGCATTCCTACTGGAACCAAAGCAAAGTTTTTCCTGTTACACTGCAGGACTTTAGAATAGGCTTAGGCCCGAGGGGATACATAGAGCGTTTCAGGGATGAGGGAGTTCGCTCCATGCAGAACACCCTGTGAAGATAAGTGATTCAGCAAGGGACTTGGGTGCAGCTAGAGTCATTTGTGACTTGGTAGAAATCAGAAGGCTTTCGGCTGCATGTTCACCGGAAAAGAAGACCTGATGGCACAAGCCTTGCTTTCCCATTTTAAATCTTTATCCATGCTGCCCTGAAGATACCTAAATAACACATTTTTCGACTGCCTCTATTCACTGTAGGCAGCCCTCTGGAAAGAAAAGGAGTTTTCTCTAAGGAAACACGGTGCTTCCATGGCATGTGTGGGAGCTCCTCCTGTCATGCTCTAGAGCTACAGGGAAACTTGACGTGAGTACTTGCCTCAAGCTAAGGCCTGAAAAGCCCTGCTGAAGCGAAAGCGTGTAGCAGTTTCCATTATGTCGTGTTCGCTGTTCTGCTAAATTTACTTTAACGTTTCTTCACTTTTCCAGGCACTAGGCACCCGCTTGTAGGCACCCTTTTTCCTACAAATACAGTGAGAACCAGCAGTCTCCTTTGCCTTTCTAAGAAACATCCAGACCTAGAAGTCTTTCCCAGTCACTCTATGTATTCAGAGTGTAGGGCAAGTCGCTGCACCCTCCCTTAGGAAACTAGGTGGACTCAGCTGTTCAACAGCTCCAGGGATTCTGTTCTCTCACGTCCTACATGCCATGGAAGTCTGCCTCATTGCCCTCATTGGAGCTACACTAAGAAACACAATCTGCTTCGCCTTCCTTCTAGGAACTCTTACCCAAGGACCCCATACCTAGAGGAGAAAGGAGGCTTGCATTCCTACTGGAACCAAAGCAAAGTTTTTCCTGTTACACTGCAGGACTTTAGAATAGGCTTAGGCCCGAAAGGATACATAGAGCGTTTCAGGGATGAGGGAGTTCGCTCCATGCAGAACACCCTGTGAAGATAAGTGATTCAGCAAGGGACTTGGGTGCAGCTAGAGTCATTTGTGACTTGGTAGAAATCAGAAGGCTTTCGGCTGCATGTTCACCGGAAAAGAAGACCTGATGGCACAAGCCTTGCTTTCCCATTTTAAATCTTTATCCATGCTGCCCTGAAGATACCTAAATAACACATTTTTCGACTGCCTCTATTCACTGTAGGCAGCCCTCTGGAAAGAAAAGGAGTTTTCTCTAAGGAAACACGGTGCTTCCATGGCATGTGTGGGAGCTCCTCCTGTCATGCTCTAGAGCTACAGGGAAACTTGACGTGAGTACTTGCCTCAAGCTAAGGCCTGAAAAGCCCTGCTGAAGCGAAAGCGTGTAGCAGTTTCCATTATGTCGTGTTCGCTGTTCTGCTTTACTTTAACGTTTCTTCACTTTTCCAGGCACTAGGCACCCGCTTGTAGGCACCCTTTTTCCTACAAGTACAGTGAGAACCAGCAGTCTCCTTTGCCTTTCTAAGAAACATCCAGACCTAGAAGCCTTTCCCAGTCACTCTATGTATTCAGAGTGTAGGGCAACTCGCTGCCCCCTTCCTTGGGAAGGCTAGATGTCCTCAGCGTTCCAACAGCTCGAGGGATTCTCTTCTCTCACGTCCTACATCTCATGGAAGTCTGCCTCATTGCCACATTGGAGCTACACTAAGAAACACAAGCTGCTTCGCCTTCCTCTAGGAACTCCTACCCAAGGACCCCATACCAACAGGAGAAAGGTGGCTTGCATTCCTACTGGAACCAAAGCACAGTTTTTCCTGTTACACTGCAGGACTTTACAATAGGCTTAGGCCCGATAGCATACATAGAACGTTCCAAGGATGAGGGAGTTCGCTACATGCAGAAAACCCTGTGAAGATAAGTTAATTCAGCAAGGGACCAAGGTGTAGCTAGAGTCTCTTTTGACTTGTGAGAAATCAGAAGGTGTTCGGCTGCATGTTCACCAGAAAAGAACACCTGATGGCACAAGCCTTGCTTTCCCATTTTAAATCTCTATCCATGCTGCCTTGAAGATATATAAATAAAACATTTTTCGATAGGCCATAGTCACTGTAGGCAGCCCTCTGGAAAGAAAAGGCGTTTTCTCTAAGGAAACACGGTGCTTCCATGGCATTTGTGGGAGCTCCTCCTGTCATGCTCTAGAGCTACAGGGAAACTTGACGTGAGTACTTGCCTCAAGCTAAGGCCTGAAAAGCCCTGCTGAAGCGAAAGCGTGTAGCAGTTTCCATTATGTCGTGTTCGCTGTTCTGCTTTACTTTAACGTTTCTTCACTTTTCCAGGCACTAGGCACCCGCTTGTAGGCACCCTTTTTCCTACAAGTAGAGTGTGAACCAGCAGTCTCCTTTGCCTTTCTAAGAAACATCCAGACCTAGAAGCCTTTCCCAGTCACTCTATGTATTCAGAGGGTAGGGCAACTCGCTGCCCCCTTCCTTGGGAAAGCTAGATGTCCTCAGCGTTCCAACAGCTCGAGGGATACTCTTCTCTCTCGTCCTACATCTCATGGAAGTCTGCCTCATTGCCACATTGGAGCTACACTAAGAAACACAAGCTGCTTCGCCTTCCTCTAGGAACTCCTACCCAAGGACCCCATACCAACAGGAGAAAGGTGGCTTGCATTCCTACTGGAACCAAAGCACAGTTTTTCCTGTTACACTGCAGGACTTTACAATAGGCTTAGGCCCGATAGCATACATAGAACGTTCCAAGGATGAGGGAGTTCGCTACATGCAGAAAACCCTGTGAAGATAAGTTAATTCAGCAAGGGACCAAGGTGTAGCTAGAGTCTCTTTTGACTTGTGAGAAATCAGAAGGTGTTCGGCTGCATGTTCACCGGAAAAGAACACCTGATGGCACAAGCCTTGCTTTCCCATTTTAAATCTCTATCCATGCTGCCTTGAAGATATATAAATAACACATTTTTCGATAGGCCATAGTCACTGTAGGCAGCCCTCTGGAAAGATAAGGAGTTTTCTCTAAGGAAACACGGTGCTTCCATGGCATGTGTGGGAGCTCCTCCTGTCATGCTCTAGAGCTACAGGGAAACTTGACGTGAGTACTTGCCTCAAGCTAAGGCCTGAAAAGCCCTGCTGAAGCGAAAGCGTGTAGCAGTTTCCATTATGTCGTGTTCGCTGTTCTGCTTTACTTTAACGTTTCTTCACTTTTCCAGGCACTAGGCACCCGCTTGTAGGCACCCTTTTTCCTACAAATACAGTGAGAACCAGCAGTCTCCTTTGCCTTTCTAAGAAACATCCAGACCTAGAAGTCTTTCCCAGTCACTCTATGTATTCAGAGTGTAGGGCAAGTCGCTGCACCCTCCCTTAGGAAACTAGGTGGACTCAGCTGTTCAACAGCTCCAGGGATTCTGTTCTCTCACGTCCTACATGCCATGGAAGTCTGCCTCATTGCCCTCATTGGAGCTACACTAAGAAACACAATCTGCTTCGCCTTCCTTCTAGGAACTCTTACCCAAGGACCCCATACCTAGAGGAGAAAGGAGGCTTGCATTCCTACTGGAACCAAAGCAAAGTTTTTCCTGTTACACTGCAGGACTTTAGAATAGGCTTAGGCCCGAAAGGATACATAGAGCGTTTCAGGGATGAGGGAGTTCGCTCCATGCAGAACACCCTGTGAAGATAAGTGATTCAGCAAGGGACTTGGGTGCAGCTAGAGTCATTTGTGACTTGGTAGAAATCAGAAGGCTTTCGGCTGCATGTTCACCGGAAAAGAAGACCTGATGGCACAAGCCTTGCTTTCCCATTTTAAATCTTTATCCATGCTGCCCTGAAGATACCTAAATAACACATTTTTCGACTGCCTCTATTCACTGTAGGCAGCCCTCTGGAAAGAAAAGGAGTTTTCTCTAAGGAAACACGGTGCTTCCATGGCATGTGTGGGAGCTCCTCCTGTCATGCTCTAGAGCTACAGGGAAACTTGACGTGAGTACTTGCCTCAAGCTAAGGCCTGAAAAGCCCTGCTGAAGCGAAAGCGTGTAGCAGTTTCCATTATGTCGTGTTCGCTGTTCTGCTTTACTTTAACGTTTCTTCACTTTTCCAGGCACTAGGCACCCGCTTGTAGGCACCCTTTTTCCTACAAATACAGTGAGAACCAGCAGTCTCCTTTGCCTTTCTAAGAAACATCCAGACCTAGAAGTCTTTCCCAGTCACTCTATGTATTCAGAGTGTAGGGCAAGTCGCTGCACCCTCCCTTAGGAAACTAGGTGGACTCAGCTGTTCAACAGCTCCAGGGATTCTGTTCTCTCACGTCCTACATGCCATGGAAGTCTGCCTCATTGCCCTCATTGGAGCTACACTAAGAAACACAATCTGCTTCGCCTTCCTTCTAGGAACTCTTACCCAAGGACCCCATACCTAGAGGAGAAAGGAGGCTTGCATTCCTACTGGAACCAAAGCAAAGTTTTTCCTGTTACACTGCAGGACTTTAGAATAGGCTTAGGCCCGAAAGGATACATAGAGCGTTTCAGGGATGAGGGAGTTCGCTCCATGCAGAACACCCTGTGAAGATAAGTGATTCAGCAAGGGACTTGGGTGCAGCTAGAGTCATTTGTGACTTGGTAGAAATCAGAAGGCTTTCGGCTGCATGTTCACCGGAAAAGAAGACCTGATGGCACAAGCCTTGCTTTCCCATTTTAAATCTTTATCCATGCTGCCCTGAAGATACCTAAATAACACATTTTTCGACTGCCTCTATTCACTGTAGGCAGCCCTCTGGAAAGAAAAGGAGTTTTCTCTAAGGAAACACGGTGCTTCCATGGCATGTGTGGGAGCTCCTCCTGTCATGCTCTAGAGCTACAGGGAAACTTGACGTGAGTACTTGCCTCAAGCTAAGGCCTGAAAAGCCCTGCTGAAGCGAAAGCGTGTAGCAGTTTCCATTATGTCGTGTTCGCTGTTCTGCTAAATTTACTTTAACGTTTCTTCACTTTTCCAGGCACTAGGCACCCGCTTGTAGGCACCCTTTTTCCTACAAATACAGTGAGAACCAGCAGTCTCCTTTGCCTTTCTAAGAAACATCCAGACCTAGAAGTCTTTCCCAGTCACTCTATGTATTCAGAGTGTAGGGCAAGTCGCTGCACCCTCCCTTAGGAAACTAGGTGGACTCAGCTGTTCAACAGCTCCAGGGATTCTGTTCTCTCACGTCCTACATGCCATGGAAGTCTGCCTCATTGCCCTCATTGGAGCTACACTAAGAAACACAATCTGCTTCGCCTTCCTTCTAGGAACTCTTACCCAAGGACCCCATACCTAGAGGAGAAAGGAGGCTTGCATTCCTACTGGAACCAAAGCACAGTTTTTCCTGTTACACTGCAGGACTTTAGAATAGGCTTAGGCCCGAAAGGATACATAGAGCGTTTCAGGGATGAGGGAGTTCGCTCCATGCAGAACACCCTGTGAAGATAAGTGATTCAGCAAGGGACTTGGGTGCAGCTAGAGTCATTTGTGACTTGGTAGAAATCAGAAGGCTTTCGGCTGCATGTTCACCGGAAAAGAAGACCTGATGGCACAAGCCTTGCTTTCCCATTTTAAATCTTTATCCATGCTGCCCTGAAGATACCTAAATAACACATTTTTCGACTGCCTCTATTCACTGTAGGCAGCCCTCTGGAAAGAAAAGGAGTTTTCTCTAAGGAAACACGGTGCTTCCATGGCATGTGTGGGAGCTCCTCCTGTCATGCTCTAGAGCTACAGGGAAACTTGACGTGAGTACTTGCCTCAAGCTAAGGCCTGAAAAGCCCTGCTGAAGCGAAAGCGTGTAGCAGTTTCCATTATGTCGTGTTCGCTGTTCTGCTTTACTTTAACGTTTCTTCACTTTTCCAGGCACTAGGCACCCGCTTGTAGGCACCCTTTTTCCTACAAGTAGAGTGTGAACCAGCAGTCTCCTTTGCCTTTCTAAGAAACATCCAGACCTAGAAGCCTTTCCCAGTCACTCTATGTATTCAGAGGGTAGGGCAACTCGCTGCCCCCTTCCTTGGGAAAGCTAGATGTCCTCAGCGTTCCAACAGCTCGAGGGATACTCTTCTCTCACGTCCTACATCTCATGGAAGTCTGCCTCATTGCCACATTGGAGCTACACTAAGAAACACAAGCTGCTTCGCCTTCCTCTAGGAACTCCTACCCAAGGACCCCATACCTACAGGAGAAAGGTGGCTTGCATTCCTACTGGAACCAAAGCACAGTTTTTCCTGTTACACTGCAGGACTTTACAATAGGCTTAGGCCCGATAGCATACATAGAACGTTCCAAGGATGAGGGAGTTCGCTACATGCAGAAAACCCTGTGAAGATAAGTTAATTCAGCAAGGGACCAAGGTGTAGCTAGAGTCTCTTTTGACTTGTGAGAAATCAGAAGGTGTTCGGCTGCATGTTCACCGGAAAAGAACACCTGATGGCACAAGCCTTGCTTTCCCATTTTAAATCTCTATCCATGCTGCCTTGAAGATATATAAATAACACATTTTTCGATAGGCCATAGTCACTGTAGGCAGCCCTCTGGAAAGAAAAGGAGTTTTCTCTAAGGAAACACGGTGCTTCCATGGCATGTGTGGGAGCTCCTCCTGTCATGCTCTAGAGCTACAGGGAAACTTGACGTGAGTACTTGCCTCAAGCTAAGGCCTGAAAAGCCCTGCTGAAGCGAAAGCGTGGAGCAGTTTCCATTAGGTCGTGTTCGCTGTTCTGCTTTACTTTAACGTTTCTTCACTTTTCCAGGCACTAGGCACCCGCTTGTAGGCACCCTTTTTCCTACAAATACAGTGAGAACCAGCAGTCTCCTTTGCCTTTCTAAGAAACATCCAGACCTAGAAGTCTTTCCCAGTCACTCTATGTATTCAGAGTGTAGGGCAAGTCGCTGCACCCTCCCTTAGGAAACTAGGTGGACTCAGCTGTTCAACAGCTCCAGGGATTCTGTTCTCTCACGTCCTACATGCCATGGAAGTCTGCCTCATTGCCCTCATTGGAGCTACACTAAGAAACACAATCTGCTTCGCCTTCCTTCTAGGAACTCTTACCCAAGGACCCCATACCTAGAGGAGAAAGGAGGCTTGCATTCCTACTGGAACCAAAGCAAAGTTTTTCCTGTTACACTGCAGGACTTTAGAATAGGCTTAGGCCCGAAAGGATACATAGAGCGTTTCAGGGATGAGGGAGTTCGCTCCATGCAGAACACCCTGTGAAGATAAGTGATTCAGCAAGGGACTTGGGTGCAGCTAGAGTCATTTGTGACTTGGTAGAAATCAGAAGGCTTTCGGCTGCATGTTCACCGGAAAAGAAGACCTGATGGCACAAGCCTTGCTTTCCCATTTTAAATCTTTATCCATGCTGCCCTGAAGATACCTAAATAACACATTTTTCGACTGCCTCTATTCACTGTAGGCAGCCCTCTGGAAAGAAAAGGAGTTTTCTCTAAGGAAACACGGTGCTTCCATGGCATGTGTGGGAGCTCCTCCTGTCATGCTCTAGAGCTACAGGGAAACTTGACGTGAGTACTTGCCTCAAGCTAAGGCCTGAAAAGCCCTGCTGAAGCGAAAGCGTGCAGCAGTTTCCATTAGGTCGTGTTCGCTGTTCTGCTTTACTTTAACGTTTCTTCACTTTTCCAGGCACTAGGCACCCGCTTGTAGGCACCCTTTTTCCTACAAATACAGTGAGAACCAGCAGCCTCCTTTGCCTTTCTAAGAAACATCCAGACCTAGAAGTCTTTCCCAGTCACTCTATGTATTCAGAGTGTAGGGCAAGTCGCTGCACCCTCCCTTAGGAAACTAGGTGGACTCAGCTGTTCAACAGCTCCAGGGATTCTGTTCTCTCACGTCCTACATGCCATGGAAGTCTGCCTCATTGCCCTCATTGGAGCTACACTAAGAAACACAATCTGCTTCGCCTTCCTTCTAGGAACTCTTACCCAAGGACCCCATACCTAGAGGAGAAAGGAGGCTTGCATTCCTACTGGAACCAAAGCAAAGTTTTTCCTGTTACACTGCAGGACTTTAGAATAGGCTTAGGCCCGAGGGGATACATAGAGCGTTTCAGGGATGAGGGAGTTCGCTCCATGCAGAACACCCTGTGAAGATAAGTGATTCAGCAAGGGACTTGGGTGCAGCTAGAGTCATTTGTGACTTGGTAGAAATCAGAAGGCTTTCGGCTGCATGTTCACCGGAAAAGAAGACCTGATGGCACAAGCCTTGCTTTCCCATTTTAAATCTTTATCCATGCTGCCCTGAAGATACCTAAATAACACATTTTTCGACTGCCTCTATTCACTGTAGGCAGCCCTCTGGAAAGAAAAGGAGTTTTCTCTAAGGAAACACGGTGCTTCCATGGCATGTGTGGGAGCTCCTCCTGTCATGCTCTAGAGCTACAGGGAAACTTGACGTGAGTACTTGCCTCAAGCTAAGGCCTGAAAAGCCCTGCTGAAGCGAAAGCGTGTAGCAGTTTCCATTATGTCGTGTTCGCTGTTCTGCTAAATTTACTTTAACGTTTCTTCACTTTTCCAGGCACTAGGCACCCGCTTGTAGGCACCCTTTTTCCTACAAATACAGTGAGAACCAGCAGTCTCCTTTGCCTTTCTAAGAAACATCCAGACCTAGAAGTCTTTCCCAGTCACTCTATGTATTCAGAGTGTAGGGCAAGTCGCTGCACCCTCCCTTAGGAAACTAGGTGGACTCAGCTGTTCAACAGCTCCAGGGATTCTGTTCTCTCACGTCCTACATGCCATGGAAGTCTGCCTCATTGCCCTCACTGGAGCTACACTAAGAAACACAATCTGCTTCGCCTTCCTTCTAGGAACTCTTACCCAAGGACCCCATACCTAGAGGAGAAAGGAGGCTTGCATTCCTACTGGAACCAAAGCAAAGTTTTTCCTGTTACACTGCAGGACTTTAGAATAGGCTTAGGCCCGAAAGGATACATAGAGCGTTTCAGGGATGAGGGAGTTCGCTCCATGCAGAACACCCTGTGAAGATAAGTGATTCAGCAAGGGACTTGGGTGCAGCTAGAGTCATTTGTGACTTGGTAGAAATCAGAAGGCTTTCGGCTGCATGTTCACCGGAAAAGAAGACCTGATGGCACAAGCCTTGCTTTCCCATTTTAAATCTTTATCCATGCTGCCCTGAAGATACCTAAATAACACATTTTTCGACTGCCTCTATTCACTGTAGGCAGCCCTCTGGAAAGAAAAGGAGTTTTCTCTAAGGAAACACGGTGCTTCCATGGCATGTGTGGGAGCTCCTCCTGTCATGCTCTAGAGCTACAGGGAAACTTGACGTGAGTACTTGCCTCAAGCTAAGGCCTGAAAAGCCCTGCTGAAGCGAAAGCGTGGAGCAGTTTCCATTATGTCGTGTTCGCTGTTCTGCTTTACTTTAACGTTTCTTCACTTTTCCAGGCACTAGGCACCCGCTTGTAGGCACCCTTTTTCCTACAAGTAGAGTGTGAACCAGCAGTCTCCTTTGCCTTTCTAAGAAACATCCAGACCTAGAAGCCTTTCCCAGTCACTCTATGTATTCAGAGGGTAGGGCAACTCGCTGCCCCCTTCCTTGGGAAAGCTAGATGTCCTCAGCGTTCCAACAGCTCGAGGGATACTCTTCTCTCACGTCCTACATCTCATGGAAGTCTGCCTCATTGCCACATTGGAGCTACACTAAGAAACACAAGCTGCTTCGCCTTCCTCTAGGAACTCCTACCCAAGGACCCCATACCTACAGGAGAAAGGTGGCTTGCATTCCTACTGGAACCAAAGCACAGTTTTTCCTGTTACACTGCAGGACTTTACAATAGGCTTAGGCCCGATAGCATACATAGAACGTTCCAAGGATGAGGGAGTTCGCTACATGCAGAAAACCCTGTGAAGATAAGTTAATTCAGCAAGGGACCAAGGTGTAGCTAGAGTCTCTTTTGACTTGTGAGAAATCAGAAGGTGTTCGGCTGCATGTTCACCAGAAAAGAAGACCTGATGGCACAAGCCTTGCTTTCCCATTTTAAATCTTTATCCATGCTGCCTTGAAGATATATAAATAAAACATTTTTCGATAGGCCATAGTCACTGTAGGCAGCCCTCTGGAAAGAAAAGGCGTTTTCTCTAAGGAAACACGGTGCTTCCATGGCATTTGTGGGAGCTCCTCCTGTCATGCTCTAGAGCTACAGGGAAACTTGACGTGAGTACTTGCCTCAAGCTAAGGCCTGAAAAGCCCTGCTGAAGCGAAAGCGTGGAGCAGTTTCCATTATGTCGTGTTCGCTGTTCTGCTAAATTTACTTTAACGTTTCTTCACTTTTCCAGGCACTAGGCACCCGCTTGTAGGCACCCTTTTTCCTACAAATACAGTGAGAACCAGCAGTCTCCTTTGCCTTTCTAAGAAACATCCAGACCTAGAAGTCTTTCCCAGTCACTCTATGTATTCAGAGTGTAGGGCAAGTCGCTGCACCCTCCCTTAGGAAACTAGGTGGACTCAGCTGTTCAACAGCTCCAGGGATTCTGTTCTCTCACGTCCTACATGCCATGGAAGTCTGCCTCATTGCCCTCACTGGAGCTACACTAAGAAACACAATCTGCTTCGCCTTCCTTCTAGGAACTCTTACCCAAGGACCCCATACCTAGAGGAGAAAGGAGGCTTGCATTCCTACTGGAACCAAAGCAAAGTTTTTCCTGTTACACTGCAGGACTTTAGAATAGGCTTAGGCCCGAAAGGATACATAGAGCGTTTCAGGGATGAGGGAGTTCGCTCCATGCAGAACACCCTGTGAAGATAAGTGATTCAGCAAGGGACTTGGGTGCAGCTAGAGTCATTTGTGACTTGGTAGAAATCAGAAGGCTTTCGGCTGCATGTTCACCGGAAAAGAAGACCTGATGGCACAAGCCTTGCTTTCCCATTTTAAATCTTTATCCATGCTGCCCTGAAGATACCTAAATAACACATTTTTCGACTGCCTCTATTCACTGTAGGCAGCCCTCTGGAAAGAAAAGGAGTTTTCTCTAAGGAAACACGGTGCTTCCATGGCATGTGTGGGAGCTCCTCCTGTCATGCTCTAGAGCTACAGGGAAACTTGACGTGAGTACTTGCCTCAAGCTAAGGCCTGAAAAGCCCTGCTGAAGCGAAAGCGTGGAGCAGTTTCCATTATGTCGTGTTCGCTGTTCTGCTTTACTTTAACGTTTCTTCACTTTTCCAGGCACTAGGCACCCGCTTGTAGGCACCCTTTTTCCTACAAGTAGAGTGTGAACCAGCAGTCTCCTTTGCCTTTCTAAGAAACATCCAGACCTAGAAGCCTTTCCCAGTCACTCTATGTATTCAGAGGGTAGGGCAACTCGCTGCCCCCTTCCTTGGGAAAGCTAGATGTCCTCAGCGTTCCAACAGCTCGAGGGATACTCTTCTCTCACGTCCTACATCTCATGGAAGTCTGCCTCATTGCCACATTGGAGCTACACTAAGAAACACAAGCTGCTTCGCCTTCCTCTAGGAACTCCTACCCAAGGACCCCATACCTACAGGAGAAAGGTGGCTTGCATTCCTACTGGAACCAAAGCACAGTTTTTCCTGTTACACTGCAGGACTTTACAATAGGCTTAGGCCCGATAGCATACATAGAACGTTCCAAGGATGAGGGAGTTCGCTACATGCAGAAAACCCTGTGAAGATAAGTTAATTCAGCAAGGGACCAAGGTGTAGCTAGAGTCTCTTTTGACTTGTGAGAAATCAGAAGGTGTTCGGCTGCATGTTCACCGGAAAAGAACACCTGATGGCACAAGCCTTGCTTTCCCATTTTAAATCTCTATCCATGCTGCCTTGAAGATATATAAATAACACATTTTTCGATAGGCCATAGTCACTGTAGGCAGCCCTCTGGAAAGAAAAGGAGTTTTCTCTAAGGAAACACGGTGCTTCCATGGCATGTGTGGGAGCTCCTCCTGTCATGCTCTAGAGCTACAGGGAAACTTGACGTGAGTACTTGCCTCAAGCTAAGGCCTGAAAAGCCCTGCTGAAGCGAAAGCGTGGAGCAGTTTCCATTAGGTCGTGTTCGCTGTTCTGCTTTACTTTAACGTTTCTTCACTTTTCCAGGCACTAGGCACCCGCTTGTAGGCACCCTTTTTCCTACAAATACAGTGAGAACCAGCAGTCTCCTTTGCCTTTCTAAGAAACATCCAGACCTAGAAGTCTTTCCCAGTCACTCTATGTATTCAGAGTGTAGGGCAAGTCGCTGCACCCTCCCTTAGGAAACTAGGTGGACTCAGCTGTTCAACAGCTCCAGGGATTCTGTTCTCTCACGTCCTACATGCCATGGAAGTCTGCCTCATTGCCCTCATTGGAGCTACACTAAGAAACACAATCTGCTTCGCCTTCCTTCTAGGAACTCTTACCCAAGGACCCCATACCTAGAGGAGAAAGGAGGCTTGCATTCCTACTGGAACCAAAGCAAAGTTTTTCCTGTTACACTGCAGGACTTTAGAATAGGCTTAGGCCCGAAAGGATACATAGAGCGTTTCAGGGATGAGGGAGTTCGCTCCATGCAGAACACCCTGTGAAGATAAGTGATTCAGCAAGGGACTTGGGTGCAGCTAGAGTCATTTGTGACTTGGTAGAAATCAGAAGGCTTTCGGCTGCATGTTCACCGGAAAAGAAGACCTGATGGCACAAGCCTTGCTTTCCCATTTTAAATCTTTATCCATGCTGCCCTGAAGATACCTAAATAACACATTTTTCGACTGCCTCTATTCACTGTAGGCAGCCCTCTGGAAAGAAAAGGAGTTTTCTCTAAGGAAACACGGTGCTTCCATGGCATGTGTGGGAGCTCCTCCTGTCATGCTCTAGAGCTACAGGGAAACTTGACGTGAGTACTTGCCTCAAGCTAAGGCCTGAAAAGCCCTGCTGAAGCGAAAGCGTGTAGCAGTTTCCATTATGTCGTGTTCGCTGTTCTGCTTTACTTTAACGTTTCTTCACTTTTCCAGGCACTAGGCACCCGCTTGTAGGCACCCTTTTTCCTACAAATACAGTGAGAACCAGCAGTCTCCTTTGCCTTTCTAAGAAACATCCAGACCTAGAAGTCTTTCCCAGTCACTCTATGTATTCAGAGTGTAGGGCAAGTCGCTGCACCCTCCCTTAGGAAACTAGGTGGACTCAGCTGTTCAACAGCTCCAGGGATTCTGTTCTCTCACGTCCTACATGCCATGGAAGTCTGCCTCATTGCCCTCATTGGAGCTACACTAAGAAACACAATCTGCTTCGCCTTCCTTCTAGGAACTCTTACCCAAGGACCCCATACCTAGAGGAGAAAGGAGGCTTGCATTCCTACTGGAACCAAAGCACAGTTTTTCCTGTTACACTGCAGGACTTTAGAATAGGCTTAGGCCCGAAAGGATACATAGAGCGTTTCAGGGATGAGGGAGTTCGCTCCATGCAGAACACCCTGTGAAGATAAGTGATTCAGCAAGGGACTTGGGTGCAGCTAGAGTCATTTTTGACTTGGTAGAAATCAGAAGGCTTTCGGCTGCATGTTCACCGGAAAAGAAGACCTGATGGCACAAGCCTTGCTTTCCCATTTTAAATCTTTATCCATGCTGCCCTGAAGATACCTAAATAACACATTTTTCGACTGCCTCTATTCACTGTAGGCAGCCCTCTGGAAAGAAAAGGAGTTTTCTCTAAGGAAACACGGTGCTTCCATGGCATGTGTGGGAGCTCCTCCTGTCATGCTCTAGAGCTACAGGGAAACTTGACGTGAGTACTTGCCTCAAGCTAAGGCCTGAAAAGCCCTGCTGAAGCGAAAGCGTGGAGCAGTTTCCATTATGTCGTGTTCGCTGTTCTGCTTTACTTTAACGTTTCTTCACTTTTCCAGGCACTAGGCACCCGCTTGTAGGCACCCTTTTTCCTACAAGTAGAGTGTGAACCAGCAGTCTCCTTTGCCTTTCTAAGAAACATCCAGACCTAGAAGCCTTTCCCAGTCACTCTATGTATTCAGAGGGTAGGGCAACTCGCTGCCCCCTTCCTTGGGAAAGCTAGATGTCCTCAGCGTTCCAACAGCTCGAGGGATACTCTTCTCTCACGTCCTACATCTCATGGAAGTCTGCCTCATTGCCACATTGGAGCTACACTAAGAAACACAAGCTGCTTCGCCTTCCTCTAGGAACTTCTACCCAAGGACCCCATACCTACAGGAGAAAGGTGGCTTGCATTCCTACTGGAACCAAAGCACAGTTTTTCCTGTTACACTGCAGGACTTTACAATAGGCTTAGGCCCGATAGCATACATAGAACGTTCCAAGGATGAGGGAGTTCGCTACATGCAGAAAACCCTGTGAAGATAAGTTAATTCAGCAAGGGACCAAGGTGTAGCTAGAGTCTCTTTTGACTTGTGAGAAATCAGAAGGTGTTCGGCTGCATGTTCACCGGAAAAGAACACCTGATGGCACAAGCCTTGCTTTCCCATTTTAAATCTCTATCCATGCTGCCTTGAAGATATATAAATAACACATTTTTCGATAGGCCATAGTCACTGTAGGCAGCCCTCTGGAAAGAAAAGGAGTTTTCTCTAAGGAAACACGGTGCTTCCATGGCATGTGTGGGAGCTCCTCCTGTCATGCTCTAGAGCTACAGGGAAACTTGACGTGAGTACTTGCCTCAAGCTAAGGCCTGAAAAGCCCTGCTGAAGCGAAAGCGTGGAGCAGTTTCCATTAGGTCGTGTTCGCTGTTCTGCTTTACTTTAACGTTTCTTCACTTTTCCAGGCACTAGGCACCCGCTTGTAGGCACCCTTTTTCCTACAAATACAGTGAGAACCAGCAGTCTCCTTTGCCTTTCTAAGAAACATCCAGACCTAGAAGTCTTTCCCAGTCACTCTATGTATTCAGAGTGTAGGGCAAGTCGCTGCACCCTCCCTTAGGAAACTAGGTGGACTCAGCTGTTCAACAGCTCCAGGGATTCTGTTCTCTCACGTCCTACATGCCATGGAAGTCTGCCTCATTGCCCTCATTGGAGCTACACTAAGAAACACAATCTGCTTCGCCTTCCTTCTAGGAACTCTTACCCAAGGACCCCATACCTAGAGGAGAAAGGAGGCTTGCATTCCTACTGGAACCAAAGCAAAGTTTTTCCTGTTACACTGCAGGACTTTAGAATAGGCTTAGGCCCGAAAGGATACATAGAGCGTTTCAGGGATGAGGGAGTTCGCTCCATGCAGAACACCCTGTGAAGATAAGTGATTCAGCAAGGGACTTGGGTGCAGCTAGAGTCATTTGTGACTTGGTAGAAATCAGAAGGCTTTCGGCTGCATGTTCACCGGAAAAGAAGACCTGATGGCACAAGCCTTGCTTTCCCATTTTAAATCTTTATCCATGCTGCCCTGAAGATACCTAAATAACACATTTTTCGACTGCCTCTATTCACTGTAGGCAGCCCTCTGGAAAGAAAAGGAGTTTTCTCTAAGGAAACACGGTGCTTCCATGGCATGTGTGGGAGCTCCTCCTGTCATGCTCTAGAGCTACAGGGAAACTTGACGTGAGTACTTGCCTCAAGCTAAGGCCTGAAAAGCCCTGCTGAAGCGAAAGCGTGTAGCAGTTTCCATTATGTCGTGTTCGCTGTTCTGCTAAATTTACTTTAACGTTTCTTCACTTTTCCAGGCACTAGGCACCCGCTTGTAGGCACCCTTTTTCCTACAAATACAGTGAGAACCAGCAGTCTCCTTTGCCTTTCTAAGAAACATCCAGACCTAGAAGTCTTTCCCAGTCACTCTATGTATTCAGAGTGTAGGGCAAGTCGCTGCACCCTCCCTTAGGAAACTAGGTGGACTCAGCTGTTCAACAGCTCCAGGGATTCTGTTCTCTCACGTCCTACATGCCATGGAAGTCTGCCTCATTGCCCTCACTGGAGCTACACTAAGAAACACAATCTGCTTCGCCTTCCTTCTAGGAACTCTTACCCAAGGACCCCATACCTAGAGGAGAAAGGAGGCTTGCATTCCTACTGGAACCAAAGCAAAGTTTTTCCTGTTACACTGCAGGACTTTAGAATAGGCTTAGGCCCGAAAGGATACATAGAGCGTTTCAGGGATGAGGGAGTTCGCTCCATGCAGAACACCCTGTGAAGATAAGTGATTCAGCAAGGGACTTGGGTGCAGCTAGAGTCATTTGTGACTTGGTAGAAATCAGAAGGCTTTCGGCTGCATGTTCACCGGAAAAGAAGACCTGATGGCACAAGCCTTGCTTTCCCATTTTAAATCTTTATCCATGCTGCCCTGAAGATACCTAAATAACACATTTTTCGACTGCCTCTATTCACTGTAGGCAGCCCTCTGGAAAGAAAAGGAGTTTTCTCTAAGGAAACACGGTGCTTCCATGGCATGTGTGGGAGCTCCTCCTGTCATGCTCTAGAGCTACAGGGAAACTTGACGTGAGTACTTGCCTCAAGCTAAGGCCTGAAAAGCCCTGCTGAAGCGAAAGCGTGGAGCAGTTTCCATTATGTCGTGTTCGCTGTTCTGCTTTACTTTAACGTTTCTTCACTTTTCCAGGCACTAGGCACCCGCTTGTAGGCACCCTTTTTCCTACAAGTAGAGTGTGAACCAGCAGTCTCCTTTGCCTTTCTAAGAAACATCCAGACCTAGAAGCCTTTCCCAGTCACTCTATGTATTCAGAGGGTAGGGCAACTCGCTGCCCCCTTCCTTGGGAAAGCTAGATGTCCTCAGCGTTCCAACAGCTCGAGGGATACTCTTCTCTCACGTCCTACATCTCATGGAAGTCTGCCTCATTGCCACATTGGAGCTACACTAAGAAACACAAGCTGCTTCGCCTTCCTCTAGGAACTCCTACCCAAGGACCCCATACCTACAGGAGAAAGGTGGCTTGCATTCCTACTGGAACCAAAGCACAGTTTTTCCTGTTACACTGCAGGACTTTACAATAGGCTTAGGCCCGATAGCATACATAGAACGTTCCAAGGATGAGGGAGTTCGCTACATGCAGAAAACCCTGTGAAGATAAGTTAATTCAGCAAGGGACCAAGGTGTAGCTAGAGTCTCTTTTGACTTGTGAGAAATCAGAAGGTGTTCGGCTGCATGTTCACCGGAAAAGAACACCTGATGGCACAAGCCTTGCTTTCCCATTTTAAATCTCTATCCATGCTGCCTTGAAGATATATAAATAACACATTTTTCGATAGGCCATAGTCACTGTAGGCAGCCCTCTGGAAAGAAAAGGAGTTTTCTCTAAGGAAACACGGTGCTTCCATGGCATGTGTGGGAGCTCCTCCTGTCATGCTCTAGAGCTACAGGGAAACTTGACGTGAGTACTTGCCTCAAGCTAAGGCCTGAAAAGCCCTGCTGAAGCGAAAGCGTGGAGCAGTTTCCATTAGGTCGTGTTCGCTGTTCTGCTTTACTTTAACGTTTCTTCACTTTTCCAGGCACTAGGCACCCGCTTGTAGGCACCCTTTTTCCTACAAATACAGTGAGAACCAGCAGTCTCCTTTGCCTTTCTAAGAAACATCCAGACCTAGAAGTCTTTCCCAGTCACTCTATGTATTCAGAGTGTAGGGCAAGTCGCTGCACCCTCCCTTAGGAAACTAGGTGGACTCAGCTGTTCAACAGCTCCAGGGATTCTGTTCTCTCACGTCCTACATGCCATGGAAGTCTGCCTCATTGCCCTCATTGGAGCTACACTAAGAAACACAATCTGCTTCGCCTTCCTTCTAGGAACTCTTACCCAAGGACCCCATACCTAGAGGAGAAAGGAGGCTTGCATTCCTACTGGAACCAAAGCAAAGTTTTTCCTGTTACACTGCAGGACTTTAGAATAGGCTTAGGCCCGAAAGGATACATAGAGCGTTTCAGGGATGAGGGAGTTCGCTCCATGCAGAACACCCTGTGAAGATAAGTGATTCAGCAAGGGACTTGGGTGCAGCTAGAGTCATTTGTGACTTGGTAGAAATCAGAAGGCTTTCGGCTGCATGTTCACCGGAAAAGAAGACCTGATGGCACAAGCCTTGCTTTCCCATTTTAAATCTTTATCCATGCTGCCCTGAAGATACCTAAATAACACATTTTTCGACTGCCTCTATTCACTGTAGGCAGCCCTCTGGAAAGAAAAGGAGTTTTCTCTAAGGAAACACGGTGCTTCCATGGCATGTGTGGGAGCTCCTCCTGTCATGCTCTAGAGCTACAGGGAAACTTGACGTGAGTACTTGCCTCAAGCTAAGGCCTGAAAAGCCCTGCTGAAGCGAAAGCGTGTAGCAGTTTCCATTATGTCGTGTTCGCTGTTCTGCTTTACTTTAACGTTTCTTCACTTTTCCAGGCACTAGGCACCCGCTTGTAGGCACCCTTTTTCCTACAAATACAGTGAGAACCAGCAGTCTCCTTTGCCTTTCTAAGAAACATCCAGACCTAGAAGTCTTTCCCAGTCACTCTATGTATTCAGAGTGTAGGGCAAGTCGCTGCACCCTCCCTTAGGAAACTAGGTGGACTCAGCTGTTCAACAGCTCCAGGGATTCTGTTCTCTCACGTCCTACATGCCATGGAAGTCTGCCTCATTGCCCTCATTGGAGCTACACTAAGAAACACAATCTGCTTCGCCTTCCTTCTAGGAACTCTTACCCAAGGACCCCATACCTAGAGGAGAAAGGAGGCTTGCATTCCTACTGGAACCAAAGCACAGTTTTTCCTGTTACACTGCAGGACTTTAGAATAGGCTTAGGCCCGAAAGGATACATAGAGCGTTTCAGGGATGAGGGAGTTCGCTCCATGCAGAACACCCTGTGAAGATAAGTGATTCAGCAAGGGACTTGGGTGCAGCTAGAGTCATTTTTGACTTGGTAGAAATCAGAAGGCTTTCGGCTGCATGTTCACCGGAAAAGAAGACCTGATGGCACAAGCCTTGCTTTCCCATTTTAAATCTTTATCCATGCTGCCCTGAAGATACCTAAATAACACATTTTTCGACTGCCTCTATTCACTGTAGGCAGCCCTCTGGAAAGAAAAGGAGTTTTCTCTAAGGAAACACGGTGCTTCCATGGCATGTGTGGGAGCTCCTCCTGTCATGCTCTAGAGCTACAGGGAAACTTGACGTGAGTACTTGCCTCAAGCTAAGGCCTGAAAAGCCCTGCTGAAGCGAAAGCGTGGAGCAGTTTCCATTATGTCGTGTTCGCTGTTCTGCTTTACTTTAACGTTTCTTCACTTTTCCAGGCACTAGGCACCCGCTTGTAGGCACCCTTTTTCCTACAAGTAGAGTGTGAACCAGCAGTCTCCTTTGCCTTTCTAAGAAACATCCAGACCTAGAAGCCTTTCCCAGTCACTCTATGTATTCAGAGGGTAGGGCAACTCGCTGCCCCCTTCCTTGGGAAAGCTAGATGTCCTCAGCGTTCCAACAGCTCGAGGGATACTCTTCTCTCACGTCCTACATCTCATGGAAGTCTGCCTCATTGCCACATTGGAGCTACACTAAGAAACACAAGCTGCTTCGCCTTCCTCTAGGAACTTCTACCCAAGGACCCCATACCTACAGGAGAAAGGTGGCTTGCATTCCTACTGGAACCAAAGCACAGTTTTTCCTGTTACACTGCAGGACTTTACAATAGGCTTAGGCCCGATAGCATACATAGAACGTTCCAAGGATGAGGGAGTTCGCTACATGCAGAAAACCCTGTGAAGATAAGTTAATTCAGCAAGGGACCAAGGTGTAGCTAGAGTCTCTTTTGACTTGTGAGAAATCAGAAGGTGTTCGGCTGCATGTTCACCGGAAAAGAACACCTGATGGCACAAGCCTTGCTTTCCCATTTTAAATCTCTATCCATGCTGCCTTGAAGATATATAAATAACACATTTTTCGATAGGCCATAGTCACTGTAGGCAGCCCTCTGGAAAGAAAAGGAGTTTTCTCTAAGGAAACACGGTGCTTCCATGGCATGTGTGGGAGCTCCTCCTGTCATGCTCTAGAGCTACAGGGAAACTTGACGTGAGTACTTGCCTCAAGCTAAGGCCTGAAAAGCCCTGCTGAAGCGAAAGCGTGGAGCAGTTTCCATTAGGTCGTGTTCGCTGTTCTGCTTTACTTTAACGTTTCTTCACTTTTCCAGGCACTAGGCACCCGCTTGTAGGCACCCTTTTTCCTACAAATACAGTGAGAACCAGCAGTCTCCTTTGCCTTTCTAAGAAACATCCAGACCTAGAAGTCTTTCCCAGTCACTCTATGTATTCAGAGTGTAGGGCAAGTCGCTGCACCCTCCCTTAGGAAACTAGGTGGACTCAGCTGTTCAACAGCTCCAGGGATTCTGTTCTCTCACGTCCTACATGCCATGGAAGTCTGCCTCATTGCCCTCATTGGAGCTACACTAAGAAACACAATCTGCTTCGCCTTCCTTCTAGGAACTCTTACCCAAGGACCCCATACCTAGAGGAGAAAGGAGGCTTGCATTCCTACTGGAACCAAAGCAAAGTTTTTCCTGTTACACTGCAGGACTTTAGAATAGGCTTAGGCCCGAAAGGATACATAGAGCGTTTCAGGGATGAGGGAGTTCGCTCCATGCAGAACACCCTGTGAAGATAAGTGATTCAGCAAGGGACTTGGGTGCAGCTAGAGTCATTTGTGACTTGGTAGAAATCAGAAGGCTTTCGGCTGCATGTTCACCGGAAAAGAAGACCTGATGGCACAAGCCTTGCTTTCCCATTTTAAATCTTTATCCATGCTGCCCTGAAGATACCTAAATAACACATTTTTCGACTGCCTCTATTCACTGTAGGCAGCCCTCTGGAAAGAAAAGGAGTTTTCTCTAAGGAAACACGGTGCTTCCATGGCATGTGTGGGAGCTCCTCCTGTCATGCTCTAGAGCTACAGGGAAACTTGACGTGAGTACTTGCCTCAAGCTAAGGCCTGAAAAGCCCTGCTGAAGCGAAAGCGTGTAGCAGTTTCCATTATGTCGTGTTCGCTGTTCTGCTTTACTTTAACGTTTCTTCACTTTTCCAGGCACTAGGCACCCGCTTGTAGGCACCCTTTTTCCTACAAATACAGTGAGAACCAGCAGTCTCCTTTGCCTTTCTAAGAAACATCCAGACCTAGAAGTCTTTCCCAGTCACTCTATGTATTCAGAGTGTAGGGCAAGTCGCTGCACCCTCCCTTAGGAAACTAGGTGGACTCAGCTGTTCAACAGCTCCAGGGATTCTGTTCTCTCACGTCCTACATGCCATGGAAGTCTGCCTCATTGCCCTCATTGGAGCTACACTAAGAAACACAATCTGCTTCGCCTTCCTTCTAGGAACTCTTACCCAAGGACCCCATACCTAGAGGAGAAAGGAGGCTTGCATTCCTACTGGAACCAAAGCAAAGTTTTTCCTGTTACACTGCAGGACTTTAGAATAGGCTTAGGCCCGAAAGGATACATAGAGCGTTTCAGGGATGAGGGAGTTCGCTCCATGCAGAACACCCTGTGAAGATAAGTGATTCAGCAAGGGACTTGGGTGCAGCTAGAGTCATTTGTGACTTGGTAGAAATCAGAAGGCTTTCGGCTGCATGTTCACCGGAAAAGAAGACCTGATGGCACAAGCCTTGCTTTCCCATTTTAAATCTTTATCCATGCTGCCCTGAAGATACCTAAATAACACATTTTTCGACTGCCTCTATTCACTGTAGGCAGCCCTCTGGAAAGAAAAGGAGTTTTCTCTAAGGAAACACGGTGCTTCCATGGCATGTGTGGGAGCTCCTCCTGTCATGCTCTAGAGCTACAGGGAAACTTGACGTGAGTACTTGCCTCAAGCTAAGGCCTGAAAAGCCCTGCTGAAGCGAAAGCGTGGAGCAGTTTCCATTATGTCGTGTTCGCTGTTCTGCTTTACTTTAACGTTTCTTCACTTTTCCAGGCACTAGGCACCCGCTTGTAGGCACCCTTTTTCCTACAAGTAGAGTGTGAACCAGCAGTCTCCTTTGCCTTTCTAAGAAACATCCAGACCTAGAAGCCTTTCCCAGTCACTCTATGTATTCAGAGGGTAGGGCAACTCGCTGCCCCCTTCCTTGGGAAAGCTAGATGTCCTCAGCGTTCCAACAGCTCGAGGGATACTCTTCTCTCACGTCCTACATCTCATGGAAGTCTGCCTCATTGCCACATTGGAGCTACACTAAGAAACACAAGCTGCTTCGCCTTCCTCTAGGAACTCCTACCCAAGGACCCCATACCTACAGGAGAAAGGTGGCTTGCATTCCTACTGGAACCAAAGCACAGTTTTTCCTGTTACACTGCAGGACTTTACAATAGGCTTAGGCCCGATAGCATACATAGAACGTTCCAAGGATGAGGGAGTTCGCTACATGCAGAAAACCCTGTGAAGATAAGTTAATTCAGCAAGGGACCAAGGTGTAGCTAGAGTCTCTTTTGACTTGTGAGAAATCAGAAGGTGTTCGGCTGCATGTTCACCGGAAAAGAACACCTGATGGCACAAGCCTTGCTTTCCCATTTTAAATCTCTATCCATGCTGCCTTGAAGATATATAAATAACACATTTTTCGATAGGCCATAGTCACTGTAGGCAGCCCTCTGGAAAGAAAAGGAGTTTTCTCTAAGGAAACACGGTGCTTCCATGGCATGTGTGGGAGCTCCTCCTGTCATGCTCTAGAGCTACAGGGAAACTTGACGTGAGTACTTGCCTCAAGCTAAGGCCTGAAAAGCCCTGCTGAAGCGAAAGCGTGGAGCAGTTTCCATTAGGTCGTGTTCGCTGTTCTGCTTTACTTTAACGTTTCTTCACTTTTCCAGGCACTAGGCACCCGCTTGTAGGCACCCTTTTTCCTACAAATACAGTGAGAACCAGCAGTCTCCTTTGCCTTTCTAAGAAACATCCAGACCTAGAAGTCTTTCCCAGTCACTCTATGTATTCAGAGTGTAGGGCAAGTCGCTGCACCCTCCCTTAGGAAACTAGGTGGACTCAGCTGTTCAACAGCTCCAGGGATTCTGTTCTCTCACGTCCTACATGCCATGGAAGTCTGCCTCATTGCCCTCATTGGAGCTACACTAAGAAACACAATCTGCTTCGCCTTCCTTCTAGGAACTCTTACCCAAGGACCCCATACCTAGAGGAGAAAGGAGGCTTGCATTCCTACTGGAACCAAAGCAAAGTTTTTCCTGTTACACTGCAGGACTTTAGAATAGGCTTAGGCCCGAAAGGATACATAGAGCGTTTCAGGGATGAGGGAGTTCGCTCCATGCAGAACACCCTGTGAAGATAAGTGATTCAGCAAGGGACTTGGGTGCAGCTAGAGTCATTTGTGACTTGGTAGAAATCAGAAGGCTTTCGGCTGCATGTTCACCGGAAAAGAAGACCTGATGGCACAAGCCTTGCTTTCCCATTTTAAATCTTTATCCATGCTGCCCTGAAGATACCTAAATAACACATTTTTCGACTGCCTCTATTCACTGTAGGCAGCCCTCTGGAAAGAAAAGGAGTTTTCTCTAAGGAAACACGGTGCTTCCATGGCATGTGTGGGAGCTCCTCCTGTCATGCTCTAGAGCTACAGGGAAACTTGACGTGAGTACTTGCCTCAAGCTAAGGCCTGAAAAGCCCTGCTGAAGCGAAAGCGTGTAGCAGTTTCCATTATGTCGTGTTCGCTGTTCTGCTTTACTTTAACGTTTCTTCACTTTTCCAGGCACTAGGCACCCGCTTGTAGGCACCCTTTTTCCTACAAATACAGTGAGAACCAGCAGTCTCCTTTGCCTTTCTAAGAAACATCCAGACCTAGAAGTCTTTCCCAGTCACTCTATGTATTCAGAGTGTAGGGCAAGTCGCTGCACCCTCCCTTAGGAAACTAGGTGGACTCAGCTGTTCAACAGCTCCAGGGATTCTGTTCTCTCACGTCCTACATGCCATGGAAGTCTGCCTCATTGCCCTCATTGGAGCTACACTAAGAAACACAATCTGCTTCGCCTTCCTTCTAGGAACTCTTACCCAAGGACCCCATACCTAGAGGAGAAAGGAGGCTTGCATTCCTACTGGAACCAAAGCAAAGTTTTTCCTGTTACACTGCAGGACTTTAGAATAGGCTTAGGCCCGAAAGGATACATAGAGCGTTTCAGGGATGAGGGAGTTCGCTCCATGCAGAACACCCTGTGAAGATAAGTGATTCAGCAAGGGACTTGGGTGCAGCTAGAGTCATTTGTGACTTGGTAGAAATCAGAAGGCTTTCGGCTGCATGTTCACCGGAAAAGAAGACCTGATGGCACAAGCCTTGCTTTCCCATTTTAAATCTTTATCCATGCTGCCCTGAAGATACCTAAATAACACATTTTTCGACTGCCTCTATTCACTGTAGGCAGCCCTCTGGAAAGAAAAGGAGTTTTCTCTAAGGAAACACGGTGCTTCCATGGCATGTGTGGGAGCTCCTCCTGTCATGCTCTAGAGCTACAGGGAAACTTGACGTGAGTACTTGCCTCAAGCTAAGGCCTGAAAAGCCCTGCTGAAGCGAAAGCGTGGAGCAGTTTCCATTATGTCGTGTTCGCTGTTCTGCTTTACTTTAACGTTTCTTCACTTTTCCAGGCACTAGGCACCCGCTTGTAGGCACCCTTTTTCCTACAAGTAGAGTGTGAACCAGCAGTCTCCTTTGCCTTTCTAAGAAACATCCAGACCTAGAAGCCTTTCCCAGTCACTCTATGTATTCAGAGGGTAGGGCAACTCGCTGCCCCCTTCCTTGGGAAAGCTAGATGTCCTCAGCGTTCCAACAGCTCGAGGGATACTCTTCTCTCACGTCCTACATCTCATGGAAGTCTGCCTCATTGCCACATTGGAGCTACACTAAGAAACACAAGCTGCTTCGCCTTCCTCTAGGAACTCCTACCCAAGGACCCCATACCTACAGGAGAAAGGTGGCTTGCATTCCTACTGGAACCAAAGCACAGTTTTTCCTGTTACACTGCAGGACTTTACAATAGGCTTAGGCCCGATAGCATACATAGAACGTTCCAAGGATGAGGGAGTTCGCTACATGCAGAAAACCCTGTGAAGATAAGTTAATTCAGCAAGGGACCAAGGTGTAGCTAGAGTCTCTTTTGACTTGTGAGAAATCAGAAGGTGTTCGGCTGCATGTTCACCGGAAAAGAACACCTGATGGCACAAGCCTTGCTTTCCCATTTTAAATCTCTATCCATGCTGCCTTGAAGATATATAAATAACACATTTTTCGATAGGCCATAGTCACTGTAGGCAGCCCTCTGGAAAGAAAAGGAGTTTTCTCTAAGGAAACACGGTGCTTCCATGGCATGTGTGGGAGCTCCTCCTGTCATGCTCTAGAGCTACAGGGAAACTTGACGTGAGTACTTGCCTCAAGCTAAGGCCTGAAAAGCCCTGCTGAAGCGAAAGCGTGGAGCAGTTTCCATTATGTCGTGTTCGCTGTTCTGCTTTACTTTAACGTTTCTTCACTTTTCCAGGCACTAGGCACCCGCTTGTAGGCACCCTTTTTCCTACAAATACAGTGAGAACCAGCAGTCTCCTTTGCCTTTCTAAGAAACATCCAGACCTAGAAGTCTTTCCCAGTCACTCTATGTATTCAGAGTGTAGGGCAAGTCGCTGCACCCTCCCTTAGGAAACTAGGTGGACTCAGCTGTTCAACAGCTCCAGGGATTCTGTTCTCTCACGTCCTACATGCCATGGAAGTCTGCCTCATTGCCCTCATTGGAGCTACACTAAGAAACACAATCTGCTTCGCCTTCCTTCTAGGAACTCTTACCCAAGGACCCCATACCTAGAGGAGAAAGGAGGCTTGCATTCCTACTGGAACCAAAGCAAAGTTTTTCCTGTTACACTGCAGGACTTTAGAATAGGCTTAGGCCCGAAAGGATACATAGAGCGTTTCAGGGATGAGGGAGTTCGCTCCATGCAGAACACCCTGTGAAGATAAGTGATTCAGCAAGGGACTTGGGTGCAGCTAGAGTCATTTGTGACTTGGTAGAAATCAGAAGGCTTTCGGCTGCATGTTCACCGGAAAAGAAGACCTGATGGCACAAGCCTTGCTTTCCCATTTTAAATCTTTATCCATGCTGCCCTGAAGATACCTAAATAACACATTTTTCGACTGCCTCTATTCACTGTAGGCAGCCCTCTGGAAAGAAAAGGAGTTTTCTCTAAGGAAACACGGTGCTTCCATGGCATGTGTGGGAGCTCCTCCTGTCATGCTCTAGAGCTACAGGGAAACTTGACGTGAGTACTTGCCTCAAGCTAAGGCCTGAAAAGCCCTGCTGAAGCGAAAGCGTGTAGCAGTTTCCATTATGTCGTGTTCGCTGTTCTGCTTTACTTTAACGTTTCTTCACTTTTCCAGGCACTAGGCACCCGCTTGTAGGCACCCTTTTTCCTACAAATACAGTGAGAACCAGCAGTCTCCTTTGCCTTTCTAAGAAACATCCAGACCTAGAAGTCTTTCCCAGTCACTCTATGTATTCAGAGTGTAGGGCAAGTCGCTGCACCCTCCCTTAGGAAACTAGGTGGACTCAGCTGTTCAACAGCTCCAGGGATTCTGTTCTCTCACGTCCTACATGCCATGGAAGTCTGCCTCATTGCCCTCATTGGAGCTACACTAAGAAACACAATCTGCTTCGCCTTCCTTCTAGGAACTCTTACCCAAGGACCCCATACCTAGAGGAGAAAGGAGGCTTGCATTCCTACTGGAACCAAAGCACAGTTTTTCCTGTTACACTGCAGGACTTTAGAATAGGCTTAGGCCCGAAAGGATACATAGAGCGTTTCAGGGATGAGGGAGTTCGCTCCATGCAGAACACCCTGTGAAGATAAGTGATTCAGCAAGGGACTTGGGTGCAGCTAGAGTCATTTTTGACTTGGTAGAAATCAGAAGGCTTTCGGCTGCATGTTCACCGGAAAAGAAGACCTGATGGCACAAGCCTTGCTTTCACATTTTAAATCTTTATCCATGCTGCCCTGAAGATACCTAAATAACACATTTTTCGACTGCCTCTATTCACTGTAGGCAGCCCTCTGGAAAGAAAAGGAGTTTTCTCTAAGGAAACACGGTGCATCCATGGCATGTGTGGGAGCTCCTCCTGTCATGCTCTAGAGCTACAGGGAAACTTGACGTGAGTACTTGCCTCAAGCTAAGGCCTGAAAAGCCCTGCTGAAGCGAAAGCGTGGAGCAGTTTCCATTATGTCGTGTTCGCTGTTCTGCTAAATTTACTTTAACGTTTCTTCACTTTTCCAGGCACTAGGCACCCGCTTGTAGGCACCCTTTTTCCTACAAATACAGTGAGAACCAGCAGTCTCCTTTGCCTTTCTAAGAAACATCCAGACCTAGAAGTCTTTCCCAGTCACTCTATGTATTCAGAGTGTAGGGCAAGTCGCTGCACCCTCCCTTAGGAAACTAGGTGGACTCAGCTGTTCAACAGCTCCAGGGATTCTGTTCTCTCACGTCCTACATGCCATGGAAGTCTGCCTCATTGCCCTCACTGGAGCTACACTAAGAAACACAATCTGCTTCGCCTTCCTTCTAGGAACTCTTACCCAAGGACCCCATACCTAGAGGAGAAAGGAGGCTTGCATTCCTACTGGAACCAAAGCAAAGTTTTTCCTGTTACACTGCAGGACTTTAGAATAGGCTTAGGCCCGAAAGGATACATAGAGCGTTTCAGGGATGAGGGAGTTCGCTCCATGCAGAACACCCTGTGAAGATAAGTGATTCAGCAAGGGACTTGGGTGCAGCTAGAGTCATTTGTGACTTGGTAGAAATCAGAAGGCTTTCGGCTGCATGTTCACCGGAAAAGAAGACCTGATGGCACAAGCCTTGCTTTCCCATTTTAAATCTTTATCCATGCTGCCCTGAAGATACCTAAATAACACATTTTTCGACTGCCTCTATTCACTGTAGGCAGCCCTCTGGAAAGAAAAGGAGTTTTCTCTAAGGAAACACGGTGCTTCCATGGCATGTGTGGGAGCTCCTCCTGTCATGCTCTAGAGCTACAGGGAAACTTGACGTGAGTACTTGCCTCAAGCTAAGGCCTGAAAAGCCCTGCTGAAGCGAAAGCGTGGAGCAGTTTCCATTATGTCGTGTTCGCTGTTCTGCTTTACTTTAACGTTTCTTCACTTTTCCAGGCACTAGGCACCCGCTTGTAGGCACCCTTTTTCCTACAAGTAGAGTGTGAACCAGCAGTCTCCTTTGCCTTTCTAAGAAACATCCAGACCTAGAAGCCTTTCCCAGTCACTCTATGTATTCAGAGGGTAGGGCAACTCGCTGCCCCCTTCCTTGGGAAAGCTAGATGTCCTCAGCGTTCCAACAGCTCGAGGGATACTCTTCTCTCACGTCCTACATCTCATGGAAGTCTGCCTCATTGCCACATTGGAGCTACACTAAGAAACACAAGCTGCTTCGCCTTCCTCTAGGAACTCCTACCCAAGGACCCCATACCTACAGGAGAAAGGTGGCTTGCATTCCTACTGGAACCAAAGCACAGTTTTTCCTGTTACACTGCAGGACTTTACAATAGGCTTAGGCCCGATAGCATACATAGAACGTTCCAAGGATGAGGGAGTTCGCTACATGCAGAAAACCCTGTGAAGATAAGTTAATTCAGCAAGGGACCAAGGTGTAGCTAGAGTCTCTTTTGACTTGTGAGAAATCAGAAGGTGTTCGGCTGCATGTTCACCGGAAAAGAACACCTGATGGCACAAGCCTTGCTTTCCCATTTTAAATCTCTATCCATGCTGCCTTGAAGATATATAAATAACACATTTTTCGATAGGCCATAGTCACTGTAGGCAGCCCTCTGGAAAGAAAAGGAGTTTTCTCTAAGGAAACACGGTGCTTCCATGGCATGTGTGGGAGCTCCTCCTGTCATGCTCTAGAGCTACAGGGAAACTTGACGTGAGTACTTGCCTCAAGCTAAGGCCTGAAAAGCCCTGCTGAAGCGAAAGCGTGGAGCAGTTTCCATTAGGTCGTGTTCGCTGTTCTGCTTTACTTTAACGTTTCTTCACTTTTCCAGGCACTAGGCACCCGCTTGTAGGCACCCTTTTTCCTACAAATACAGTGAGAACCAGCAGTCTCCTTTGCCTTTCTAAGAAACATCCAGACCTAGAAGTCTTTCCCAGTCACTCTATGTATTCAGAGTGTAGGGCAAGTCGCTGCACCCTCCCTTAGGAAACTAGGTGGACTCAGCTGTTCAACAGCTCCAGGGATTCTGTTCTCTCACGTCCTACATGCCATGGAAGTCTGCCTCATTGCCCTCATTGGAGCTACACTAAGAAACACAATCTGCTTCGCCTTCCTTCTAGGAACTCTTACCCAAGGACCCCATACCTAGAGGAGAAAGGAGGCTTGCATTCCTACTGGAACCAAAGCAAAGTTTTTCCTGTTACACTGCAGGACTTTAGAATAGGCTTAGGCCCGAAAGGATACATAGAGCGTTTCAGGGATGAGGGAGTTCGCTCCATGCAGAACACCCTGTGAAGATAAGTGATTCAGCAAGGGACTTGGGTGCAGCTAGAGTCATTTGTGACTTGGTAGAAATCAGAAGGCTTTCGGCTGCATGTTCACCGGAAAAGAAGACCTGATGGCACAAGCCTTGCTTTCCCATTTTAAATCTTTATCCATGCTGCCCTGAAGATACCTAAATAACACATTTTTCGACTGCCTCTATTCACTGTAGGCAGCCCTCTGGAAAGAAAAGGAGTTTTCTCTAAGGAAACACGGTGCTTCCATGGCATGTGTGGGAGCTCCTCCTGTCATGCTCTAGAGCTACAGGGAAACTTGACGTGAGTACTTGCCTCAAGCTAAGGCCTGAAAAGCCCTGCTGAAGCGAAAGCGTGTAGCAGTTTCCATTATGTCGTGTTCGCTGTTCTGCTTTACTTTAACGTTTCTTCACTTTTCCAGGCACTAGGCACCCGCTTGTAGGCACCCTTTTTCCTACAAATACAGTGAGAACCAGCAGTCTCCTTTGCCTTTCTAAGAAACATCCAGACCTAGAAGTCTTTCCCAGTCACTCTATGTATTCAGAGTGTAGGGCAAGTCGCTGCACCCTCCCTTAGGAAACTAGGTGGACTCAGCTGTTCAACAGCTCCAGGGATTCTGTTCTCTCACGTCCTACATGCCATGGAAGTCTGCCTCATTGCCCTCATTGGAGCTACACTAAGAAACACAATCTGCTTCGCCTTCCTTCTAGGAACTCTTACCCAAGGACCCCATACCTAGAGGAGAAAGGAGGCTTGCATTCCTACTGGAACCAAAGCACAGTTTTTCCTGTTACACTGCAGGACTTTAGAATAGGCTTAGGCCCGAAAGGATACATAGAGCGTTTCAGGGATGAGGGAGTTCGCTCCATGCAGAACACCCTGTGAAGATAAGTGATTCAGCAAGGGACTTGGGTGCAGCTAGAGTCATTTGTGACTTGGTAGAAATCAGAAGGCTTTCGGCTGCATGTTCACCGGAAAAGAAGACCTGATGGCACAAGCCTTGCTTTCCCATTTTAAATCTTTATCCATGCTGCCCTGAAGATACCTAAATAACACATTTTTCGACTGCCTCTATTCACTGTAGGCAGCCCTCTGGAAAGAAAAGGAGTTTTCTCTAAGGAAACACGGTGCTTCCATGGCATGTGTGGGAGCTCCTCCTGTCATGCTCTAGAGCTACAGGGAAACTTGACGTGAGTACTTGCCTCAAGCTAAGGCCTGAAAAGCCCTGCTGAAGCGAAAGCGTGGAGCAGTTTCCATTATGTCGTGTTCGCTGTTCTGCTTTACTTTAACGTTTCTTCACTTTTCCAGGCACTAGGCACCCGCTTGTAGGCACCCTTTTTCCTACAAGTAGAGTGTGAACCAGCAGTCTCCTTTGCCTTTCTAAGAAACATCCAGACCTAGAAGCCTTTCCCAGTCACTCTATGTATTCAGAGGGTAGGGCAACTCGCTGCCCCCTTCCTTGGGAAAGCTAGATGTCCTCAGCGTTCCAACAGCTCGAGGGATACTCTTCTCTCACGTCCTACATCTCATGGAAGTCTGCCTCATTGCCACATTGGAGCTACACTAAGAAACACAAGCTGCTTCGCCTTCCTCTAGGAACTCCTACCCAAGGACCCCATACCTACAGGAGAAAGGTGGCTTGCATTCCTACTGGAACCAAAGCACAGTTTTTCCTGTTACACTGCAGGACTTTACAATAGGCTTAGGCCCGATAGCATACATAGAACGTTCCAAGGATGAGGGAGTTCGCTACATGCAGAAAACCCTGTGAAGATAAGTTAATTCAGCAAGGGACCAAGGTGTAGCTAGAGTCTCTTTTGACTTGTGAGAAATCAGAAGGTGTTCGGCTGCATGTTCACCGGAAAAGAACACCTGATGGCACAAGCCTTGCTTTCCCATTTTAAATCTCTATCCATGCTGCCTTGAAGATATATAAATAACACATTTTTCGATAGGCCATAGTCACTGTAGGCAGCCCTCTGGAAAGAAAAGGAGTTTTCTCTAAGGAAACACGGTGCTTCCATGGCATGTGTGGGAGCTCCTCCTGTCATGCTCTAGAGCTACAGGGAAACTTGACGTGAGTACTTGCCTCAAGCTAAGGCCTGAAAAGCCCTGCTGAAGCGAAAGCGTGGAGCAGTTTCCATTAGGTCGTGTTCGCTGTTCTGCTTTACTTTAACGTTTCTTCACTTTTCCAGGCACTAGGCACCCGCTTGTAGGCACCCTTTTTCCTACAAATACAGTGAGAACCAGCAGTCTCCTTTGCCTTTCTAAGAAACATCCAGACCTAGAAGTCTTTCCCAGTCACTCTATGTATTCAGAGTGTAGGGCAAGTCGCTGCACCCTCCCTTAGGAAACTAGGTGGACTCAGCTGTTCAACAGCTCCAGGGATTCTGTTCTCTCACGTCCTACATGCCATGGAAGTCTGCCTCATTGCCCTCATTGGAGCTACACTAAGAAACACAATCTGCTTCGCCTTCCTTCTAGGAACTCTTACCCAAGGACCCCATACCTAGAGGAGAAAGGAGGCTTGCATTCCTACTGGAACCAAAGCAAAGTTTTTCCTGTTACACTGCAGGACTTTAGAATAGGCTTAGGCCCGAAAGGATACATAGAGCGTTTCAGGGATGAGGGAGTTCGCTCCATGCAGAACACCCTGTGAAGATAAGTGATTCAGCAAGGGACTTGGGTGCAGCTAGAGTCATTTGTGACTTGGTAGAAATCAGAAGGCTTTCGGCTGCATGTTCACCGGAAAAGAAGACCTGATGGCACAAGCCTTGCTTTCCCATTTTAAATCTTTATCCATGCTGCCCTGAAGATACCTAAATAACACATTTTTCGACTGCCTCTATTCACTGTAGGCAGCCCTCTGGAAAGAAAAGGAGTTTTCTCTAAGGAAACACGGTGCTTCCATGGCATGTGTGGGAGCTCCTCCTGTCATGCTCTAGAGCTACAGGGAAACTTGACGTGAGTACTTGCCTCAAGCTAAGGCCTGAAAAGCCCTGCTGAAGCGAAAGCGTGTAGCAGTTTCCATTATGTCGTGTTCGCTGTTCTGCTTTACTTTAACGTTTCTTCACTTTTCCAGGCACTAGGCACCCGCTTGTAGGCACCCTTTTTCCTACAAATACAGTGAGAACCAGCAGTCTCCTTTGCCTTTCTAAGAAACATCCAGACCTAGAAGTCTTTCCCAGTCACTCTATGTATTCAGAGTGTAGGGCAAGTCGCTGCACCCTCCCTTAGGAAACTAGGTGGACTCAGCTGTTCAACAGCTCCAGGGATTCTGTTCTCTCACGTCCTACATGCCATGGAAGTCTGCCTCATTGCCCTCATTGGAGCTACACTAAGAAACACAATCTGCTTCGCCTTCCTTCTAGGAACTCTTACCCAAGGACCCCATACCTAGAGGAGAAAGGAGGCTTGCATTCCTACTGGAACCAAAGCAAAGTTTTTCCTGTTACACTGCAGGACTTTAGAATAGGCTTAGGCCCGAAAGGATACATAGAGCGTTTCAGGGATGAGGGAGTTCGCTCCATGCAGAACACCCTGTGAAGATAAGTGATTCAGCAAGGGACTTGGGTGCAGCTAGAGTCATTTGTGACTTGGTAGAAATCAGAAGGCTTTCGGCTGCATGTTCACCGGAAAAGAAGACCTGATGGCACAAGCCTTGCTTTCCCATTTTAAATCTTTATCCATGCTGCCCTGAAGATACCTAAATAACACATTTTTCGACTGCCTCTATTCACTGTAGGCAGCCCTCTGGAAAGAAAAGGAGTTTTCTCTAAGGAAACACGGTGCTTCCATGGCATGTGTGGGAGCTCCTCCTGTCATGCTCTAGAGCTACAGGGAAACTTGACGTGAGTACTTGCCTCAAGCTAAGGCCTGAAAAGCCCTGCTGAAGCGAAAGCGTGGAGCAGTTTCCATTATGTCGTGTTCGCTGTTCTGCTAAATTTACTTTAACGTTTCTTCACTTTTCCAGGCACTAGGCACCCGCTTGTAGGCACCCTTTTTCCTACAAATACAGTGAGAACCAGCAGTCTCCTTTGCCTTTCTAAGAAACATCCAGACCTAGAAGTCTTTCCCAGTCACTCTATGTATTCAGAGTGTAGGGCAAGTCGCTGCACCCTCCCTTAGGAAACTAGGTGGACTCAGCTGTTCAACAGCTCCAGGGATTCTGTTCTCTCACGTCCTACATGCCATGTAAGTCTGCCTCATTGCCCTCATTGGAGCTACACTAAGAAACACAATCTGCTTCGCCTTCCTTCTAGGAACTCTTACCCAAGGACCCCATACCTAGAGGAGAAAGGAGGCTTGCATTCCTACTGGAACCAAAGCAAAGTTTTTCCTGTTACACTGCAGGACTTTAGAATAGGCTTAGGCCCGAAAGGATACATAGAGCGTTTCAGGGATGAGGGAGTTCGCTCCATGCAGAACACCCTGTGAAGATAAGTGATTCAGCAAGGGACTTGGGTGCAGCTAGAGTCATTTGTGACTTGGTAGAAATCAGAAGGCTTTCGGCTGCATGTTCACCGGAAAAGAAGACCTGATGGCACAAGCCTTGCTTTCCCATTTTAAATCTTTATCCATGCTGCCCTGAAGATACCTAAATAACACATTTTTCGACTGCCTCTATTCACTGTAGGCAGCCCTCTGGAAAGAAAAGGAGTTTTCTCTAAGGAAACACGGTGCTTCCATGGCATGTGTGGGAGCTCCTCCTGTCATGCTCTAGAGCTACAGGGAAACTTGACGTGAGTACTTGCCTCAAGCTAAGGCCTGAAAAGCCCTGCTGAAGCGAAAGCGTGTAGCAGTTTCCATTATGTCGTGTTCGCTGTTCTGCTTTACTTTAACGTTTCTTCACTTTTCCAGGCACTAGGCACCCGCTTGTAGGCACCCTTTTTCCTACAAGTAGAGTGTGAACCAGCAGTCTCCTTTGCCTTTCTAAGAAACATCCAGACCTAGAAGCCTTTCCCAGTCACTCTATGTATTCAGAGGGTAGGGCAACTCGCTGCCCCCTTCCTTGGGAAAGCTAGATGTCCTCAGCGTTCCAACAGCTCGAGGGATACTCTTCTCTCACGTCCTACATCTCATGGAAGTCTGCCTCATTGCCACATTGGAGCTACACTAAGAAACACAAGCTGCTTCGCCTTCCTCTAGGAACTCCTACCCAAGGACCCCATACCTACAGGAGAAAGGTGGCTTGCATTCCTACTGGAACCAAAGCACAGTTTTTCCTGTTACACTGCAGGACTTTACAATAGGCTTAGGCCCGATAGCATACATAGAACGTTCCAAGGATGAGGGAGTTCGCTACATGCAGAAAACCCTGTGAAGATAAGTTAATTCAGCAAGGGACCAAGGTGTAGCTAGAGTCTCTTTTGACTTGTGAGAAATCAGAAGGTGTTCGGCTGCATGTTCACCGGAAAAGAACACCTGATGGCACAAGCCTTGCTTTCCCATTTTAAATCTCTATCCATGCTGCCTTGAAGATATATAAATAACACATTTTTCGATAGGCCATAGTCACTGTAGGCAGCCCTCTGGAAAGAAAAGGAGTTTTCTCTAAGGAAACACGGTGCTTCCATGGCATGTGTGGGAGCTCCTCCTGTCATGCTCTAGAGCTACAGGGAAACTTGACGTGAGTACTTGCCTCAAGCTAAGGCCTGAAAAGCCCTGCTGAAGCGAAAGCGTGGAGCAGTTTCCATTAGGTCGTGTTCGCTGTTCTGCTTTACTTTAACGTTTCTTCACTTTTCCAGGCACTAGGCACCCGCTTGTAGGCACCCTTTTTCCTACAAATACAGTGAGAACCAGCAGTCTCCTTTGCCTTTCTAAGAAACATCCAGACCTAGAAGTCTTTCCCAGTCACTCTATGTATTCAGAGTGTAGGGCAAGTCGCTGCACCCTCCCTTAGGAAACTAGGTGGACTCAGCTGTTCAACAGCTCCAGGGATTCTGTTCTCTCACGTCCTACATGCCATGGAAGTCTGCCTCATTGCCCTCATTGGAGCTACACTAAGAAACACAATCTGCTTCGCCTTCCTTCTAGGAACTCTTACCCAAGGACCCCATACCTAGAGGAGAAAGGAGGCTTGCATTCCTACTGGAACCAAAGCAAAGTTTTTCCTGTTACACTGCAGGACTTTAGAATAGGCTTAGGCCCGAAAGGATACATAGAGCGTTTCAGGGATGAGGGAGTTCGCTCCATGCAGAACACCCTGTGAAGATAAGTGATTCAGCAAGGGACTTGGGTGCAGCTAGAGTCATTTGTGACTTGGTAGAAATCAGAAGGCTTTCGGCTGCATGTTCACCGGAAAAGAAGACCTGATGGCACAAGCCTTGCTTTCCCATTTTAAATCTTTATCCATGCTGCCCTGAAGATACCTAAATAACACATTTTTCGACTGCCTCTATTCACTGTAGGCAGCCCTCTGGAAAGAAAAGGAGTTTTCTCTAAGGAAACACGGTGCTTCCATGGCATGTGTGGGAGCTCCTCCTGTCATGCTCTAGAGCTACAGGGAAACTTGACGTGAGTACTTGCCTCAAGCTAAGGCCTGAAAAGCCCTGCTGAAGCGAAAGCGTGCAGCAGTTTCCATTAGGTCGTGTTCGCTGTTCTGCTTTACTTTAACGTTTCTTCACTTTTCCAGGCACTAGGCACCCGCTTGTAGGCACCCTTTTTCCTACAAATACAGTGAGAACCAGCAGCCTCCTTTGCCTTTCTAAGAAACATCCAGACCTAGAAGTCTTTCCCAGTCACTCTATGTATTCAGAGTGTAGGGCAAGTCGCTGCACCCTCCCTTAGGAAACTAGGTGGACTCAGCTGTTCAACAGCTCCAGGGATTCTGTTCTCTCACGTCCTACATGCCATGGAAGTCTGCCTCATTGCCCTCATTGGAGCTACACTAAGAAACACAATCTGCTTCGCCTTCCTTCTAGGAACTCTTACCCAAGGACCCCATACCTAGAGGAGAAAGGAGGCTTGCATTCCTACTGGAACCAAAGCAAAGTTTTTCCTGTTACACTGCAGGACTTTAGAATAGGCTTAGGCCCGAGGGGATACATAGAGCGTTTCAGGGATGAGGGAGTTCGCTCCATGCAGAACACCCTGTGAAGATAAGTGATTCAGCAAGGGACTTGGGTGCAGCTAGAGTCATTTGTGACTTGGTAGAAATCAGAAGGCTTTCGGCTGCATGTTCACCGGAAAAGAAGACCTGATGGCACAAGCCTTGCTTTCCCATTTTAAATCTTTATCCATGCTGCCCTGAAGATACCTAAATAACACATTTTTCGACTGCCTCTATTCACTGTAGGCAGCCCTCTGGAAAGAAAAGGAGTTTTCTCTAAGGAAACACGGTGCTTCCATGGCATGTGTGGGAGCTCCTCCTGTCATGCTCTAGAGCTACAGGGAAACTTGACGTGAGTACTTGCCTCAAGCTAAGGCCTGAAAAGCCCTGCTGAAGCGAAAGCGTGTAGCAGTTTCCATTATGTCGTGTTCGCTGTTCTGCTAAATTTACTTTAACGTTTCTTCACTTTTCCAGGCACTAGGCACCCGCTTGTAGGCACCCTTTTTCCTACAAATACAGTGAGAACCAGCAGTCTCCTTTGCCTTTCTAAGAAACATCCAGACCTAGAAGTCTTTCCCAGTCACTCTATGTATTCAGAGTGTAGGGCAAGTCGCTGCACCCTCCCTTAGGAAACTAGGTGGACTCAGCTGTTCAACAGCTCCAGGGATTCTGTTCTCTCACGTCCTACATGCCATGGAAGTCTGCCTCATTGCCCTCACTGGAGCTACACTAAGAAACACAATCTGCTTCGCCTTCCTTCTAGGAACTCTTACCCAAGGACCCCATACCTAGAGGAGAAAGGAGGCTTGCATTCCTACTGGAACCAAAGCAAAGTTTTTCCTGTTACACTGCAGGACTTTAGAATAGGCTTAGGCCCGAAAGGATACATAGAGCGTTTCAGGGATGAGGGAGTTCGCTCCATGCAGAACACCCTGTGAAGATAAGTGATTCAGCAAGGGACTTGGGTGCAGCTAGAGTCATTTGTGACTTGGTAGAAATCAGAAGGCTTTCGGCTGCATGTTCACCGGAAAAGAAGACCTGATGGCACAAGCCTTGCTTTCCCATTTTAAATCTTTATCCATGCTGCCCTGAAGATACCTAAATAACACATTTTTCGACTGCCTCTATTCACTGTAGGCAGCCCTCTGGAAAGAAAAGGAGTTTTCTCTAAGGAAACACGGTGCTTCCATGGCATGTGTGGGAGCTCCTCCTGTCATGCTCTAGAGCTACAGGGAAACTTGACGTGAGTACTTGCCTCAAGCTAAGGCCTGAAAAGCCCTGCTGAAGCGAAAGCGTGGAGCAGTTTCCATTATGTCGTGTTCGCTGTTCTGCTTTACTTTAACGTTTCTTCACTTTTCCAGGCACTAGGCACCCGCTTGTAGGCACCCTTTTTCCTACAAGTAGAGTGTGAACCAGCAGTCTCCTTTGCCTTTCTAAGAAACATCCAGACCTAGAAGCCTTTCCCAGTCACTCTATGTATTCAGAGGGTAGGGCAACTCGCTGCCCCCTTCCTTGGGAAAGCTAGATGTCCTCAGCGTTCCAACAGCTCGAGGGATACTCTTCTCTCACGTCCTACATCTCATGGAAGTCTGCCTCATTGCCACATTGGAGCTACACTAAGAAACACAAGCTGCTTCGCCTTCCTCTAGGAACTCCTACCCAAGGACCCCATACCTACAGGAGAAAGGTGGCTTGCATTCCTACTGGAACCAAAGCACAGTTTTTCCTGTTACACTGCAGGACTTTACAATAGGCTTAGGCCCGATAGCATACATAGAACGTTCCAAGGATGAGGGAGTTCGCTACATGCAGAAAACCCTGTGAAGATAAGTTAATTCAGCAAGGGACCAAGGTGTAGCTAGAGTCTCTTTTGACTTGTGAGAAATCAGAAGGTGTTCGGCTGCATGTTCACCGGAAAAGAACACCTGATGGCACAAGCCTTGCTTTCCCATTTTAAATCTCTATCCATGCTGCCTTGAAGATATATAAATAACACATTTTTCGATAGGCCATAGTCACTGTAGGCAGCCCTCTGGAAAGAAAAGGAGTTTTCTCTAAGGAAACACGGTGCTTCCATGGCATGTGTGGGAGCTCCTCCTGTCATGCTCTAGAGCTACAGGGAAACTTGACGTGAGTACTTGCCTCAAGCTAAGGCCTGAAAAGCCCTGCTGAAGCGAAAGCGTGGAGCAGTTTCCATTAGGTCGTGTTCGCTGTTCTGCTTTACTTTAACGTTTCTTCACTTTTCCAGGCACTAGGCACCCGCTTGTAGGCACCCTTTTTCCTACAAATACAGTGAGAACCAGCAGTCTCCTTTGCCTTTCTAAGAAACATCCAGACCTAGAAGTCTTTCCCAGTCACTCTATGTATTCAGAGTGTAGGGCAAGTCGCTGCACCCTCCCTTAGGAAACTAGGTGGACTCAGCTGTTCAACAGCTCCAGGGATTCTGTTCTCTCACGTCCTACATGCCATGGAAGTCTGCCTCATTGCCCTCATTGGAGCTACACTAAGAAACACAATCTGCTTCGCCTTCCTTCTAGGAACTCTTACCCAAGGACCCCATACCTAGAGGAGAAAGGAGGCTTGCATTCCTACTGGAACCAAAGCAAAGTTTTTCCTGTTACACTGCAGGACTTTAGAATAGGCTTAGGCCCGAAAGGATACATAGAGCGTTTCAGGGATGAGGGAGTTCGCTCCATGCAGAACACCCTGTGAAGATAAGTGATTCAGCAAGGGACTTGGGTGCAGCTAGAGTCATTTGTGACTTGGTAGAAATCAGAAGGCTTTCGGCTGCATGTTCACCGGAAAAGAAGACCTGATGGCACAAGCCTTGCTTTCCCATTTTAAATCTTTATCCATGCTGCCCTGAAGATACCTAAATAACACATTTTTCGACTGCCTCTATTCACTGTAGGCAGCCCTCTGGAAAGAAAAGGAGTTTTCTCTAAGGAAACACGGTGCTTCCATGGCATGTGTGGGAGCTCCTCCTGTCATGCTCTAGAGCTACAGGGAAACTTGACGTGAGTACTTGCCTCAAGCTAAGGCCTGAAAAGCCCTGCTGAAGCGAAAGCGTGTAGCAGTTTCCATTATGTCGTGTTCGCTGTTCTGCTTTACTTTAACGTTTCTTCACTTTTCCAGGCACTAGGCACCCGCTTGTAGGCACCCTTTTTCCTACAAATACAGTGAGAACCAGCAGTCTCCTTTGCCTTTCTAAGAAACATCCAGACCTAGAAGTCTTTCCCAGTCACTCTATGTATTCAGAGTGTAGGGCAAGTCGCTGCACCCTCCCTTAGGAAACTAGGTGGACTCAGCTGTTCAACAGCTCCAGGGATTCTGTTCTCTCACGTCCTACATGCCATGGAAGTCTGCCTCATTGCCCTCATTGGAGCTACACTAAGAAACACAATCTGCTTCGCCTTCCTTCTAGGAACTCTTACCCAAGGACCCCATACCTAGAGGAGAAAGGAGGCTTGCATTCCTACTGGAACCAAAGCACAGTTTTTCCTGTTACACTGCAGGACTTTAGAATAGGCTTAGGCCCGAAAGGATACATAGAGCGTTTCAGGGATGAGGGAGTTCGCTCCATGCAGAACACCCTGTGAAGATAAGTGATTCAGCAAGGGACTTGGGTGCAGCTAGAGTCATTTTTGACTTGGTAGAAATCAGAAGGCTTTCGGCTGCATGTTCACCGGAAAAGAAGACCTGATGGCACAAGCCTTGCTTTCCCATTTTAAATCTTTATCCATGCTGCCCTGAAGATACCTAAATAACACATTTTTCGACTGCCTCTATTCACTGTAGGCAGCCCTCTGGAAAGAAAAGGAGTTTTCTCTAAGGAAACACGGTGCTTCCATGGCATGTGTGGGAGCTCCTCCTGTCATGCTCTAGAGCTACAGGGAAACTTGACGTGAGTACTTGCCTCAAGCTAAGGCCTGAAAAGCCCTGCTGAAGCGAAAGCGTGGAGCAGTTTCCATTATGTCGTGTTCGCTGTTCTGCTTTACTTTAACGTTTCTTCACTTTTCCAGGCACTAGGCACCCGCTTGTAGGCACCCTTTTTCCTACAAGTAGAGTGTGAACCAGCAGTCTCCTTTGCCTTTCTAAGAAACATCCAGACCTAGAAGCCTTTCCCAGTCACTCTATGTATTCAGAGGGTAGGGCAACTCGCTGCCCCCTTCCTTGGGAAAGCTAGATGTCCTCAGCGTTCCAACAGCTCGAGGGATACTCTTCTCTCACGTCCTACATCTCATGGAAGTCTGCCTCATTGCCACATTGGAGCTACACTAAGAAACACAAGCTGCTTCGCCTTCCTCTAGGAACTCCTACCCAAGGACCCCATACCTACAGGAGAAAGGTGGCTTGCATTCCTACTGGAACCAAAGCACAGTTTTTCCTGTTACACTGCAGGACTTTACAATAGGCTTAGGCCCGATAGCATACATAGAACGTTCCAAGGATGAGGGAGTTCGCTACATGCAGAAAACCCTGTGAAGATAAGTTAATTCAGCAAGGGACCAAGGTGTAGCTAGAGTCTCTTTTGACTTGTGAGAAATCAGAAGGTGTTCGGCTGCATGTTCACCGGAAAAGAACACCTGATGGCACAAGCCTTGCTTTCCCATTTTAAATCTCTATCCATGCTGCCTTGAAGATATATAAATAACACATTTTTCGATAGGCCATAGTCACTGTAGGCAGCCCTCTGGAAAGAAAAGGAGTTTTCTCTAAGGAAACACGGTGCTTCCATGGCATGTGTGGGAGCTCCTCCTGTCATGCTCTAGAGCTACAGGGAAACTTGACGTGAGTACTTGCCTCAAGCTAAGGCCTGAAAAGCCCTGCTGAAGCGAAAGCGTGGAGCAGTTTCCATTAGGTCGTGTTCGCTGTTCTGCTTTACTTTAACGTTTCTTCACTTTTCCAGGCACTAGGCACCCGCTTGTAGGCACCCTTTTTCCTACAAATACAGTGAGAACCAGCAGTCTCCTTTGCCTTTCTAAGAAACATCCAGACCTAGAAGTCTTTCCCAGTCACTCTATGTATTCAGAGTGTAGGGCAAGTCGCTGCACCCTCCCTTAGGAAACTAGGTGGACTCAGCTGTTCAACAGCTCCAGGGATTCTGTTCTCTCACGTCCTACATGCCATGGAAGTCTGCCTCATTGCCCTCATTGGAGCTACACTAAGAAACACAATCTGCTTCGCCTTCCTTCTAGGAACTCTTACCCAAGGACCCCATACCTAGAGGAGAAAGGAGGCTTGCATTCCTACTGGAACCAAAGCAAAGTTTTTCCTGTTACACTGCAGGACTTTAGAATAGGCTTAGGCCCGAAAGGATACATAGAGCGTTTCAGGGATGAGGGAGTTCGCTCCATGCAGAACACCCTGTGAAGATAAGTGATTCAGCAAGGGACTTGGGTGCAGCTAGAGTCATTTGTGACTTGGTAGAAATCAGAAGGCTTTCGGCTGCATGTTCACCGGAAAAGAAGACCTGATGGCACAAGCCTTGCTTTCCCATTTTAAATCTTTATCCATGCTGCCCTGAAGATACCTAAATAACACATTTTTCGACTGCCTCTATTCACTGTAGGCAGCCCTCTGGAAAGAAAAGGAGTTTTCTCTAAGGAAACACGGTGCTTCCATGGCATGTGTGGGAGCTCCTCCTGTCATGCTCTAGAGCTACAGGGAAACTTGACGTGAGTACTTGCCTCAAGCTAAGGCCTGAAAAGCCCTGCTGAAGCGAAAGCGTGGAGCAGTTTCCATTATGTCGTGTTCGCTGTTCTGCTTTACTTTAACGTTTCTTCACTTTTCCAGGCACTAGGCACCCGCTTGTAGGCACCCTTTTTCCTACAAATACAGTGAGAACCAGCAGTCTCCTTTGCCTTTCTAAGAAACATCCAGACCTAGAAGTCTTTCCCAGTCACTCTATGTATTCAGAGTGTAGGGCAAGTCGCTGCACCCTCCCTTAGGAAACTAGGTGGACTCAGCTGTTCAACAGCTCCAGGGATTCTGTTCTCTCACGTCCTACATGCCATGGAAGTCTGCCTCATTGCCCTCATTGGAGCTACACTAAGAAACACAATCTGCTTCGCCTTCCTTCTAGGAACTCTTACCCAAGGACCCCATACCTAGAGGAGAAAGGAGGCTTGCATTCCTACTGGAACCAAAGCAAAGTTTTTCCTGTTACACTGCAGGACTTTAGAATAGGCTTAGGCCCGAAAGGATACATAGAGCGTTTCAGGGATGAGGGAGTTCGCTCCATGCAGAACACCCTGTGAAGATAAGTGATTCAGCAAGGGACTTGGGTGCAGCTAGAGTCATTTGTGACTTGGTAGAAATCAGAAGGCTTTCGGCTGCATGTTCACCGGAAAAGAAGACCTGATGGCACAAGCCTTGCTTTCCCATTTTAAATCTTTATCCATGCTGCCCTGAAGATACCTAAATAACACATTTTTCGACTGCCTCTATTCACTGTAGGCAGCCCTCTGGAAAGAAAAGGAGTTTTCTCTAAGGAAACACGGTGCTTCCATGGCATGTGTGGGAGCTCCTCCTGTCATGCTCTAGAGCTACAGGGAAACTTGACGTGAGTACTTGCCTCAAGCTAAGGCCTGAAAAGCCCTGCTGAAGCGAAAGCGTGGAGCAGTTTCCATTATGTCGTGTTCGCTGTTCTGCTTTACTTTAACGTTTCTTCACTTTTCCAGGCACTAGGCACCCGCTTGTAGGCACCCTTTTTCCTACAAGTAGAGTGTGAACCAGCAGTCTCCTTTGCCTTTCTAAGAAACATCCAGACCTAGAAGCCTTTCCCAGTCACTCTATGTATTCAGAGGGTAGGGCAACTCGCTGCCCCCTTCCTTGGGAAAGCTAGATGTCCTCAGCGTTCCAACAGCTCGAGGGATACTCTTCTCTCACGTCCTACATCTCATGGAAGTCTGCCTCATTGCCACATTGGAGCTACACTAAGAAACACAAGCTGCTTCGCCTTCCTCTAGGAACTCCTACCCAAGGACCCCATACCTACAGGAGAAAGGTGGCTTGCATTCCTACTGGAACCAAAGCACAGTTTTTCCTGTTACACTGCAGGACTTTACAATAGGCTTAGGCCCGATAGCATACATAGAACGTTCCAAGGATGAGGGAGTTCGCTACATGCAGAAAACCCTGTGAAGATAAGTTAATTCAGCAAGGGACCAAGGTGTAGCTAGAGTCTCTTTTGACTTGTGAGAAATCAGAAGGTGTTCGGCTGCATGTTCACCGGAAAAGAACACCTGATGGCACAAGCCTTGCTTTCCCATTTTAAATCTCTATCCATGCTGCCTTGAAGATATATAAATAACACATTTTTCGATAGGCCATAGTCACTGTAGGCAGCCCTCTGGAAAGAAAAGGAGTTTTCTCTAAGGAAACACGGTGCTTCCATGGCATGTGTGGGAGCTCCTCCTGTCATGCTCTAGAGCTACAGGGAAACTTGACGTGAGTACTTGCCTCAAGCTAAGGCCTGAAAAGCCCTGCTGAAGCGAAAGCGTGGAGCAGTTTCCATTAGGTCGTGTTCGCTGTTCTGCTTTACTTTAACGTTTCTTCACTTTTCCAGGCACTAGGCACCCGCTTGTAGGCACCCTTTTTCCTACAAATACAGTGAGAACCAGCAGTCTCCTTTGCCTTTCTAAGAAACATCCAGACCTAGAAGTCTTTCCCAGTCACTCTATGTATTCAGAGTGTAGGGCAAGTCGCTGCACCCTCCCTTAGGAAACTAGGTGGACTCAGCTGTTCAACAGCTCCAGGGATTCTGTTCTCTCACGTCCTACATGCCATGGAAGTCTGCCTCATTGCCCTCATTGGAGCTACACTAAGAAACACAATCTGCTTCGCCTTCCTTCTAGGAACTCTTACCCAAGGACCCCATACCTAGAGGAGAAAGGAGGCTTGCATTCCTACTGGAACCAAAGCAAAGTTTTTCCTGTTACACTGCAGGACTTTAGAATAGGCTTAGGCCCGAAAGGATACATAGAGCGTTTCAGGGATGAGGGAGTTCGCTCCATGCAGAACACCCTGTGAAGATAAGTGATTCAGCAAGGGACTTGGGTGCAGCTAGAGTCATTTGTGACTTGGTAGAAATCAGAAGGCTTTCGGCTGCATGTTCACCGGAAAAGAAGACCTGATGGCACAAGCCTTGCTTTCCCATTTTAAATCTTTATCCATGCTGCCCTGAAGATACCTAAATAACACATTTTTCGACTGCCTCTATTCACTGTAGGCAGCCCTCTGGAAAGAAAAGGAGTTTTCTCTAAGGAAACACGGTGCTTCCATGGCATGTGTGGGAGCTCCTCCTGTCATGCTCTAGAGCTACAGGGAAACTTGACGTGAGTACTTGCCTCAAGCTAAGGCCTGAAAAGCCCTGCTGAAGCGAAAGCGTGTAGCAGTTTCCATTATGTCGTGTTCGCTGTTCTGCTTTACTTTAACGTTTCTTCACTTTTCCAGGCACTAGGCACCCGCTTGTAGGCACCCTTTTTCCTACAAATACAGTGAGAACCAGCAGTCTCCTTTGCCTTTCTAAGAAACATCCAGACCTAGAAGTCTTTCCCAGTCACTCTATGTATTCAGAGTGTAGGGCAAGTCGCTGCACCCTCCCTTAGGAAACTAGGTGGACTCAGCTGTTCAACAGCTCCAGGGATTCTGTTCTCTCACGTCCTACATGCCATGGAAGTCTGCCTCATTGCCCTCATTGGAGCTACACTAAGAAACACAATCTGCTTCGCCTTCCTTCTAGGAACTCTTACCCAAGGACCCCATACCTAGAGGAGAAAGGAGGCTTGCATTCCTACTGGAACCAAAGCAAAGTTTTTCCTGTTACACTGCAGGACTTTAGAATAGGCTTAGGCCCGAAAGGATACATAGAGCGTTTCAGGGATGAGGGAGTTCGCTCCATGCAGAACACCCTGTGAAGATAAGTGATTCAGCAAGGGACTTGGGTGCAGCTAGAGTCATTTGTGACTTGGTAGAAATCAGAAGGCTTTCGGCTGCATGTTCACCGGAAAAGAAGACCTGATGGCACAAGCCTTGCTTTCCCATTTTAAATCTTTATCCATGCTGCCCTGAAGATACCTAAATAACACATTTTTCGACTGCCTCTATTCACTGTAGGCAGCCCTCTGGAAAGAAAAGGAGTTTTCTCTAAGGAAACACGGTGCTTCCATGGCATGTGTGGGAGCTCCTCCTGTCATGCTCTAGAGCTACAGGGAAACTTGACGTGAGTACTTGCCTCAAGCTAAGGCCTGAAAAGCCCTGCTGAAGCGAAAGCGTGGAGCAGTTTCCATTATGTCGTGTTCGCTGTTCTGCTTTACTTTAACGTTTCTTCACTTTTCCAGGCACTAGGCACCCGCTTGTAGGCACCCTTTTTCCTACAAGTAGAGTGTGAACCAGCAGTCTCCTTTGCCTTTCTAAGAAACATCCAGACCTAGAAGCCTTTCCCAGTCACTCTATGTATTCAGAGGGTAGGGCAACTCGCTGCCCCCTTCCTTGGGAAAGCTAGATGTCCTCAGCGTTCCAACAGCTCGAGGGATACTCTTCTCTCACGTCCTACATCTCATGGAAGTCTGCCTCATTGCCACATTGGAGCTACACTAAGAAACACAAGCTGCTTCGCCTTCCTCTAGGAACTCCTACCCAAGGACCCCATACCTACAGGAGAAAGGTGGCTTGCATTCCTACTGGAACCAAAGCACAGTTTTTCCTGTTACACTGCAGGACTTTACAATAGGCTTAGGCCCGATAGCATACATAGAACGTTCCAAGGATGAGGGAGTTCGCTACATGCAGAAAACCCTGTGAAGATAAGTTAATTCAGCAAGGGACCAAGGTGTAGCTAGAGTCTCTTTTGACTTGTGAGAAATCAGAAGGTGTTCGGCTGCATGTTCACCGGAAAAGAACACCTGATGGCACAAGCCTTGCTTTCCCATTTTAAATCTCTATCCATGCTGCCTTGAAGATATATAAATAACACATTTTTCGATAGGCCATAGTCACTGTAGGCAGCCCTCTGGAAAGAAAAGGAGTTTTCTCTAAGGAAACACGGTGCTTCCATGGCATGTGTGGGAGCTCCTCCTGTCATGCTCTAGAGCTACAGGGAAACTTGACGTGAGTACTTGCCTCAAGCTAAGGCCTGAAAAGCCCTGCTGAAGCGAAAGCGTGGAGCAGTTTCCATTAGGTCGTGTTCGCTGTTCTGCTTTACTTTAACGTTTCTTCACTTTTCCAGGCACTAGGCACCCGCTTGTAGGCACCCTTTTTCCTACAAATACAGTGAGAACCAGCAGTCTCCTTTGCCTTTCTAAGAAACATCCAGACCTAGAAGTCTTTCCCAGTCACTCTATGTATTCAGAGTGTAGGGCAAGTCGCTGCACCCTCCCTTAGGAAACTAGGTGGACTCAGCTGTTCAACAGCTCCAGGGATTCTGTTCTCTCACGTCCTACATGCCATGGAAGTCTGCCTCATTGCCCTCATTGGAGCTACACTAAGAAACACAATCTGCTTCGCCTTCCTTCTAGGAACTCTTACCCAAGGACCCCATACCTAGAGGAGAAAGGAGGCTTGCATTCCTACTGGAACCAAAGCAAAGTTTTTCCTGTTACACTGCAGGACTTTAGAATAGGCTTAGGCCCGAAAGGATACATAGAGCGTTTCAGGGATGAGGGAGTTCGCTCCATGCAGAACACCCTGTGAAGATAAGTGATTCAGCAAGGGACTTGGGTGCAGCTAGAGTCATTTGTGACTTGGTAGAAATCAGAAGGCTTTCGGCTGCATGTTCACCGGAAAAGAAGACCTGATGGCACAAGCCTTGCTTTCCCATTTTAAATCTTTATCCATGCTGCCCTGAAGATACCTAAATAACACATTTTTCGACTGCCTCTATTCACTGTAGGCAGCCCTCTGGAAAGAAAAGGAGTTTTCTCTAAGGAAACACGGTGCTTCCATGGCATGTGTGGGAGCTCCTCCTGTCATGCTCTAGAGCTACAGGGAAACTTGACGTGAGTACTTGCCTCAAGCTAAGGCCTGAAAAGCCCTGCTGAAGCGAAAGCGTGCAGCAGTTTCCATTATGTCGTGTTCGCTGTTCTGCTTTACTTTAACGTTTCTTCACTTTTCCAGGCACTAGGCACCCGCTTGTAGGCACCCTTTTTCCTACAAATACAGTGAGAACCAGCAGTCTCCTTTGCCTTTCTAAGAAACATCCAGACCTAGAAGTCTTTCCCAGTCACTCTATGTATTCAGAGTGTAGGGCAAGTCGCTGCACCCTCCCTTAGGAAACTAGGTGGACTCAGCTGTTCAACAGCTCCAGGGATTCTGTTCTCTCACGTCCTACATGCCATGGAAGTCTGCCTCATTGCCCTCATTGGAGCTACACTAAGAAACACAATCTGCTTCGCCTTCCTTCTAGGAACTCTTACCCAAGGACCCCATACCTAGAGGAGAAAGGAGGCTTGCATTCCTACTGGAACCAAAGCACAGTTTTTCCTGTTACACTGCAGGACTTTAGAATAGGCTTAGGCCCGAAAGGATACATAGAGCGTTTCAGGGATGAGGGAGTTCGCTCCATGCAGAACACCCTGTGAAGATAAGTGATTCAGCAAGGGACTTGGGTGCAGCTAGAGTCATTTTTGACTTGGTAGAAATCAGAAGGCTTTCGGCTGCATGTTCACCGGAAAAGAAGACCTGATGGCACAAGCCTTGCTTTCCCATTTTAAATCTTTATCCATGCTGCCCTGAAGATACCTAAATAACACATTTTTCGACTGCCTCTATTCACTGTAGGCAGCCCTCTGGAAAGAAAAGGAGTTTTCTCTAAGGAAACACGGTGCATCCATGGCATGTGTGGGAGCTCCTCCTGTCATGCTCTAGAGCTACAGGGAAACTTGACGTGAGTACTTGCCTCAAGCTAAGGCCTGAAAAGCCCTGCTGAAGCGAAAGCGTGGAGCAGTTTCCATTATGTCGTGTTCGCTGTTCTGCTAAATTTACTTTAACGTTTCTTCACTTTTCCAGGCACTAGGCACCCGCTTGTAGGCACCCTTTTTCCTACAAATACAGTGAGAACCAGCAGTCTCCTTTGCCTTTCTAAGAAACATCCAGACCTAGAAGTCTTTCCCAGTCACTCTATGTATTCAGAGTGTAGGGCAAGTCGCTGCACCCTCCCTTAGGAAACTAGGTGGACTCAGCTGTTCAACAGCTCCAGGGATTCTGTTCTCTCACGTCCTACATGCCATGGAAGTCTGCCTCATTGCCCTCACTGGAGCTACACTAAGAAACACAATCTGCTTCGCCTTCCTTCTAGGAACTCTTACCCAAGGACCCCATACCTAGAGGAGAAAGGAGGCTTGCATTCCTACTGGAACCAAAGCAAAGTTTTTCCTGTTACACTGCAGGACTTTAGAATAGGCTTAGGCCCGAAAGGATACATAGAGCGTTTCAGGGATGAGGGAGTTCGCTCCATGCAGAACACCCTGTGAAGATAAGTGATTCAGCAAGGGACTTGGGTGCAGCTAGAGTCATTTGTGACTTGGTAGAAATCAGAAGGCTTTCGGCTGCATGTTCACCGGAAAAGAAGACCTGATGGCACAAGCCTTGCTTTCCCATTTTAAATCTTTATCCATGCTGCCCTGAAGATACCTAAATAACACATTTTTCGACTGCCTCTATTCACTGTAGGCAGCCCTCTGGAAAGAAAAGGAGTTTTCTCTAAGGAAACACGGTGCTTCCATGGCATGTGTGGGAGCTCCTCCTGTCATGCTCTAGAGCTACAGGGAAACTTGACGTGAGTACTTGCCTCAAGCTAAGGCCTGAAAAGCCCTGCTGAAGCGAAAGCGTGGAGCAGTTTCCATTATGTCGTGTTCGCTGTTCTGCTTTACTTTAACGTTTCTTCACTTTTCCAGGCACTAGGCACCCGCTTGTAGGCACCCTTTTTCCTACAAGTAGAGTGTGAACCAGCAGTCTCCTTTGCCTTTCTAAGAAACATCCAGACCTAGAAGCCTTTCCCAGTCACTCTATGTATTCAGAGGGTAGGGCAACTCGCTGCCCCCTTCCTTGGGAAAGCTAGATGTCCTCAGCGTTCCAACAGCTCGAGGGATACTCTTCTCTCACGTCCTACATCTCATGGAAGTCTGCCTCATTGCCACATTGGAGCTACACTAAGAAACACAAGCTGCTTCGCCTTCCTCTAGGAACTCCTACCCAAGGACCCCATACCTACAGGAGAAAGGTGGCTTGCATTCCTACTGGAACCAAAGCACAGTTTTTCCTGTTACACTGCAGGACTTTACAATAGGCTTAGGCCCGATAGCATACATAGAACGTTCCAAGGATGAGGGAGTTCGCTACATGCAGAAAACCCTGTGAAGATAAGTTAATTCAGCAAGGGACCAAGGTGTAGCTAGAGTCTCTTTTGACTTGTGAGAAATCAGAAGGTGTTCGGCTGCATGTTCACCGGAAAAGAACACCTGATGGCACAAGCCTTGCTTTCCCATTTTAAATCTCTATCCATGCTGCCTTGAAGATATATAAATAACACATTTTTCGATAGGCCATAGTCACTGTAGGCAGCCCTCTGGAAAGAAAAGGAGTTTTCTCTAAGGAAACACGGTGCTTCCATGGCATGTGTGGGAGCTCCTCCTGTCATGCTCTAGAGCTACAGGGAAACTTGACGTGAGTACTTGCCTCAAGCTAAGGCCTGAAAAGCCCTGCTGAAGCGAAAGCGTGGAGCAGTTTCCATTAGGTCGTGTTCGCTGTTCTGCTTTACTTTAACGTTTCTTCACTTTTCCAGGCACTAGGCACCCGCTTGTAGGCACCCTTTTTCCTACAAATACAGTGAGAACCAGCAGTCTCCTTTGCCTTTCTAAGAAACATCCAGACCTAGAAGTCTTTCCCAGTCACTCTATGTATTCAGAGTGTAGGGCAAGTCGCTGCACCCTCCCTTAGGAAACTAGGTGGACTCAGCTGTTCAACAGCTCCAGGGATTCTGTTCTCTCACGTCCTACATGCCATGGAAGTCTGCCTCATTGCCCTCATTGGAGCTACACTAAGAAACACAATCTGCTTCGCCTTCCTTCTAGGAACTCTTACCCAAGGACCCCATACCTAGAGGAGAAAGGAGGCTTGCATTCCTACTGGAACCAAAGCAAAGTTTTTCCTGTTACACTGCAGGACTTTAGAATAGGCTTAGGCCCGAAAGGATACATAGAGCGTTTCAGGGATGAGGGAGTTCGCTCCATGCAGAACACCCTGTGAAGATAAGTGATTCAGCAAGGGACTTGGGTGCAGCTAGAGTCATTTGTGACTTGGTAGAAATCAGAAGGCTTTCGGCTGCATGTTCACCGGAAAAGAAGACCTGATGGCACAAGCCTTGCTTTCCCATTTTAAATCTTTATCCATGCTGCCCTGAAGATACCTAAATAACACATTTTTCGACTGCCTCTATTCACTGTAGGCAGCCCTCTGGAAAGAAAAGGAGTTTTCTCTAAGGAAACACGGTGCTTCCATGGCATGTGTGGGAGCTCCTCCTGTCATGCTCTAGAGCTACAGGGAAACTTGACGTGAGTACTTGCCTCAAGCTAAGGCCTGAAAAGCCCTGCTGAAGCGAAAGCGTGTAGCAGTTTCCATTATGTCGTGTTCGCTGTTCTGCTTTACTTTAACGTTTCTTCACTTTTCCAGGCACTAGGCACCCGCTTGTAGGCACCCTTTTTCCTACAAATACAGTGAGAACCAGCAGTCTCCTTTGCCTTTCTAAGAAACATCCAGACCTAGAAGTCTTTCCCAGTCACTCTATGTATTCAGAGTGTAGGGCAAGTCGCTGCACCCTCCCTTAGGAAACTAGGTGGACTCAGCTGTTCAACAGCTCCAGGGATTCTGTTCTCTCACGTCCTACATGCCATGGAAGTCTGCCTCATTGCCCTCATTGGAGCTACACTAAGAAACACAATCTGCTTCGCCTTCCTTCTAGGAACTCTTACCCAAGGACCCCATACCTAGAGGAGAAAGGAGGCTTGCATTCCTACTGGAACCAAAGCACAGTTTTTCCTGTTACACTGCAGGACTTTAGAATAGGCTTAGGCCCGAAAGGATACATAGAGCGTTTCAGGGATGAGGGAGTTCGCTCCATGCAGAACACCCTGTGAAGATAAGTGATTCAGCAAGGGACTTGGGTGCAGCTAGAGTCATTTTTGACTTGGTAGAAATCAGAAGGCTTTCGGCTGCATGTTCACCGGAAAAGAAGACCTGATGGCACAAGCCTTGCTTTCCCATTTTAAATCTTTATCCATGCTGCCCTGAAGATACCTAAATAACACATTTTTCGACTGCCTCTATTCACTGTAGGCAGCCCTCTGGAAAGAAAAGGAGTTTTCTCTAAGGAAACACGGTGCTTCCATGGCATGTGTGGGAGCTCCTCCTGTCATGCTCTAGAGCTACAGGGAAACTTGACGTGAGTACTTGCCTCAAGCTAAGGCCTGAAAAGCCCTGCTGAAGCGAAAGCGTGGAGCAGTTTCCATTATGTCGTGTTCGCTGTTCTGCTTTACTTTAACGTTTCTTCACTTTTCCAGGCACTAGGCACCCGCTTGTAGGCACCCTTTTTCCTACAAGTAGAGTGTGAACCAGCAGTCTCCTTTGCCTTTCTAAGAAACATCCAGACCTAGAAGCCTTTCCCAGTCACTCTATGTATTCAGAGGGTAGGGCAACTCGCTGCCCCCTTCCTTGGGAAAGCTAGATGTCCTCAGCGTTCCAACAGCTCGAGGGATACTCTTCTCTCACGTCCTACATCTCATGGAAGTCTGCCTCATTGCCACATTGGAGCTACACTAAGAAACACAAGCTGCTTCGCCTTCCTCTAGGAACTCCTACCCAAGGACCCCATACCTACAGGAGAAAGGTGGCTTGCATTCCTACTGGAACCAAAGCACAGTTTTTCCTGTTACACTGCAGGACTTTACAATAGGCTTAGGCCCGATAGCATACATAGAACGTTCCAAGGATGAGGGAGTTCGCTACATGCAGAAAACCCTGTGAAGATAAGTTAATTCAGCAAGGGACCAAGGTGTAGCTAGAGTCTCTTTTGACTTGTGAGAAATCAGAAGGTGTTCGGCTGCATGTTCACCGGAAAAGAACACCTGATGGCACAAGCCTTGCTTTCCCATTTTAAATCTCTATCCATGCTGCCTTGAAGATATATAAATAACACATTTTTCGATAGGCCATAGTCACTGTAGGCAGCCCTCTGGAAAGAAAAGGAGTTTTCTCTAAGGAAACACGGTGCTTCCATGGCATGTGTGGGAGCTCCTCCTGTCATGCTCTAGAGCTACAGGGAAACTTGACGTGAGTACTTGCCTCAAGCTAAGGCCTGAAAAGCCCTGCTGAAGCGAAAGCGTGGAGCAGTTTCCATTAGGTCGTGTTCGCTGTTCTGCTTTACTTTAACGTTTCTTCACTTTTCCAGGCACTAGGCACCCGCTTGTAGGCACCCTTTTTCCTACAAATACAGTGAGAACCAGCAGTCTCCTTTGCCTTTCTAAGAAACATCCAGACCTAGAAGTCTTTCCCAGTCACTCTATGTATTCAGAGTGTAGGGCAAGTCGCTGCACCCTCCCTTAGGAAACTAGGTGGACTCAGCTGTTCAACAGCTCCAGGGATTCTGTTCTCTCACGTCCTACATGCCATGGAAGTCTGCCTCATTGCCCTCATTGGAGCTACACTAAGAAACACAATCTGCTTCGCCTTCCTTCTAGGAACTCTTACCCAAGGACCCCATACCTAGAGGAGAAAGGAGGCTTGCATTCCTACTGGAACCAAAGCAAAGTTTTTCCTGTTACACTGCAGGACTTTAGAATAGGCTTAGGCCCGAAAGGATACATAGAGCGTTTCAGGGATGAGGGAGTTCGCTCCATGCAGAACACCCTGTGAAGATAAGTGATTCAGCAAGGGACTTGGGTGCAGCTAGAGTCATTTGTGACTTGGTAGAAATCAGAAGGCTTTCGGCTGCATGTTCACCGGAAAAGAAGACCTGATGGCACAAGCCTTGCTTTCCCATTTTAAATCTTTATCCATGCTGCCCTGAAGATACCTAAATAACACATTTTTCGACTGCCTCTATTCACTGTAGGCAGCCCTCTGGAAAGAAAAGGAGTTTTCTCTAAGGAAACACGGTGCTTCCATGGCATGTGTGGGAGCTCCTCCTGTCATGCTCTAGAGCTACAGGGAAACTTGACGTGAGTACTTGCCTCAAGCTAAGGCCTGAAAAGCCCTGCTGAAGCGAAAGCGTGTAGCAGTTTCCATTATGTCGTGTTCGCTGTTCTGCTTTACTTTAACGTTTCTTCACTTTTCCAGGCACTAGGCACCCGCTTGTAGGCACCCTTTTTCCTACAAATACAGTGAGAACCAGCAGTCTCCTTTGCCTTTCTAAGAAACATCCAGACCTAGAAGTCTTTCCCAGTCACTCTATGTATTCAGAGTGTAGGGCAAGTCGCTGCACCCTCCCTTAGGAAACTAGGTGGACTCAGCTGTTCAACAGCTCCAGGGATTCTGTTCTCTCACGTCCTACATGCCATGGAAGTCTGCCTCATTGCCCTCATTGGAGCTACACTAAGAAACACAATCTGCTTCGCCTTCCTTCTAGGAACTCTTACCCAAGGACCCCATACCTAGAGGAGAAAGGAGGCTTGCATTCCTACTGGAACCAAAGCAAAGTTTTTCCTGTTACACTGCAGGACTTTAGAATAGGCTTAGGCCCGAAAGGATACATAGAGCGTTTCAGGGATGAGGGAGTTCGCTCCATGCAGAACACCCTGTGAAGATAAGTGATTCAGCAAGGGACTTGGGTGCAGCTAGAGTCATTTGTGACTTGGTAGAAATCAGAAGGCTTTCGGCTGCATGTTCACCGGAAAAGAAGACCTGATGGCACAAGCCTTGCTTTCCCATTTTAAATCTTTATCCATGCTGCCCTGAAGATACCTAAATAACACATTTTTCGACTGCCTCTATTCACTGTAGGCAGCCCTCTGGAAAGAAAAGGAGTTTTCTCTAAGGAAACACGGTGCTTCCATGGCATGTGTGGGAGCTCCTCCTGTCATGCTCTAGAGCTACAGGGAAACTTGACGTGAGTACTTGCCTCAAGCTAAGGCCTGAAAAGCCCTGCTGAAGCGAAAGCGTGGAGCAGTTTCCATTATGTCGTGTTCGCTGTTCTGCTTTACTTTAACGTTTCTTCACTTTTCCAGGCACTAGGCACCCGCTTGTAGGCACCCTTTTTCCTACAAGTAGAGTGTGAACCAGCAGTCTCCTTTGCCTTTCTAAGAAACATCCAGACCTAGAAGCCTTTCCCAGTCACTCTATGTATTCAGAGGGTAGGGCAACTCGCTGCCCCCTTCCTTGGGAAAGCTAGATGTCCTCAGCGTTCCAACAGCTCGAGGGATACTCTTCTCTCACGTCCTACATCTCATGGAAGTCTGCCTCATTGCCACATTGGAGCTACACTAAGAAACACAAGCTGCTTCGCCTTCCTCTAGGAACTCCTACCCAAGGACCCCATACCTACAGGAGAAAGGTGGCTTGCATTCCTACTGGAACCAAAGCACAGTTTTTCCTGTTACACTGCAGGACTTTACAATAGGCTTAGGCCCGATAGCATACATAGAACGTTCCAAGGATGAGGGAGTTCGCTACATGCAGAAAACCCTGTGAAGATAAGTTAATTCAGCAAGGGACCAAGGTGTAGCTAGAGTCTCTTTTGACTTGTGAGAAATCAGAAGGTGTTCGGCTGCATGTTCACCGGAAAAGAACACCTGATGGCACAAGCCTTGCTTTCCCATTTTAAATCTCTATCCATGCTGCCTTGAAGATATATAAATAACACATTTTTCGATAGGCCATAGTCACTGTAGGCAGCCCTCTGGAAAGAAAAGGAGTTTTCTCTAAGGAAACACGGTGCTTCCATGGCATGTGTGGGAGCTCCTCCTGTCATGCTCTAGAGCTACAGGGAAACTTGACGTGAGTACTTGCCTCAAGCTAAGGCCTGAAAAGCCCTGCTGAAGCGAAAGCGTGGAGCAGTTTCCATTAGGTCGTGTTCGCTGTTCTGCTTTACTTTAACGTTTCTTCACTTTTCCAGGCACTAGGCACCCGCTTGTAGGCACCCTTTTTCCTACAAATACAGTGAGAACCAGCAGTCTCCTTTGCCTTTCTAAGAAACATCCAGACCTAGAAGTCTTTCCCAGTCACTCTATGTATTCAGAGTGTAGGGCAAGTCGCTGCACCCTCCCTTAGGAAACTAGGTGGACTCAGCTGTTCAACAGCTCCAGGGATTCTGTTCTCTCACGTCCTACATGCCATGGAAGTCTGCCTCATTGCCCTCATTGGAGCTACACTAAGAAACACAATCTGCTTCGCCTTCCTTCTAGGAACTCTTACCCAAGGACCCCATACCTAGAGGAGAAAGGAGGCTTGCATTCCTCCTGGAACCAAAGCAAAGTTTTTCCTGTTACACTGCAGGACTTTAGAATAGGCTTAGGCCCGAAAGGATACATAGAGCGTTTCAGGGATGAGGGAGTTCGCTCCATGCAGAACACCCTGTGAAGATAAGTGATTCAGCAAGGGACTTGGGTGCAGCTAGAGTCATTTGTGACTTGGTAGAAATCAGAAGGCTTTCGGCTGCATGTTCACCGGAAAAGAAGACCTGATGGCACAAGCCTTGCTTTCCCATTTTAAATCTTTATCCATGCTGCCCTGAAGATACCTAAATAACACATTTTTCGACTGCCTCTATTCACTGTAGGCAGCCCTCTGGAAAGAAAAGGAGTTTTCTCTAAGGAAACACGGTGCTTCCATGGCATGTGTGGGAGCTCCTCCTGTCATGCTCTAGAGCTACAGGGAAACTTGACGTGAGTACTTGCCTCAAGCTAAGGCCTGAAAAGCCCTGCTGAAGCGAAAGCGTGTAGCAGTTTCCATTATGTCGTGTTCGCTGTTCTGCTTTACTTTAACGTTTCTTCACTTTTCCAGGCACTAGGCACCCGCTTGTAGGCACCCTTTTTCCTACAAATACAGTGAGAACCAGCAGTCTCCTTTGCCTTTCTAAGAAACATCCAGACCTAGAAGTCTTTCCCAGTCACTCTATGTATTCAGAGTGTAGGGCAAGTCGCTGCACCCTCCCTTAGGAAACTAGGTGGACTCAGCTGTTCAACAGCTCCAGGGATTCTGTTCTCTCACGTCCTACATGCCATGGAAGTCTGCCTCATTGCCCTCATTGGAGCTACACTAAGAAACACAATCTGCTTCGCCTTCCTTCTAGGAACTCTTACCCAAGGACCCCATACCTAGAGGAGAAAGGAGGCTTGCATTCCTACTGGAACCAAAGCACAGTTTTTCCTGTTACACTGCAGGACTTTAGAATAGGCTTAGGCCCGAAAGGATACATAGAGCGTTTCAGGGATGAGGGAGTTCGCTCCATGCAGAACACCCTGTGAAGATAAGTGATTCAGCAAGGGACTTGGGTGCAGCTAGAGTCATTTTTGACTTGGTAGAAATCAGAAGGCTTTCGGCTGCATGTTCACCGGAAAAGAAGACCTGATGGCACAAGCCTTGCTTTCCCATTTTAAATCTTTATCCATGCTGCCCTGAAGATACCTAAATAACACATTTTTCGACTGCCTCTATTCACTGTAGGCAGCCCTCTGGAAAGAAAAGGAGTTTTCTCTAAGGAAACACGGTGCATCCATGGCATGTGTGGGAGCTCCTCCTGTCATGCTCTAGAGCTACAGGGAAACTTGACGTGAGTACTTGCCTCAAGCTAAGGCCTGAAAAGCCCTGCTGAAGCGAAAGCGTGGAGCAGTTTCCATTATGTCGTGTTCGCTGTTCTGCTTTACTTTAACGTTTCTTCACTTTTCCAGGCACTAGGCACCCGCTTGTAGGCACCCTTTTTCCTACAAGTAGAGTGTGAACCAGCAGTCTCCTTTGCCTTTCTAAGAAACATCCAGACCTAGAAGCCTTTCCCAGTCACTCTATGTATTCAGAGTGTAGGGCAACTCGCTGCCCCCTTCCTTGGAAAAGCTAGATGTCCTCAGCGTTCCAACAGCTCGAGGGATACTCTTCTCTCACGTCCTACATCTCATGGAAGTCTGCCTCATTGCCACATTGGAGCTACACTAAGAAACACAAGCTGCTTCGCCTTCCTCTAGGAACTCCTACCCAAGGACCCCATACCTACAGGAGAAAGGTGGCTTGCATTCCTACTGGAACCAAAGCACAGTTTTTCCTGTTACACTGCAGGACTTTACAATAGGCTTAGGCCCGATAGCATACATAGAACGTTCCAAGGATGAGGGAGTTCGCTACATGCAGAAAACCCTGTGAAGATAAGTTAATTCAGCAAGGGACCAAGGTGTAGCTAGAGTCTCTTTTGACTTGTGAGAAATCAGAAGGTGTTCGGCTGCATGTTCACCGGAAAAGAACACCTGATGGCACAAGCCTTGCTTTCCCATTTTAAATCTCTATCCATGCTGCCTTGAAGATATATAAATAACACATTTTTCGATAGGCCATAGTCACTGTAGGCAGCCCTCTGGAAAGAAAAGGAGTTTTCTCTAAGGAAACACGGTGCTTCCATGGCATGTGTGGGAGCTCCTCCTGTCATGCTCTAGAGCTACAGGGAAACTTGACGTGAGTACTTGCCTCAAGCTAAGGCCTGAAAAGCCCTGCTGAAGCGAAAGCGTGGAGCAGTTTCCATTAGGTCGTGTTCGCTGTTCTGCTTTACTTTAACGTTTCTTCACTTTTCCAGGCACTAGGCACCCGCTTGTAGGCACCCTTTTTCCTACAAATACAGTGAGAACCAGCAGTCTCCTTTGCCTTTCTAAGAAACATCCAGACCTAGAAGTCTTTCCCAGTCACTCTATGTATTCAGAGTGTAGGGCAAGTCGCTGCACCCTCCCTTAGGAAACTAGGTGGACTCAGCTGTTCAACAGCTCCAGGGATTCTGTTCTCTCACGTCCTACATGCCATGGAAGTCTGCCTCATTGCCCTCATTGGAGCTACACTAAGAAACACAATCTGCTTCGCCTTCCTTCTAGGAACTCTTACCCAAGGACCCCATACCTAGAGGAGAAAGGAGGCTTGCATTCCTACTGGAACCAAAGCAAAGTTTTTCCTGTTACACTGCAGGACTTTAGAATAGGCTTAGGCCCGAAAGGATACATAGAGCGTTTCAGGGATGAGGGAGTTCGCTCCATGCAGAACACCCTGTGAAGATAAGTGATTCAGCAAGGGACTTGGGTGCAGCTAGAGTCATTTGTGACTTGGTAGAAATCAGAAGGCTTTCGGCTGCATGTTCACCGGAAAAGAAGACCTGATGGCACAAGCCTTGCTTTCCCATTTTAAATCTTTATCCATGCTGCCCTGAAGATACCTAAATAACACATTTTTCGACTGCCTCTATTCACTGTAGGCAGCCCTCTGGAAAGAAAAGGAGTTTTCTCTAAGGAAACACGGTGCTTCCATGGCATGTGTGGGAGCTCCTCCTGTCATGCTCTAGAGCTACAGGGAAACTTGACGTGAGTACTTGCCTCAAGCTAAGGCCTGAAAAGCCCTGCTGAAGCGAAAGCGTGTAGCAGTTTCCATTATGTCGTGTTCGCTGTTCTGCTTTACTTTAACGTTTCTTCACTTTTCCAGGCACTAGGCACCCGCTTGTAGGCACCCTTTTTCCTACAAATACAGTGAGAACCAGCAGTCTCCTTTGCCTTTCTAAGAAACATCCAGACCTAGAAGTCTTTCCCAGTCACTCTATGTATTCAGAGTGTAGGGCAAGTCGCTGCACCCTCCCTTAGGAAACTAGGTGGACTCAGCTGTTCAACAGCTCCAGGGATTCTGTTCTCTCACGTCCTACATGCCATGGAAGTCTGCCTCATTGCCCTCATTGGAGCTACACTAAGAAACACAATCTGCTTCGCCTTCCTTCTAGGAACTCTTACCCAAGGACCCCATACCTAGAGGAGAAAGGAGGCTTGCATTCCTACTGGAACCAAAGCAAAGTTTTTCCTGTTACACTGCAGGACTTTAGAATAGGCTTAGGCCCGAAAGGATACATAGAGCGTTTCAGGGATGAGGGAGTTCGCTCCATGCAGAACACCCTGTGAAGATAAGTGATTCAGCAAGGGACTTGGGTGCAGCTAGAGTCATTTGTGACTTGGTAGAAATCAGAAGGCTTTCGGCTGCATGTTCACCGGAAAAGAAGACCTGATGGCACAAGCCTTGCTTTCCCATTTTAAATCTTTATCCATGCTGCCCTGAAGATACCTAAATAACACATTTTTCGACTGCCTCTATTCACTGTAGGCAGCCCTCTGGAAAGAAAAGGAGTTTTCTCTAAGGAAACACGGTGCTTCCATGGCATGTGTGGGAGCTCCTCCTGTCATGCTCTAGAGCTACAGGGAAACTTGACGTGAGTACTTGCCTCAAGCTAAGGCCTGAAAAGCCCTGCTGAAGCGAAAGCGTGGAGCAGTTTCCATTATGTCGTGTTCGCTGTTCTGCTTTACTTTAACGTTTCTTCACTTTTCCAGGCACTAGGCACCCGCTTGTAGGCACCCTTTTTCCTACAAGTAGAGTGTGAACCAGCAGTCTCCTTTGCCTTTCTAAGAAACATCCAGACCTAGAAGCCTTTCCCAGTCACTCTATGTATTCAGAGGGTAGGGCAACTCGCTGCCCCCTTCCTTGGAAAAGCTAGATGTCCTCAGCGTTCCAACAGCTCGAGGGATACTCTTCTCTCACGTCCTACATCTCATGGAAGTCTGCCTCATTGCCACATTGGAGCTACACTAAGAAACACAAGCTGCTTCGCCTTCCTCTAGGAACTCCTACCCAAGGACCCCATACCTACAGGAGAAAGGTGGCTTGCATTCCTACTGGAACCAAAGCACAGTTTTTCCTGTTACACTGCAGGACTTTACAATAGGCTTAGGCCCGATAGCATACATAGAACGTTCCAAGGATGAGGGAGTTCGCTACATGCAGAAAACCCTGTGAAGATAAGTTAATTCAGCAAGGGACCAAGGTGTAGCTAGAGTCTCTTTTGACTTGTGAGAAATCAGAAGGTGTTCGGCTGCATGTTCACCGGAAAAGAACACCTGATGGCACAAGCCTTGCTTTCCCATTTTAAATCTCTATCCATGCTGCCTTGAAGATATATAAATAACACATTTTTCGATAGGCCATAGTCACTGTAGGCAGCCCTCTGGAAAGAAAAGGAGTTTTCTCTAAGGAAACACGGTGCTTCCATGGCATGTGTGGGAGCTCCTCCTGTCATGCTCTAGAGCTACAGGGAAACTTGACGTGAGTACTTGCCTCAAGCTAAGGCCTGAAAAGCCCTGCTGAAGCGAAAGCGTGGAGCAGTTTCCATTAGGTCGTGTTCGCTGTTCTGCTTTACTTTAACGTTTCTTCACTTTTCCAGGCACTAGGCACCCGCTTGTAGGCACCCTTTTTCCTACAAATACAGTGAGAACCAGCAGTCTCCTTTGCCTTTCTAAGAAACATCCAGACCTAGAAGTCTTTCCCAGTCACTCTATGTATTCAGAGTGTAGGGCAAGTCGCTGCACCCTCCCTTAGGAAACTAGGTGGACTCAGCTGTTCAACAGCTCCAGGGATTCTGTTCTCTCACGTCCTACATGCCATGGAAGTCTGCCTCATTGCCCTCATTGGAGCTACACTAAGAAACACAATCTGCTTCGCCTTCCTTCTAGGAACTCTTACCCAAGGACCCCATACCTAGAGGAGAAAGGAGGCTTGCATTCCTACTGGAACCAAAGCAAAGTTTTTCCTGTTACACTGCAGGACTTTAGAATAGGCTTAGGCCCGAAAGGATACATAGAGCGTTTCAGGGATGAGGGAGTTCGCTCCATGCAGAACACCCTGTGAAGATAAGTGATTCAGCAAGGGACTTGGGTGCAGCTAGAGTCATTTGTGACTTGGTAGAAATCAGAAGGCTTTCGGCTGCATGTTCACCGGAAAAGAAGACCTGATGGCACAAGCCTTGCTTTCCCATTTTAAATCTTTATCCATGCTGCCCTGAAGATACCTAAATAACACATTTTTCGACTGCCTCTATTCACTGTAGGCAGCCCTCTGGAAAGAAAAGGAGTTTTCTCTAAGGAAACACGGTGCTTCCATGGCATGTGTGGGAGCTCCTCCTGTCATGCTCTAGAGCTACAGGGAAACTTGACGTGAGTACTTGCCTCAAGCTAAGGCCTGAAAAGCCCTGCTGAAGCGAAAGCGTGCAGCAGTTTCCATTATGTCGTGTTCGCTGTTCTGCTTTACTTTAACGTTTCTTCACTTTTCCAGGCACTAGGCACCCGCTTGTAGGCACCATTTTTCCTACAAATACAGTGAGAACCAGCAGTCTCCTTTGCCTTTCTAAGAAACATCCAGACCTAGAAGTCTTTCCCAGTCACTCTATGTATTCAGAGTGTAGGGCAAGTCGCTGCCCCCTTCCTTGGGAAGTCTAGATGTCCTGAGCGTTCCAACAGCTCGAGGGATTCTCTTCTCTCACGTCCTACATCTCATGGAAGTCTGCCTCATTGCCACATTGGAGCTACACTAAGAAACACAATCTGCTTCGCCTTCCTTCTAGGAACTCTTACCCAAGGACCCCATACCTAGAGGAGAAAGGAGGCTTGCATTCCTACTGGAACCAAAGCAAAGTTTTTCCTGTTACACTGCAGGACTTTAGAATAGGCTTAGGCCCGAAAGGATACATAGAGCGTTTCAGGGATGAGGGAGTTCGCTCCATGCAGAACACCCTGTGAAGATAAGTGATTCAGCAAGGGACTTGGGTGCAGCTAGAGTCATTTGTGACTTGGTAGAAATCAGAAGGCTTTCGGCTGCATGTTCACCGGAAAAGAAGACCTGATGGCACAAGCCTTGCTTTCCCATTTTAAATCTTTATCCATGCTGCCCTGAAGATACCTAAATAACACATTTTTCGACTGCCTCTATTCACTGTAGGCAGCCCTCTGGAAAGAAAAGGAGTTTTCTCTAAGGAAACACGGTGCTTCCATGGCATGTGTGGGAGCTCCTCCTGTCATGCTCTAGAGCTACAGGGAAACTTGACGTGAGTACTTGCCTCAAGCTAAGGCCTGAAAAGCCCTGCTGAAGCGAAAGCGTGCAGCAGTTTCCATTATGTCGTGTTCGCTGTTCTGCTTTACTTTAACGTTTCTTCACTTTTCCAGGCACTAGGCACCCGCTTGTAGGCACCCTTTTTCCTACAAGTACAGTGAGAACCAGCAGTCTCCTTTGCCTTTCTAAGAAACATCCAGACCTAGAAGCCTTTCCCAGTCACTCTATGTATTCAGAGTGTAGGGCAACTCGCTGCCCCCTTCCTTGGGAAGGCTAGATGTCCTCAGCGTTCCAACAGCTCGAGGGATTCTCTTCTCTCACGTCCTACATCTCATGGAAGTCTGCCTCATTGCCACATTGGAGCTACACTAAGAAACACAAGCTGCTTCGCCTTCCTCTAGGAACTCCTACCCAAGGACCCCATACCAACAGGAGAAAGGTGGCTTGCATTCCTACTGGAACCAAAGCACAGTTTTTCCTGTTACACTGCAGGACTTTACAATAGGCTTAGGCCCGATAGCATACATAGAACGTTCCAAGGATGAGGGAGTTCGCTACATGCAGAAAACCCTGTGAAGATAAGTTAATTCAGCAAGGGACCAAGGTGTAGCTAGAGTCTCTTTTGACTTGTGAGAAATCAGAAGGTGTTCGGCTGCATGTTCACCAGAAAAGAAGACCTGATGGCACAAGCCTTGCTTTCCCATTTTAAATCTTTATCCATGCTGCCTTGAAGATATATAAATAAAACATTTTTCGATAGGCCATAGTCACTGTAGGCAGCCCTCTGGAAAGAAAAGGCGTTTTCTCTAAGGAAACACGGTGCTTCCATGGCATTTGTGGGAGCTCCTCCTGTCATGCTCTAGAGCTACAGGGAAACTTGACGTGAGTACTTGCCTCAAGCTAAGGCCTGAAAAGCCCTGCTGAAGCGAAAGCGTGGAGCAGTTTCCATTAGGTCGTGTTCGCTGTTCTGCTTTACTTTAACGTTTCTTCACTTTTCCAGGCACTAGGCACCCGCTTGTAGGCACCCTTTTTCCTACAAATACAGTGAGAACCAGCAGTCTCCTTTGCCTTTCTAAGAAACATCCAGACCTAGAAGTCTTTCCCAGTCACTCTATGTATTCAGAGTGTAGGGCAAGTCGCTGCACCCTCCCTTAGGAAACTAGGTGGACTCAGCTGTTCAACAGCTCCAGGGATTCTGTTCTCTCACGTCCTACATGCCATGGAAGTCTGCCTCATTGCCCTCATTGGAGCTACACTAAGAAACACAATCTGCTTCGCCTTCCTTCTAGGAACTCTTACCCAAGGACCCCATACCTAGAGGAGAAAGGAGGCTTGCATTCCTACTGGAACCAAAGCAAAGTTTTTCCTGTTACACTGCAGGACTTTAGAATAGGCTTAGGCCCGAAAGGATACATAGAGCGTTTCAGGGATGAGGGAGTTCGCTCCATGCAGAACACCCTGTGAAGATAAGTGATTCAGCAAGGGACTTGGGTGCAGCTAGAGTCATTTGTGACTTGGTAGAAATCAGAAGGCTTTCGGCTGCATGTTCACCGGAAAAGAAGACCTGATGGCACAAGCCTTGCTTTCCCATTTTAAATCTTTATCCATGCTGCCCTGAAGATACCTAAATAACACATTTTTCGACTGCCTCTATTCACTGTAGGCAGCCCTCTGGAAAGAAAAGGAGTTTTCTCTAAGGAAACACGGTGCTTCCATGGCATGTGTGGGAGCTCCTCCTGTCATGCTCTAGAGCTACAGGGAAACTTGACGTGAGTACTTGCCTCAAGCTAAGGCCTGAAAAGCCCTGCTGAAGCGAAAGCGTGTAGCAGTTTCCATTATGTCGTGTTCGCTGTTCTGCTTTACTTTAACGTTTCTTCACTTTTCCAGGCACTAGGCACCCGCTTGTAGGCACCCTTTTTCCTACAAATACAGTGAGAACCAGCAGTCTCCTTTGCCTTTCTAAGAAACATCCAGACCTAGAAGTCTTTCCCAGTCACTCTATGTATTCAGAGTGTAGGGCAAGTCGCTGCACCCTCCCTTAGGAAACTAGGTGGACTCAGCTGTTCAACAGCTCCAGGGATTCTGTTCTCTCACGTCCTACATGCCATGGAAGTCTGCCTCATTGCCCTCATTGGAGCTACACTAAGAAACACAATCTGCTTCGCCTTCCTTCTAGGAACTCTTACCCAAGGACCCCATACCTAGAGGAGAAAGGAGGCTTGCATTCCTACTGGAACCAAAGCAAAGTTTTTCCTGTTACACTGCAGGACTTTAGAATAGGCTTAGGCCCGAAAGGATACATAGAGCGTTTCAGGGATGAGGGAGTTCGCTCCATGCAGAACACCCTGTGAAGATAAGTGATTCAGCAAGGGACTTGGGTGCAGCTAGAGTCATTTGTGACTTGGTAGAAATCAGAAGGCTTTCGGCTGCATGTTCACCGGAAAAGAAGACCTGATGGCACAAGCCTTGCTTTCCCATTTTAAATCTTTATCCATGCTGCCCTGAAGATACCTAAATAACACATTTTTCGACTGCCTCTATTCACTGTAGGCAGCCCTCTGGAAAGAAAAGGAGTTTTCTCTAAGGAAACACGGTGCTTCCATGGCATGTGTGGGAGCTCCTCCTGTCATGCTCTAGAGCTACAGGGAAACTTGACGTGAGTACTTGCCTCAAGCTAAGGCCTGAAAAGCCCTGCTGAAGCGAAAGCGTGTAGCAGTTTCCATTATGTCGTGTTCGCTGTTCTGCTTTACTTTAACGTTTCTTCACTTTTCCAGGCACTAGGCACCCGCTTGTAGGCACCCTTTTTCCTACAAGTAGAGTGTGAACCAGCAGTCTCCTTTGCCTTTCTAAGAAACATCCAGACCTAGAAGCCTTTCCCAGTCACTCTATGTATTCAGAGGGTAGGGCAACTCGCTGCCCCCTTCCTTGGGAAAGCTAGATGTCCTCAGCGTTCCAACAGCTCGAGGGATACTCTTCTCTCACGTCCTACATCTCATGGAAGTCTGCCTCATTGCCACATTGGAGCTACACTAAGAAACACAAGCTGCTTCGCCTTCCTCTAGGAACTCCTACCCAAGGACCCCATACCTACAGGAGAAAGGTGGCTTGCATTCCTACTGGAACCAAAGCACAGTTTTTCCTGTTACACTGCAGGACTTTACAATAGGCTTAGGCCCGATAGCATACATAGAACGTTCCAAGGATGAGGGAGTTCGCTACATGCAGAAAACCCTGTGAAGATAAGTTAATTCAGCAAGGGACCAAGGTGTAGCTAGAGTCTCTTTTGACTTGTGAGAAATCAGAAGGTGTTCGGCTGCATGTTCACCGGAAAAGAACACCTGATGGCACAAGCCTTGCTTTCCCATTTTAAATCTCTATCCATGCTGCCTTGAAGATATATAAATAACACATTTTTCGATAGGCCATAGTCACTGTAGGCAGCCCTCTGGAAAGAAAAGGAGTTTTCTCTAAGGAAACACGGTGCTTCCATGGCATGTGTGGGAGCTCCTCCTGTCATGCTCTAGAGCTACAGGGAAACTTGACGTGAGTACTTGCCTCAAGCTAAGGCCTGAAAAGCCCTGCTGAAGCGAAAGCGTGGAGCAGTTTCCATTAGGTCGTGTTCGCTGTTCTGCTTTACTTTAACGTTTCTTCACTTTTCCAGGCACTAGGCACCCGCTTGTAGGCACCCTTTTTCCTACAAATACAGTGAGAACCAGCAGTCTCCTTTGCCTTTCTAAGAAACATCCAGACCTAGAAGTCTTTCCCAGTCACTCTATGTATTCAGAGTGTAGGGCAAGTCGCTGCACCCTCCCTTAGGAAACTAGGTGGACTCAGCTGTTCAACAGCTCCAGGGATTCTGTTCTCTCACGTCCTACATGCCATGGAAGTCTGCCTCATTGCCCTCACTGGAGCTACACTAAGAAACACAATCTGCTTCGCCTTCCTTCTAGGAACTCTTACCCAAGGACCCCATACCTAGAGGAGAAAGGAGGCTTGCATTCCTACTGGAACCAAAGCAAAGTTTTTCCTGTTACACTGCAGGACTTTAGAATAGGCTTAGGCCCGAGGGGATACATAGAGCGTTTCAGGGATGAGGGAGTTCGCTCCATGCAGAACACCCTGTGAAGATAAGTGATTCAGCAAGGGACTTGGGTGCAGCTAGAGTCATTTGTGACTTGGTAGAAATCAGAAGGCTTTCGGCTGCATGTTCACCGGAAAAGAAGACCTGATGGCACAAGCCTTGCTTTCCCATTTTAAATCTTTATCCATGCTGCCCTGAAGATACCTAAATAACACATTTTTCGACTGCCTCTATTCACTGTAGGCAGCCCTCTGGAAAGAAAAGGAGTTTTCTCTAAGGAAACACGGTGCTTCCATGGCATGTGTGGGAGCTCCTCCTGTCATGCTCTAGAGCTACAGGGAAACTTGACGTGAGTACTTGCCTCAAGCTAAGGCCTGAAAAGCCCTGCTGAAGCGAAAGCGTGCAGCAGTTTCCATTAGGTCGTGTTCGCTGTTCTGCTTTACTTTAACGTTTCTTCACTTTTCCAGGCACTAGGCACCCGCTTGTAGGCACCCTTTTTCCTACAAGTACAGTGAGAACCAGCAGTCTCCTTTGCCTTTCTAAGAAACATCCAGACCTAGAAGCCTTTCCCAGTCACTCTATGTATTCAGAGTGTAGGGCAACTCGCTGCCCCCTTCCTTGGGAAGGCTAGATGTCCTCAGCGTTCCAACAGCTCGAGGGATTCTCTTCTCTCACGTCCTACATCTCATGGAAGTCTGCCTCATTGCCACATTGGAGCTACACTAAGAAACACAAGCTGCTTCGCCTTCCTCTAGGAACTCCTACCCAAGGACCCCATACCAACAGGAGAAAGGTGGGTTGCATTCCTACTGGAACCAAAGCACAGTTTTTCCTGTTACACTGCAGGACTTTACAATAGGCTTAGGCCCGATAGCATACATAGAACGTTCCAAGGATGAGGGAGTTCGCTACATGCAGAAAACCCTGTGAAGATAAGTTAATTCAGCAAGGGACCAAGGTGTAGCTAGAGTCTCTTTTGACTTGTGAGAAATCAGAAGGTGTTCGGCTGCATGTTCACCAGAAAAGAAGACCTGATGGCACAAGCCTTGCTTTCCCATTTTAAATCTTTATCCATGCTGCCTTGAAGATATATAAATAAAACATTTTTCGATAGGCCATAGTCACTGTAGGCAGCCCTCTGGAAAGAAAAGGCGTTTTCTCTAAGGAAACACGGTGCTTCCATGGCATTTGTGGGAGCTCCTCCTGTCATGCTCTAGAGCTACAGGGAAACTTGACGTGAGTACTTGCCTCAAGCTAAGGCCTGAAAAGCCCTGCTGAAGCGAAAGCGTGGAGCAGTTTCCATTAGGTCGTGTTCGCTGTTCTGCTTTACTTTAACGTTTCTTCACTTTTCCAGGCACTAGGCACCCGCTTGTAGGCACCCTTTTTCCTACAAATACAGTGAGAACCAGCAGTCTCCTTTGCCTTTCTAAGAAACATCCAGACCTAGAAGTCTTTCCCAGTCACTCTATGTATTCAGAGTGTAGGGCAAGTCGCTGCACCCTCCCTTAGGAAACTAGGTGGACTCAGCTGTTCAACAGCTCCAGGGATTCTGTTCTCTCACGTCCTACATGCCATGGAAGTCTGCCTCATTGCCCTCATTGGAGCTACACTAAGAAACACAATCTGCTTCGCCTTCCTTCTAGGAACTCTTACCCAAGGACCCCATACCTAGAGGAGAAAGGAGGCTTGCATTCCTACTGGAACCAAAGCAAAGTTTTTCCTGTTACACTGCAGGACTTTAGAATAGGCTTAGGCCCGAAAGGATACATAGAGCGTTTCAGGGATGAGGGAGTTCGCTCCATGCAGAACACCCTGTGAAGATAAGTGATTCAGCAAGGGACTTGGGTGCAGCTAGAGTCATTTGTGACTTGGTAGAAATCAGAAGGCTTTCGGCTGCATGTTCACCGGAAAAGAAGACCTGATGGCACAAGCCTTGCTTTCCCATTTTAAATCTTTATCCATGCTGCCCTGAAGATACCTAAATAACACATTTTTCGACTGCCTCTATTCACTGTAGGCAGCCCTCTGGAAAGAAAAGGAGTTTTCTCTAAGGAAACACGGTGCTTCCATGGCATGTGTGGGAGCTCCTCCTGTCATGCTCTAGAGCTACAGGGAAACTTGACGTGAGTATTTGCCTCAAGCTAAGGCCTGAAAAGCCCTGCTGAAGCGAAAGCGTGTAGCAGTTTCCATTAGGTCGTGTTCGCTGTTCTGCTTTACTTTAACGTTTCTTCACTTTTCCAGGCACTAGGCACCCGCTTGTAGGCACCCTTTTTCCTACAAATACAGTGAGAACCAGCAGTCTCCTTTGCCTTTCTAAGAAACATCCAGACCTAGAAGTCTTTCCCAGTCACTCTATGTATTCAGAGTGTAGGGCAAGTCGCTGCACCCTCCCTTAGGAAACTAGGTGGACTCAGCTGTTCAACAGCTCCAGGGATTCTGTTCTCTCACGTCCTACATGCCATGGAAGTCTGCCTCATTGCCCTCATTGGAGCTACACTAAGAAACACAATCTGCTTCGCCTTCCTTCTAGGAACTCTTACCCAAGGACCCCATACCTAGAGGAGAAAGGAGGCTTGCATTCCTACTGGAACCAAAGCAAAGTTTTTCCTGTTACACTGCAGGACTTTAGAATAGGCTTAGGCCCGAAAGGATACATAGAGCGTTTCAGGGATGAGGGAGTTCGCTCCATGCAGAACACCCTGTGAAGATAAGTGATTCAGCAAGGGACTTGGGTGCAGCTAGAGTCATTTGTGACTTGGTAGAAATCAGAAGGCTTTCGGCTGCATGTTCACCGGAAAAGAAGACCTGATGGCACAAGCCTTGCTTTCCCATTTTAAATCTTTATCCATGCTGCCCTGAAGATACCTAAATAACACATTTTTCGACTGCCTCTATTCACTGTAGGCAGCCCTCTGGAAAGAAAAGGAGTTTTCTCTAAGGAAACACGGTGCTTCCATGGCATGTGTGGGAGCTCCTCCTGTCATGCTCTAGAGCTACAGGGAAACTTGACGTGAGTACTTGCCTCAAGCTAAGGCCTGAAAAGCCCTGCTGAAGCGAAAGCGTGTAGCAGTTTCCATTATGTCGTGTTCGCTGTTCTGCTTTACTTTAACGTTTCTTCACTTTTCCAGGCACTAGGCACCCGCTTGTAGGCACCCTTTTTCCTACAAGTAGAGTGTGAACCAGCAGTCTCCTTTGCCTTTCTAAGAAACATCCAGACCTAGAAGCCTTTCCCAGTCACTCTATGTATTCAGAGGGTAGGGCAACTCGCTGCCCCCTTCCTTGGGAAAGCTAGATGTCCTCAGCGTTCCAACAGCTCGAGGGATACTCTTCTCTCACGTCCTACATCTCATGGAAGTCTGCCTCATTGCCACATTGGAGCTACACTAAGAAACACAAGCTGCTTCGCCTTCCTCTAGGAACTCCTACCCAAGGACCCCATACCTACAGGAGAAAGGTGGCTTGCATTCCTACTGGAACCAAAGCACAGTTTTTCCTGTTACACTGCAGGACTTTACAATAGGCTTAGGCCCGATAGCATACATAGAACGTTCCAAGGATGAGGGAGTTCGCTACATGCAGAAAACCCTGTGAAGATAAGTTAATTCAGCAAGGGACCAAGGTGTAGCTAGAGTCTCTTTTGACTTGTGAGAAATCAGAAGGTGTTCGGCTGCATGTTCACCGGAAAAGAACACCTGATGGCACAAGCCTTGCTTTCCCATTTTAAATCTCTATCCATGCTGCCTTGAAGATATATAAATAACACATTTTTCGATAGGCCATAGTCACTGTAGGCAGCCCTCTGGAAAGAAAAGGAGTTTTCTCTAAGGAAACACGGTGCTTCCATGGCATGTGTGGGAGCTCCTCCTGTCATGCTCTAGAGCTACAGGGAAACTTGACGTGAGTACTTGCCTCAAGCTAAGGCCTGAAAAGCCCTGCTGAAGCGAAAGCGTGGAGCAGTTTCCATTAGGTCGTGTTCGCTGTTCTGCTTTACTTTAACGTTTCTTCACTTTTCCAGGCACTAGGCACCCGCTTGTAGGCACCCTTTTTCCTACAAATACAGTGAGAACCAGCAGTCTCCTTTGCCTTTCTAAGAAACATCCAGACCTAGAAGTCTTTCCCAGTCACTCTATGTATTCAGAGTGTAGGGCAAGTCGCTGCACCCTCCCTTAGGAAACTAGGTGGACTCAGCTGTTCAACAGCTCCAGGGATTCTGTTCTCTCACGTCCTACATGCCATGGAAGTCTGCCTCATTGCCCTCACTGGAGCTACACTAAGAAACACAATCTGCTTCGCCTTCCTTCTAGGAACTCTTACCCAAGGACCCCATACCTAGAGGAGAAAGGAGGCTTGCATTCCTACTGGAACCAAAGCAAAGTTTTTCCTGTTACACTGCAGGACTTTAGAATAGGCTTAGGCCCGAAAGGATACATAGAGCGTTTCAGGGATGAGGGAGTTCGCTCCATGCAGAACACCCTGTGAAGATAAGTGATTCAGCAAGGGACTTGGGTGCAGCTAGAGTCATTTGTGACTTGGTAGAAATCAGAAGGCTTTCGGCTGCATGTTCACCGGAAAAGAAGACCTGATGGCACAAGCCTTGCTTTCCCATTTTAAATCTTTATCCATGCTGCCCTGAAGATACCTAAATAACACATTTTTCGACTGCCTCTATTCACTGTAGGCAGCCCTCTGGAAAGAAAAGGAGTTTTCTCTAAGGAAACACGGTGCTTCCATGGCATGTGTGGGAGCTCCTCCTGTCATGCTCTAGAGCTACAGGGAAACTTGACGTGAGTACTTGCCTCAAGCTAAGGCCTGAAAAGCCCTGCTGAAGCGAAAGCGTGCAGCAGTTTCCATTAGGTCGTGTTCGCTGTTCTGCTTTACTTTAACGTTTCTTCACTTTTCCAGGCACTAGGCACCCGCTTGTAGGCACCCTTTTTCCTACAAATACAGTGAGAACCAGCAGCCTCCTTTGCCTTTCTAAGAAACATCCAGACCTAGAAGTCTTTCCCAGTCACTCTATGTATTCAGAGTGTAGGGCAAGTCGCTGCACCCTCCCTTAGGAAACTAGGTGGACTCAGCTGTTCAACAGCTCCAGGGATTCTGTTCTCTCACGTCCTACATGCCATGGAAGTCTGCCTCATTGCCCTCATTGGAGCTACACTAAGAAACACAATCTGCTTCGCCTTCCTTCTAGGAACTCTTACCCAAGGACCCCATACCTAGAGGAGAAAGGAGGCTTGCATTCCTACTGGAACCAAAGCAAAGTTTTTCCTGTTACACTGCAGGACTTTAGAATAGGCTTAGGCCCGAGGGGATACATAGAGCGTTTCAGGGATGAGGGAGTTCGCTCCATGCAGAACACCCTGTGAAGATAAGTGATTCAGCAAGGGACTTGGGTGCAGCTAGAGTCATTTGTGACTTGGTAGAAATCAGAAGGCTTTCGGCTGCATGTTCACCGGAAAAGAAGACCTGATGGCACAAGCCTTGCTTTCCCATTTTAAATCTTTATCCATGCTGCCCTGAAGATACCTAAATAACACATTTTTCGACTGCCTCTATTCACTGTAGGCAGCCCTCTGGAAAGAAAAGGAGTTTTCTCTAAGGAAACACGGTGCTTCCATGGCATGTGTGGGAGCTCCTCCTGTCATGCTCTAGAGCTACAGGGAAACTTGACGTGAGTACTTGCCTCAAGCTAAGGCCTGAAAAGCCCTGCTGAAGCGAAAGCGTGGAGCAGTTTCCATTAGGTCGTGTTCGCTGTTCTGCTTTACTTTAACGTTTCTTCACTTTTCCAGGCACTAGGCACCCGCTTGTAGGCACCCTTTTTCCTACAAATACAGTGAGAACCAGCAGTCTCCTTTGCCTTTCTAAGAAACATCCAGACCTAGAAGTCTTTCCCAGTCACTCTATGTATTCAGAGTGTAGGGCAAGTCGCTGCACCCTCCCTTAGGAAACTAGGTGGACTCAGCTGTTCAACAGCTCCAGGGATTCTGTTCTCTCACGTCCTACATGCCATGGAAGTCTGCCTCATTGCCCTCATTGGAGCTACACTAAGAAACACAATCTGCTTCGCCTTCCTTCTAGGAACTCTTACCCAAGGACCCCATACCTAGAGGAGAAAGGAGGCTTGCATTCCTACTGGAACCAAAGCACAGTTTTTCCTGTTACACTGCAGGACTTTAGAATAGGCTTAGGCCCGAAAGGATACATAGAGCGTTTCAGGGATGAGGGAGTTCGCTCCATGCAGAACACCCTGTGAAGATAAGTGATTCAGCAAGGGACTTGGGTGCAGCTAGAGTCATTTTTGACTTGGTAGAAATCAGAAGGCTTTCGGCTGCATGTTCACCGGAAAAGAAGACCTGATGGCACAAGCCTTGCTTTCCCATTTTAAATCTTTATCCATGCTGCCCTGAAGATACCTAAATAACACATTTTTCGACTGCCTCTATTCACTGTAGGCAGCCCTCTGGAAAGAAAAGGAGTTTTCTCTAAGGAAACACGGTGCTTCCATGGCATGTGTGGGAGCTCCTCCTGTCATGCTCTAGAGCTACAGGGAAACTTGACGTGAGTACTTGCCTCAAGCTAAGGCCTGAAAAGCCCTGCTGAAGCGAAAGCGTGGAGCAGTTTCCATTATGTCGTGTTCGCTGTTCTGCTTTACTTTAACGTTTCTTCACTTTTCCAGGCACTAGGCACCCGCTTGTAGGCACCCTTTTTCCTACAAGTAGAGTGTGAACCAGCAGTCTCCTTTGCCTTTCTAAGAAACATCCAGACCTAGAAGCCTTTCCCAGTCACTCTATGTATTCAGAGGGTAGGGCAACTCGCTGCCCCCTTCCTTGGGAAAGCTAGATGTCCTCAGCGTTCCAACAGCTCGAGGGATACTCTTCTCTCACGTCCTACATCTCATGGAAGTCTGCCTCATTGCCACATTGGAGCTACACTAAGAAACACAAGCTGCTTCGCCTTCCTCTAGGAACTCCTACCCAAGGACCCCATACCTACAGGAGAAAGGTGGCTTGCATTCCTACTGGAACCAAAGCACAGTTTTTCCTGTTACACTGCAGGACTTTACAATAGGCTTAGGCCCGATAGCATACATAGAACGTTCCAAGGATGAGGGAGTTCGCTACATGCAGAAAACCCTGTGAAGATAAGTTAATTCAGCAAGGGACCAAGGTGTAGCTAGAGTCTCTTTTGACTTGTGAGAAATCAGAAGGTGTTCGGCTGCATGTTCACCGGAAAAGAACACCTGATGGCACAAGCCTTGCTTTCCCATTTTAAATCTCTATCCATGCTGCCTTGAAGATATATAAATAACACATTTTTCGATAGGCCATAGTCACTGTAGGCAGCCCTCTGGAAAGAAAAGGAGTTTTCTCTAAGGAAACACGGTGCTTCCATGGCATGTGTGGGAGCTCCTCCTGTCATGCTCTAGAGCTACAGGGAAACTTGACGTGAGTACTTGCCTCAAGCTAAGGCCTGAAAAGCCCTGCTGAAGCGAAAGCGTGGAGCAGTTTCCATTAGGTCGTGTTCGCTGTTCTGCTTTACTTTAACGTTTCTTCACTTTTCCAGGCACTAGGCACCCGCTTGTAGGCACCCTTTTTCCTACAAATACAGTGAGAACCAGCAGTCTCCTTTGCCTTTCTAAGAAACATCCAGACCTAGAAGTCTTTCCCAGTCACTCTATGTATTCAGAGTGTAGGGCAAGTCGCTGCACCCTCCCTTAGGAAACTAGGTGGACTCAGCTGTTCAACAGCTCCAGGGATTCTGTTCTCTCACGTCCTACATGCCATGGAAGTCTGCCTCATTGCCCTCATTGGAGCTACACTAAGAAACACAATCTGCTTCGCCTTCCTTCTAGGAACTCTTACCCAAGGACCCCATACCTAGAGGAGAAAGGAGGCTTGCATTCCTACTGGAACCAAAGCAAAGTTTTTCCTGTTACACTGCAGGACTTTAGAATAGGCTTAGGCCCGAAAGGATACATAGAGCGTTTCAGGGATGAGGGAGTTCGCTCCATGCAGAACACCCTGTGAAGATAAGTGATTCAGCAAGGGACTTGGGTGCAGCTAGAGTCATTTGTGACTTGGTAGAAATCAGAAGGCTTTCGGCTGCATGTTCACCGGAAAAGAAGACCTGATGGCACAAGCCTTGCTTTCCCATTTTAAATCTTTATCCATGCTGCCCTGAAGATACCTAAATAACACATTTTTCGACTGCCTCTATTCACTGTAGGCAGCCCTCTGGAAAGAAAAGGAGTTTTCTCTAAGGAAACACGGTGCTTCCATGGCATGTGTGGGAGCTCCTCCTGTCATGCTCTAGAGCTACAGGGAAACTTGACGTGAGTACTTGCCTCAAGCTAAGGCCTGAAAAGCCCTGCTGAAGCGAAAGCGTGTAGCAGTTTCCATTATGTCGTGTTCGCTGTTCTGCTAAATTTACTTTAACGTTTCTTCACTTTTCCAGGCACTAGGCACCCGCTTGTAGGCACCCTTTTTCCTACAAATACAGTGAGAACCAGCAGTCTCCTTTGCCTTTCTAAGAAACATCCAGACCTAGAAGTCTTTCCCAGTCACTCTATGTATTCAGAGTGTAGGGCAAGTCGCTGCACCCTCCCTTAGGAAACTAGGTGGACTCAGCTGTTCAACAGCTCCAGGGATTCTGTTCTCTCACGTCCTACATGCCATGGAAGTCTGCCTCATTGCCCTCATTGGAGCTACACTAAGAAACACAATCTGCTTCGCCTTCCTTCTAGGAACTCTTACCCAAGGACCCCATACCTAGAGGAGAAAGGAGGCTTGCATTCCTACTGGAACCAAAGCACAGTTTTTCCTGTTACACTGCAGGACTTTAGAATAGGCTTAGGCCCGAAAGGATACATAGAGCGTTTCAGGGATGAGGGAGTTCGCTCCATGCAGAACACCCTGTGAAGATAAGTGATTCAGCAAGGGACTTGGGTGCAGCTAGAGTCATTTTTGACTTGGTAGAAATCAGAAGGCTTTCGGCTGCATGTTCACCGGAAAAGAAGACCTGATGGCACAAGCCTTGCTTTCCCATTTTAAATCTTTATCCATGCTGCCCTGAAGATACCTAAATAACACATTTTTCGACTGCCTCTATTCACTGTAGGCAGCCCTCTGGAAAGAAAAGGAGTTTTCTCTAAGGAAACACGGTGCTTCCATGGCATGTGTGGGAGCTCCTCCTGTCATGCTCTAGAGCTACAGGGAAACTTGACGTGAGTACTTGCCTCAAGCTAAGGCCTGAAAAGCCCTGCTGAAGCGAAAGCGTGGAGCAGTTTCCATTATGTCGTGTTCGCTGTTCTGCTTTACTTTAACGTTTCTTCACTTTTCCAGGCACTAGGCACCCGCTTGTAGGCACCCTTTTTCCTACAAGTAGAGTGTGAACCAGCAGTCTCCTTTGCCTTTCTAAGAAACATCCAGACCTAGAAGCCTTTCCCAGTCACTCTATGTATTCAGAGGGTAGGGCAACTCGCTGCCCCCTTCCTTGGGAAAGCTAGATGTCCTCAGCGTTCCAACAGCTCGAGGGATACTCTTCTCTCACGTCCTACATCTCATGGAAGTCTGCCTCATTGCCACATTGGAGCTACACTAAGAAACACAAGCTGCTTCGCCTTCCTCTAGGAACTCCTACCCAAGGACCCCATACCTACAGGAGAAAGGTGGCTTGCATTCCTACTGGAACCAAAGCACAGTTTTTCCTGTTACACTGCAGGACTTTACAATAGGCTTAGGCCCGATAGCATACATAGAACGTTCCAAGGATGAGGGAGTTCGCTACATGCAGAAAACCCTGTGAAGATAAGTTAATTCAGCAAGGGACCAAGGTGTAGCTAGAGTCTCTTTTGACTTGTGAGAAATCAGAAGGTGTTCGGCTGCATGTTCACCGGAAAAGAACACCTGATGGCACAAGCCTTGCTTTCCCATTTTAAATCTCTATCCATGCTGCCTTGAAGATATATAAATAACACATTTTTCGATAGGCCATAGTCACTGTAGGCAGCCCTCTGGAAAGAAAAGGAGTTTTCTCTAAGGAAACACGGTGCTTCCATGGCATGTGTGGGAGCTCCTCCTGTCATGCTCTAGAGCTACAGGGAAACTTGACGTGAGTACTTGCCTCAAGCTAAGGCCTGAAAAGCCCTGCTGAAGCGAAAGCGTGGAGCAGTTTCCATTAGGTCGTGTTCGCTGTTCTGCTTTACTTTAACGTTTCTTCACTTTTCCAGGCACTAGGCACCCGCTTGTAGGCACCCTTTTTCCTACAAATACAGTGAGAACCAGCAGTCTCCTTTGCCTTTCTAAGAAACATCCAGACCTAGAAGTCTTTCCCAGTCACTCTATGTATTCAGAGTGTAGGGCAAGTCGCTGCACCCTCCCTTAGGAAACTAGGTGGACTCAGCTGTTCAACAGCTCCAGGGATTCTGTTCTCTCACGTCCTACATGCCATGGAAGTCTGCCTCATTGCCCTCATTGGAGCTACACTAAGAAACACAATCTGCTTCGCCTTCCTTCTAGGAACTCTTACCCAAGGACCCCATACCTAGAGGAGAAAGGAGGCTTGCATTCCTACTGGAACCAAAGCAAAGTTTTTCCTGTTACACTGCAGGACTTTAGAATAGGCTTAGGCCCGAAAGGATACATAGAGCGTTTCAGGGATGAGGGAGTTCGCTCCATGCAGAACACCCTGTGAAGATAAGTGATTCAGCAAGGGACTTGGGTGCAGCTAGAGTCATTTGTGACTTGGTAGAAATCAGAAGGCTTTCGGCTGCATGTTCACCGGAAAAGAAGACCTGATGGCACAAGCCTTGCTTTCCCATTTTAAATCTTTATCCATGCTGCCCTGAAGATACCTAAATAACACATTTTTCGACTGCCTCTATTCACTGTAGGCAGCCCTCTGGAAAGAAAAGGAGTTTTCTCTAAGGAAACACGGTGCTTCCATGGCATGTGTGGGAGCTCCTCCTGTCATGCTCTAGAGCTACAGGGAAACTTGACGTGAGTACTTGCCTCAAGCTAAGGCCTGAAAAGCCCTGCTGAAGCGAAAGCGTGGAGCAGTTTCCATTAGGTCGTGTTCGCTGTTCTGCTTTACTTTAACGTTTCTTCACTTTTCCAGGCACTAGGCACCCGCTTGTAGGCACCCTTTTTCCTACAAATACAGTGAGAACCAGCAGTCTCCTTTGCCTTTCTAAGAAACATCCAGACCTAGAAGTCTTTCCCAGTCACTCTATGTATTCAGAGTGTAGGGCAAGTCGCTGCACCCTCCCTTAGGAAACTAGGTGGACTCAGCTGTTCAACAGCTCCAGGGATTCTGTTCTCTCACGTCCTACATGCCATGGAAGTCTGCCTCATTGCCCTCATTGGAGCTACACTAAGAAACACAATCTGCTTCGCCTTCCTTCTAGGAACTCTTACCCAAGGACCCCATACCTAGAGGAGAAAGGAGGCTTGCATTCCTACTGGAACCAAAGCAAAGTTTTTCCTGTTACACTGCAGGACTTTAGAATAGGCTTAGGCCCGAAAGGATACATAGAGCGTTTCAGGGATGAGGGAGTTCGCTCCATGCAGAACACCCTGTGAAGATAAGTGATTCAGCAAGGGACTTGGGTGCAGCTAGAGTCATTTGTGACTTGGTAGAAATCAGAAGGCTTTCGGCTGCATGTTCACCGGAAAAGAAGACCTGATGGCACAAGCCTTGCTTTCCCATTTTAAATCTTTATCCATGCTGCCCTGAAGATACCTAAATAACACATTTTTCGACTGCCTCTATTCACTGTAGGCAGCCCTCTGGAAAGAAAAGGAGTTTTCTCTAAGGAAACACGGTGCTTCCATGGCATGTGTGGGAGCTCCTCCTGTCATGCTCTAGAGCTACAGGGAAACTTGACGTGAGTACTTGCCTCAAGCTAAGGCCTGAAAAGCCCTGCTGAAGCGAAAGCGTGCAGCAGTTTCCATTATGTCGTGTTCGCTGTTCTGCTTTACTTTAACGTTTCTTCACTTTTCCAGGCACTAGGCACCCGCTTGTAGGCACCATTTTTCCTACAAATACAGTGAGAACCAGCAGTCTCCTTTGCCTTTCTAAGAAACATCCAGACCTAGAAGTCTTTCCCAGTCACTCTATGTATTCAGAGTGTAGGGCAACTCGCTGCCCCCTTCCTTGGGAAGTCTAGATGTCCTGAGCGTTCCAACAGCTCGAGGGATTCTCTTCTCTCACGTCCTACATCTCATGGAAGTCTGCCTCATTGCCACATTGGAGCTACACTAAGAAACACAATCTGCTTCGCCTTCCTTCTAGGAACTCTTACCCAAGGACCCCATACCTAGAGGAGAAAGGAGGCTTGCATTCCTACTGGAACCAAAGCAAAGTTTTTCCTGTTACACTGCAGGACTTTAGAATAGGCTTAGGCCCGAAAGGATACATAGAGCGTTTCAGGGATGAGGGAGTTCGCTCCATGCAGAACACCCTGTGAAGATAAGTGATTCAGCAAGGGACTTGGGTGCAGCTAGAGTCATTTGTGACTTGGTAGAAATCAGAAGGCTTTCGGCTGCATGTTCACCGGAAAAGAAGACCTGATGGCACAAGCCTTGCTTTCCCATTTTAAATCTTTATCCATGCTGCCCTGAAGATACCTAAATAACACATTTTTCGACTGCCTCTATTCACTGTAGGCAGCCCTCTGGAAAGAAAAGGAGTTTTCTCTAAGGAAACACGGTGCTTCCATGGCATGTGTGGGAGCTCCTCCTGTCATGCTCTAGAGCTACAGGGAAACTTGACGTGAGTACTTGCCTCAAGCTAAGGCCTGAAAAGCCCTGCTGAAGCGAAAGCGTGTAGCAGTTTCCATTATGTCGTGTTCGCTGTTCTGCTTTACTTTAACGTTTCTTCACTTTTCCAGGCACTAGGCACCCGCTTGTAGGCATCCTTTTTCCTACAAGTACAGTGAGAACCAGCAGTCTCCTTTGCCTTTCTAAGAAACATCCAGACCTAGAAGCCTTTCCCAGTCACTCTATGTATTCAGAGTGTAGGGCAACTCGCTGCCCCCTTCCTTGGGAAGGCTAGATGTCCTCAGCGTTCCAACAGCTCGAGGGATTCTCTTCTCTCACGTCCTACATCTCATGGAAGTCTGCCTCATTGCCACATTGGAGCTACACTAAGAAACACAAGCTGCTTCGCCTTCCTCTAGGAACTCCTACCCAAGGACCCCATACCAACAGGAGAAAGGTGGCTTGCATTCCTACTGGAACCAAAGCACAGTTTTTCCTGTTACACTGCAGGACTTTACAATAGGCTTAGGCCCGATAGCATACATAGAACGTTCCAAGGATGAGGGAGTTCGCTACATGCAGAAAACCCTGTGAAGATAAGTTAATTCAGCAAGGGACCAAGGTGTAGCTAGAGTCTCTTTTGACTTGTGAGAAATCAGAAGGTGTTCGGCTGCATGTTCACCAGAAAAGAACACCTGATGGCACAAGCCTTGCTTTCCCATTTTAAATCTCTATCCATGCTGCCTTGAAGATATATAAATAAAACATTTTTCGATAGGCCATAGTCACTGTAGGCAGCCCTCTGGAAAGAAAAGGCGTTTTCTCTAAGGAAACACGGTGCTTCCATGGCATTTGTGGGAGCTCCTCCTGTCATGCTCTAGAGCTACAGGGAAACTTGACGTGAGTACTTGCCTCAAGCTAAGGCCTGAAAAGCCCTGCTGAAGCGAAAGCGTGTAGCAGTTTCCATTATGTCGTGTTCGCTGTTCTGCTTTACTTTAACGTTTCTTCACTTTTCCAGGCACTAGGCACCCGCTTGTAGGCACCCTTTTTCCTACAAATACAGTGAGAACCAGCAGTCTCCTTTGCCTTTCTAAGAAACATCCAGACCTAGAAGTCTTTCCCAGTCACTCTATGTATTCAGAGTGTAGGGCAAGTCGCTGCACCCTCCCTTAGGAAACTAGGTGGACTCAGCTGTTCAACAGCTCCAGGGATTCTGTTCTCTCACGTCCTACATGCCATGGAAGTCTGCCTCATTGCCCTCATTGGAGCTACACTAAGAAACACAATCTGCTTCGCCTTCCTTCTAGGAACTCTTACCCAAGGACCCCATACCTAGAGGAGAAAGGAGGCTTGCATTCCTACTGGAACCAAAGCAAAGTTTTTCCTGTTACACTGCAGGACTTTAGAATAGGCTTAGGCCCGAAAGGATACATAGAGCGTTTCAGGGATGAGGGAGTTCGCTCCATGCAGAACACCCTGTGAAGATAAGTGATTCAGCAAGGGACTTGGGTGCAGCTAGAGTCATTTGTGACTTGGTAGAAATCAGAAGGCTTTCGGCTGCATGTTCACCGGAAAAGAAGACCTGATGGCACAAGCCTTGCTTTCCCATTTTAAATCTTTATCCATGCTGCCCTGAAGATACCTAAATAACACATTTTTCGACTGCCTCTATTCACTGTAGGCAGCCCTCTGGAAAGAAAAGGAGTTTTCTCTAAGGAAACACGGTGCTTCCATGGCATGTGTGGGAGCTCCTCCTGTCATGCTCTAGAGCTACAGGGAAACTTGACGTGAGTACTTGCCTCAAGCTAAGGCCTGAAAAGCCCTGCTGAAGCGAAAGCGTGTAGCAGTTTCCATTATGTCGTGTTCGCTGTTCTGCTTTACTTTAACGTTTCTTCACTTTTCCAGGCACTAGGCACCCGCTTGTAGGCACCCTTTTTCCTACAAGTACAGTGAGAACCAGCAGTCTCCTTTGCCTTTCTAAGAAACATCCAGACCTAGAAGCCTTTCCCAGTCACTCTATGTATTCAGAGTGTAGGGCAACTCGCTGCCCCCTTCCTTGGGAAGGCTAGATGTCCTCAGCGTTCCAACAGCTCGAGGGATTCTCTTCTCTCACGTCCTACATCTCATGGAAGTCTGCCTCATTGCCACATTGGAGCTACACTAAGAAACACAAGCTGCTTCGCCTTCCTCTAGGAACTCCTACCCAAGGACCCCATACCAACAGGAGAAAGGTGGCTTGCATTCCTACTGGAACCAAAGCACAGTTTTTCCTGTTACACTGCAGGACTTTACAATAGGCTTAGGCCCGATAGCATACATAGAACGTTCCAAGGATGAGGGAGTTCGCTACATGCAGAAAACCCTGTGAAGATAAGTTAATTCAGCAAGGGACCAAGGTGTAGCTAGAGTCTCTTTTGACTTGTGAGAAATCAGAAGGTGTTCGGCTGCATGTTCACCAGAAAAGAAGACCTGATGGCACAAGCCTTGCTTTCCCATTTTAAATCTTTATCCATGCTGCCTTGAAGATATATAAATAAAACATTTTTCGATAGGCCATAGTCACTGTAGGCAGCCCTCTGGAAAGAAAAGGCGTTTTCTCTAAGGAAACACGGTGCTTCCATGGCATTTGTGGGAGCTCCTCCTGTCATGCTCTAGAGCTACAGGGAAACTTGACGTGAGTACTTGCCTCAAGCTAAGGCCTGAAAAGCCCTGCTGAAGCGAAAGCGTGGAGCAGTTTCCATTAGGTCGTGTTCGCTGTTCTGCTTTACTTTAACGTTTCTTCACTTTTCCAGGCACTAGGCACCCGCTTGTAGGCACCCTTTTTCCTACAAATACAGTGAGAACCAGCAGTCTCCTTTGCCTTTCTAAGAAACATCCAGACCTAGAAGTCTTTCCCAGTCACTCTATGTATTCAGAGTGTAGGGCAAGTCGCTGCACCCTCCCTTAGGAAACTAGGTGGACTCAGCTGTTCAACAGCTCCAGGGATTCTGTTCTCTCACGTCCTACATGCCATGGAAGTCTGCCTCATTGCCCTCATTGGAGCTACACTAAGAAACACAATCTGCTTCGCCTTCCTTCTAGGAACTCTTACCCAAGGACCCCATACCTAGAGGAGAAAGGAGGCTTGCATTCCTACTGGAACCAAAGCAAAGTTTTTCCTGTTACACTGCAGGACTTTAGAATAGGCTTAGGCCCGAAAGGATACATAGAGCGTTTCAGGGATGAGGGAGTTCGCTCCATGCAGAACACCCTGTGAAGATAAGTGATTCAGCAAGGGACTTGGGTGCAGCTAGAGTCATTTGTGACTTGGTAGAAATCAGAAGGCTTTCGGCTGCATGTTCACCGGAAAAGAAGACCTGATGGCACAAGCCTTGCTTTCCCATTTTAAATCTTTATCCATGCTGCCCTGAAGATACCTAAATAACACATTTTTCGACTGCCTCTATTCACTGTAGGCAGCCCTCTGGAAAGAAAAGGAGTTTTCTCTAAGGAAACACGGTGCTTCCATGGCATGTGTGGGAGCTCCTCCTGTCATGCTCTAGAGCTACAGGGAAACTTGACGTGAGTACTTGCCTCAAGCTAAGGCCTGAAAAGCCCTGCTGAAGCGAAAGCGTGTAGCAGTTTCCATTATGTCGTGTTCGCTGTTCTGCTTTACTTTAACGTTTCTTCACTTTTCCAGGCACTAGGCACCCGCTTGTAGGCACCCTTTTTCCTACAAATACAGTGAGAACCAGCAGTCTCCTTTGCCTTTCTAAGAAACATCCAGACCTAGAAGTCTTTCCCAGTCACTCTATGTATTCAGAGTGTAGGGCAAGTCGCTGCACCCTCCCTTAGGAAACTAGGTGGACTCAGCTGTTCAACAGCTCCAGGGATTCTGTTCTCTCACGTCCTACATGCCATGGAAGTCTGCCTCATTGCCCTCATTGGAGCTACACTAAGAAACACAATCTGCTTCGCCTTCCTTCTAGGAACTCTTACCCAAGGACCCCATACCTAGAGGAGAAAGGAGGCTTGCATTCCTACTGGAACCAAAGCAAAGTTTTTCCTGTTACACTGCAGGACTTTAGAATAGGCTTAGGCCCGAAAGGATACATAGAGCGTTTCAGGGATGAGGGAGTTCGCTCCATGCAGAACACCCTGTGAAGATAAGTGATTCAGCAAGGGACTTGGGTGCAGCTAGAGTCATTTGTGACTTGGTAGAAATCAGAAGGCTTTCGGCTGCATGTTCACTGGAAAAGAAGACCTGATGGCACAAGCCTTGCTTTCCCATTTTAAATCTTTATCCATGCTGCCCTGAAGATACCTAAATAACACATTTTTCGACTGCCTCTATTCACTGTAGGCAGCCCTCTGGAAAGAAAAGGAGTTTTCTCTAAGGAAACACGGTGCTTCCATGGCATGTGTGGGAGCTCCTCCTGTCATGCTCTAGAGCTACAGGGAAACTTGACGTGAGTACTTGCCTCAAGCTAAGGCCTGAAAAGCCCTGCTGAAGCGAAAGCGTGTAGCAGTTTCCATTAGGTCGTGTTCGCTGTTCTGCTTTACTTTAACGTTTCTTCACTTTTCCAGGCACTAGGCACCCGCTTGTAGGCACCCTTTTTCCTACAAATACAGTGAGAACCAGCAGTCTCCTTTGCCTTTCTAAGAAACATCCAGACCTAGAAGTCTTTCCCAGTCACTCTATGTATTCAGAGTGTAGGGCAAGTCGCTGCACCCTCCCTTAGGAAACTAGGTGGACTCAGCTGTTCAACAGCTCCAGGGATTCTGTTCTCTCACGTCCTACATGCCATGGAAGTCTGCCTCATTGCCCTCATTGGAGCTACACTAAGAAACACAATCTGCTTCGCCTTCCTTCTAGGAACTCTTACCCAAGGACCCCATACCTAGAGGAGAAAGGAGGCTTGTATTCCTACTGGAACCAAAGCAAAGTTTTTCCTGTTACACTGCAGGACTTTAGAATAGGCTTAGGCCCGAAAGGATACATAGAGCGTTTCAGGGATGAGGGAGTTCGCTCCATGCAGAACACCCTGTGAAGATAAGCGATTCAGCAAGGGACTTGGGTGCAGCTAGAGTCATTTGTGACTTGGTAGAAATCAGAAGGCTTTCGGCTGCATGTTCACCGGAAAAGAAGACCTGATGGCACAAGCCTTGCTTTCCCATTTTAAATCTTTATCCATGCTGCCCTGAAGATACCTAAATAACACATTTTTCGACTGCCTCTATTCACTGTAGGCAGCCCTCTGGAAAGAAAAGGAGTTTTCTCTAAGGAAACACGGTGCTTCCATGGCATGTGTGGGAGCTCCTCCTGTCATGCTCTAGAGCTACAGGGAAACTTGACGTGAGTACTTGCCTCAAGCTAAGGCCTGAAAAGCCCTGCTGAAGCGAAAGCGTGTAGCAGTTTCCATTATGTCGTGTTCGCTGTTCTGCTTTACTTTAACGTTTCTTCACTTTTCCAGGCACTAGGCACCCGCTTGTAGGCACCCTTTTTCCTACAAATACAGTGAGAACCAGCAGTCTCCTTTGCCTTTCTAAGAAACATCCAGACCTAGAAGTCTTTCCCAGTCACTCTATGTATTCAGAGTGTAGGGCAACTCGCTGCCCCCTTCCTTGGGAAGGCTAGATGTCCTCAGCGTTCCAACAGCTCGAGGGATTCTCTTCTCTCACGTCCTACATCTCATGGAAGTCTGCCTCATTGCCACATTGGAGCTACACTAAGAAACACAAGCTGCTTCGCCTTCCTCTAGGAACTCCTACCCAAGGACCCCATACCAACAGGAGAAAGGTGGCTTGCATTCCTACTGGAACCAAAGCACAGTTTTTCCTGTTACACTGCAGGACTTTACAATAGGCTTAGGCCCGATAGCATACATAGAACGTTCCAAGGATGAGGGAGTTCGCTACATGCAGAAAACCCTGTGAAGATAAGTTAATTCAGCAAGGGACCAAGGTGTAGCTAGAGTCTCTTTTGACTTGTGAGAAATCAGAAGGTGTTCGGCTGCATGTTCACCAGAAAAGAACACCTGATGGCACAAGCCTTGCTTTCCCATTTTAAATCTCTATCCATGCTGCCTTGAAGATATATAAATAAAACATTTTTCGATAGGCCATAGTCACTGTAGGCAGCCCTCTGGAAAGAAAAGGCGTTTTCTCTAAGGAAACACGGTGCTTCCATGGCATTTGTGGGAGCTCCTCCTGTCATGCTCTAGAGCTACAGGGAAACTTGACGTGAGTACTTGCCTCAAGCTAAGGCCTGAAAAGCCCTGCTGAAGCGAAAGCGTGTAGCAGTTTCCATTATGTCGTGTTCGCTGTTCTGCTTTACTTTAACGTTTCTTCACTTTTCCAGGCACTAGGCACCCGCTTGTAGGCACCCTTTTGCCTACAAATACAGTGAGAACCAGCAGTCTCCTTTGCCTTTCTAAGAAACATCCAGACCTAGAAGTCTTTCCCAGTCACTCTATGTATTCAGAGTGTAGGGCAAGTCGCTGCACCCTCCCTTAGGAAACTAGGTGGACTCAGCTGTTCAACAGCTCCAGGGATTCTGTTCTCTCACGTCCTACATGCCATGGAAGTCTGCCTCATTGCCCTCATTGGAGCTACACTAAGAAACACAATCTGCTTCGCCTTCCTTCTAGGAACTCTTACCCAAGGACCCCATACCTAGAGGAGAAAGGAGGCTTGCATTCCTACTGGAACCAAAGCAAAGTTTTTCCTGTTACACTGCAGGACTTTAGAATAGGCTTAGGCCCGAAAGGATACATAGAGCGTTTCAGGGATGAGGGAGTTCGCTCCATGCAGAACACCCTGTGAAGATAAGTGATTCAGCAAGGGACTTGGGTGCAGCTAGAGTCATTTGTGACTTGGTAGAAATCAGAAGGCTTTCGGCTGCATGTTCACCGGAAAAGAAGACCTGATGGCACAAGCCTTGCTTTCCCATTTTAAATCTTTATCCATGCTGCCCTGAAGATACCTAAATAACACATTTTTCGACTGCCTCTATTCACTGTAGGCAGCCCTCTGGAAAGAAAAGGAGTTTTCTCTAAGGAAACACGGTGCTTCCATGGCATGTGTGGGAGCTCCTCCTGTCATGCTCTAGAGCTACAGGGAAACTTGACGTGAGTACTTGCCTCAAGCTAAGGCCTGAAAAGCCCTGCTGAAGCGAAAGCGTGTAGCAGTTTCCATTATGTCGTGTTCGCTGTTCTGCTTTACTTTAACGTTTCTTCACTTTTCCAGGCACTAGGCACCCGCTTGTAGGCACCCTTTTTCCTACAAATACAGTGAGAACCAGCAGTCTCCTTTGCCTTTCTAAGAAACATCCAGACCTAGAAGTCTTTCCCAGTCACTCTATGTATTCAGAGTGTAGGGCAAGTCGCTGCACCCTCCCTTAGGAAACTAGGTGGACTCAGCTGTTCAACAGCTCCAGGGATTCTGTTCTCTCACGTCCTACATGCCATGGAAGTCTGCCTCATTGCCCTCATTGGAGCTACACTAAGAAACACAATCTGCTTCGCCTTCCTTCTAGGAACTCTTACCCAAGGACCCCATACCTAGAGGAGAAAGGAGGCTTGCATTCCTACTGGAACCAAAGCAAAGTTTTTCCTGTTACACTGCAGGACTTTAGAATAGGCTTAGGCCCGAAAGGATACATAGAGCGTTTCAGGGATGAGGGAGTTCGCTCCATGCAGAACACCCTGTGAAGATAAGTGATTCAGCAAGGGACTTGGGTGCAGCTAGAGTCATTTGTGACTTGGTAGAAATCAGAAGGCTTTCGGCTGCATGTTCACTGGAAAAGAAGACCTGATGGCACAAGCCTTGCTTTCCCATTTTAAATCTTTATCCATGCTGCCCTGAAGATACCTAAATAACACATTTTTCGACTGCCTCTATTCACTGTAGGCAGCCCTCTGGAAAGAAAAGGAGTTTTCTCTAAGGAAACACGGTGCTTCCATGGCATGTGTGGGAGCTCCTCCTGTCATGCTCTAGAGCTACAGGGAAACTTGACGTGAGTACTTGCCTCAAGCTAAGGCCTGAAAAGCCCTGCTGAAGCGAAAGCGTGTAGCAGTTTCCATTAGGTCGTGTTCGCTGTTCTGCTTTACTTTAACGTTTCTTCACTTTTCCAGGCACTAGGCACCCGCTTGTAGGCACCCTTTTTCCTACAAATACAGTGAGAACCAGCAGTCTCCTTTGCCTTTCTAAGAAACATCCAGACCTAGAAGTCTTTCCCAGTCACTCTATGTATTCAGAGTGTAGGGCAAGTCGCTGCACCCTCCCTTAGGAAACTAGGTGGACTCAGCTGTTCAACAGCTCCAGGGATTCTGTTCTCTCACGTCCTACATGCCATGGAAGTCTGCCTCATTGCCCTCATTGGAGCTACACTAAGAAACACAATCTGCTTCGCCTTCCTTCTAGGAACTCTTACCCAAGGACCCCATACCTAGAGGAGAAAGGAGGCTTGTATTCCTACTGGAACCAAAGCAAAGTTTTTCCTGTTACACTGCAGGACTTTAGAATAGGCTTAGGCCCGAAAGGATACATAGAGCGTTTCAGGGATGAGGGAGTTCGCTCCATGCAGAACACCCTGTGAAGATAAGCGATTCAGCAAGGGACTTGGGTGCAGCTAGAGTCATTTGTGACTTGGTAGAAATCAGAAGGCTTTCGGCTGCATGTTCACCGGAAAAGAAGACCTGATGGCACAAGCCTTGCTTTCCCATTTTAAATCTTTATCCATGCTGCCCTGAAGATACCTAAATAACACATTTTTCGACTGCCTCTATTCACTGTAGGCAGCCCTCTGGAAAGAAAAGGAGTTTTCTCTAAGGAAACACGGTGCTTCCATGGCATGTGTGGGAGCTCCTCCTGTCATGCTCTAGAGCTACAGGGAAACTTGACGTGAGTACTTGCCTCAAGCTAAGGCCTGAAAAGCCCTGCTGAAGCGAAAGCGTGTAGCAGTTTCCATTATGTCGTGTTCGCTGTTCTGCTTTACTTTAACGTTTCTTCACTTTTCCAGGCACTAGGCACCCGCTTGTAGGCACCCTTTTTCCTACAAATACAGTGAGAACCAGCAGTCTCCTTTGCCTTTCTAAGAAACATCCAGACCTAGAAGTCTTTCCCAGTCACTCTATGTATTCAGAGTGTAGGGCAACTCGCTGCCCCCTTCCTTGGGAAGGCTAGATGTCCTCAGCGTTCCAACAGCTCGAGGGATTCTCTTCTCTCACGTCCTACATCTCATGGAAGTCTGCCTCATTGCCACATTGGAGCTACACTAAGAAACACAAGCTGCTTCGCCTTCCTCTAGGAACTCCTACCCAAGGACCCCATACCAACAGGAGAAAGGTGGCTTGCATTCCTACTGGAACCAAAGCACAGTTTTTCCTGTTACACTGCAGGACTTTACAATAGGCTTAGGCCCGATAGCATACATAGAACGTTCCAAGGATGAGGGAGTTCGCTACATGCAGAAAACCCTGTGAAGATAAGTTAATTCAGCAAGGGACCAAGGTGTAGCTAGAGTCTCTTTTGACTTGTGAGAAATCAGAAGGTGTTCGGCTGCATGTTCACCAGAAAAGAACACCTGATGGCACAAGCCTTGCTTTCCCATTTTAAATCTCTATCCATGCTGCCTTGAAGATATATAAATAAAACATTTTTCGATAGGCCATAGTCACTGTAGGCAGCCCTCTGGAAAGAAAAGGCGTTTTCTCTAAGGAAACACGGTGCTTCCATGGCATTTGTGGGAGCTCCTCCTGTCATGCTCTAGAGCTACAGGGAAACTTGACGTGAGTACTTGCCTCAAGCTAAGGCCTGAAAAGCCCTGCTGAAGCGAAAGCGTGTAGCAGTTTCCATTATGTCGTGTTCGCTGTTCTGCTTTACTTTAACGTTTCTTCACTTTTCCAGGCACTAGGCACCCGCTTGTAGGCACCCTTTTGCCTACAAATACAGTGAGAACCAGCAGTCTCCTTTGCCTTTCTAAGAAACATCCAGACCTAGAAGTCTTTCCCAGTCACTCTATGTATTCAGAGTGTAGGGCAAGTCGCTGCACCCTCCCTTAGGAAACTAGGTGGACTCAGCTGTTCAACAGCTCCAGGGATTCTGTTCTCTCACGTCCTACATGCCATGGAAGTCTGCCTCATTGCCCTCATTGGAGCTACACTAAGAAACACAATCTGCTTCGCCTTCCTTCTAGGAACTCTTACCCAAGGACCCCATACCTAGAGGAGAAAGGAGGCTTGCATTCCTACTGGAACCAAAGCAAAGTTTTTCCTGTTACACTGCAGGACTTTAGAATAGGCTTAGGCCCGAAAGGATACATAGAGCGTTTCAGGGATGAGGGAGTTCGCTCCATGCAGAACACCCTGTGAAGATAAGTGATTCAGCAAGGGACTTGGGTGCAGCTAGAGTCATTTGTGACTTGGTAGAAATCAGAAGGCTTTCGGCTGCATGTTCACCGGAAAAGAAGACCTGATGGCACAAGCCTTGCTTTCCCATTTTAAATCTTTATCCATGCTGCCCTGAAGATACCTAAATAACACATTTTTCGACTGCCTCTATTCACTGTAGGCAGCCCTCTGGAAAGAAAAGGAGTTTTCTCTAAGGAAACACGGTGCTTCCATGGCATGTGTGGGAGCTCCTCCTGTCATGCTCTAGAGCTACAGGGAAACTTGACGTGAGTACTTGCCTCAAGCTAAGGCCTGAAAAGCCCTGCTGAAGCGAAAGCGTGCAGCAGTTTCCATTAGGTCGTGTTCGCTGTTCTGCTTTACTTTAACGTTTCTTCACTTTTCCAGGCACTAGGCACCCGCTTGTAGGCACCCTTTTTCCTACAAGTACAGTGAGAACCAGCAGTCTCCTTTGCCTTTCTAAGAAACATCCAGACCTAGAAGCCTTTCCCAGTCACTCTATGTATTCAGAGTGTAGGGCAACTCGCTGCCCCCTTCCTTGGGAAGGCTAGATGTCCTCAGCGTTCCAACAGCTCGAGGGATTCTCTTCTCTCACGTCCTACATCTCATGGAAGTCTGCCTCATTGCCACATTGGAGCTACACTAAGAAACACAAGCTGCTTCGCCTTCCTCTAGGAACTCCTACCCAAGGACCCCATACCAACAGGAGAAAGGTGGCTTGCATTCCTACTGGAACCAAAGCACAGTTTTTCCTGTTACACTGCAGGACTTTACAATAGGCTTAGGCCCGATAGCATACATAGAACGTTCCAAGGATGAGGGAGTTCGCTACATGCAGAAAACCCTGTGAAGATAAGTTAATTCAGCAAGGGACCAAGGTGTAGCTAGAGTCTCTTTTGACTTGTGAGAAATCAGAAGGTGTTCGGCTGCATGTTCACCAGAAAAGAAGACCTGATGGCACAAGCCTTGCTTTCCCATTTTAAATCTTTATCCATGCTGCCTTGAAGATATATAAATAAAACATTTTTCGATAGGCCATAGTCACTGTAGGCAGCCCTCTGGAAAGAAAAGGCGTTTTCTCTAAGGAAACACGGTGCTTCCATGGCATTTGTGGGAGCTCCTCCTGTTATGCTCTAGAGCTACAGGGAAACTTGACGTGAGTACTTGCCTCAAGCTAAGGCCTGAAAAGCCCTGCTGAAGCGAAAGCGTGTAGCAGTTTCCATTATGTCGTGTTCGCTGTTCTGCTTTACTTTAACGTTTCTTCACTTTTCCAGGCACTAGGCACCCGCTTGTAGGCACCCTTTTTCCTACAAATACAGTGAGAACCAGCAGTCTCCTTTGCCTTTCTAAGAAACATCCAGACCTAGAAGTCTTTCCCAGTCACTCTATGTATTCAGAGTGTAGGGCAAGTCGCTGCACCCTCCCTTAGGAAACTAGGTGGACTCAGCTGTTCAACAGCTCCAGGGATTCTGTTCTCTCACGTCCTACATGCCATGGAAGTCTGCCTCATTGCCCTCATTGGAGCTACACTAAGAAACACAATCTGCTTCGCCTTCCTTCTAGGAACTCTTACCCAAGGACCCCATACCTAGAGGAGAAAGGAGGCTTGTATTCCTACTGGAACCAAAGCAAAGTTTTTCCTGTTACACTGCAGGACTTTAGAATAGGCTTAGGCCCGAAAGGATACATAGAGCGTTTCAGGGATGAGGGAGTTCGCTCCATGCAGAACACCCTGTGAAGATAAGTGATTCAGCAAGGGACTTGGGTGCAGCTAGAGTCATTTGTGACTTGGTAGAAATCAGAAGGCTTTCGGCTGCATGTTCACCGGAAAAGAAGACCTGATGGCACAAGCCTTGCTTTCCCATTTTAAATCTTTATCCATGCTGCCCTGAAGATACCTAAATAACACATTTTTCGACTGCCTCTATTCACTGTAGGCAGCCCTCTGGAAAGAAAAGGAGTTTTCTCTAAGGAAACACGGTGCTTCCATGGCATGTGTGGGAGCTCCTCCTGTCATGCTCTAGAGCTACAGGGAAACTTGACGTGAGTACTTGCCTCAAGCTAAGGCCTGAAAAGCCCTGCTGAAGCGAAAGCGTGTAGCAGTTTCCATTATGTCGTGTTCGCTGTTCTGCTTTACTTTAACGTTTCTTCACTTTTCCAGGCACTAGGCACCCGCTTGTAGGCACCCTTTTTCCTACAAATACAGTGAGAACCAGCAGTCTCCTTTGCCTTTCTAAGAAACATCCAGACCTAGAAGTCTTTCCCAGTCACTCTATGTATTCAGAGTGTAGGGCAAGTCGCTGCACCCTCCCTTAGGAAACTAGGTGGACTCAGCTGTTCAACAGCTCCAGGGATTCTGTTCTCTCACGTCCTACATCTCATGGAAGTCTGCCTCATTGCCCTCATTGGAGCTACACTAAGAAACACAATCTGCTTCGCCTTCCTTCTAGGAACTCTTACCCAAGGACCCCATACCTAGAGGAGAAAGGAGGCTTGCATTCCTACTGGAACCAAAGCAAAGTTTTTCCTGTTACACTGCAGGACTTTAGAATAGGCTTAGGCCCGAAAGGATACATAGAGCGTTTCAGGGATGAGGGAGTTCGCTCCATGCAGAACACCCTGTGAAGATAAGTGATTCAGCAAGGGACTTGGGTGCAGCTAGAGTCATTTGTGACTTGGTAGAAATCAGAAGGCTTTCGGCTGCATGTTCACCGGAAAAGAAGACCTGATGGCACAAGCCTTGCTTTCCCATTTTAAATCTTTATCCATGCTGCCCTGAAGATACCTAAATAACACATTTTTCGACTGCCTCTATTCACTGTAGGCAGCCCTCTGGAAAGAAAAGGAGTTTTCTCTAAGGAAACACGGTGCTTCCATGGCATGTGTGGGAGCTCCTCCTGTCATGCTCTAGAGCTACAGGGAAACTTGACGTGAGTACTTGCCTCAAGCTAAGGCCTGAAAAGCCCTGCTGAAGCGAAAGCGTGTAGCAGTTTCCATTATGTCGTGTTCGCTGTTCTGCTTTACTTTAACGTTTCTTCACTTTTCCAGGCACTAGGCACCCGCTTGTAGGCACCCTTTTTCCTACAAATACAGTGAGAACCAGCAGTCTCCTTTGCCTTTCTAAGAAACATCCAGACCTAGAAGTCTTTCCCAGTCACTCTATGTATTCAGAGTGTAGGGCAAGTCGCTGCACCCTCCCTTAGGAAACTAGGTGGACTCAGCTGTTCAACAGCTCCAGGGATTCTGTTCTCTCACGTCCTACATGCCATGGAAGTCTGCCTCATTGCCCTCATTGGAGCTACACTAAGAAACACAATCTGCTTCGCCTTCCTTCTAGGAACTCTTACCCAAGGACCCCATACCTAGAGGAGAAAGGAGGCTTGTATTCCTACTGGAACCAAAGCAAAGTTTTTCCTGTTACACTGCAGGACTTTAGAATAGGCTTAGGCCCGAAAGGATACATAGAGCGTTTCAGGGATGAGGGAGTTCGCTCCATGCAGAACACCCTGTGAAGATAAGCGATTCAGCAAGGGACTTGGGTGCAGCTAGAGTCATTTGTGACTTGGTAGAAATCAGAAGGCTTTCGGCTGCATGTTCACCGGAAAAGAAGACCTGATGGCACAAGCCTTGCTTTCCCATTTTAAATCTTTATCCATGCTGCCCTGAAGATACCTAAATAACACATTTTTCGACTGCCTCTATTCACTGTAGGCAGCCCTCTGGAAAGAAAAGGAGTTTTCTCTAAGGAAACACGGTGCTTCCATGGCATGTGTGGGAGCTCCTCCTGTCATGCTCTAGAGCTACAGGGAAACTTGACGTGAGTACTTGCCTCAAGCTAAGGCCTGAAAAGCCCTGCTGAAGCGAAAGCGTGTAGCAGTTTCCATTATGTCGTGTTCGCTGTTCTGCTTTACTTTAACGTTTCTTCACTTTTCCAGGCACTAGGCACCCGCTTGTAGGCACCCTTTTTCCTACAAATACAGTGAGAACCAGCAGTCTCCTTTGCCTTTCTAAGAAACATCCAGACCTAGAAGTCTTTCCCAGTCACTCTATGTATTCAGAGTGTAGGGCAACTCGCTGCCCCCTTCCTTGGGAAGGCTAGATGTCCTCAGCGTTCCAACAGCTCGAGGGATTCTCTTCTCTCACGTCCTACATCTCATGGAAGTCTGCCTCATTGCCACATTGGAGCTACACTAAGAAACACAAGCTGCTTCGCCTTCCTCTAGGAACTCCTACCCAAGGACCCCATACCAACAGGAGAAAGGTGGCTTGCATTCCTACTGGAACCAAAGCACAGTTTTTCCTGTTACACTGCAGGACTTTACAATAGGCTTAGGCCCGATAGCATACATAGAACGTTCCAAGGATGAGGGAGTTCGCTACATGCAGAAAACCCTGTGAAGATAAGTTAATTCAGCAAGGGACCAAGGTGTAGCTAGAGTCTCTTTTGACTTGTGAGAAATCAGAAGGTGTTCGGCTGCATGTTCACCAGAAAAGAACACCTGATGGCACAAGCCTTGCTTTCCCATTTTAAATCTCTATCCATGCTGCCTTGAAGATATATAAATAAAACATTTTTCGATAGGCCATAGTCACTGTAGGCAGCCCTCTGGAAAGAAAAGGCGTTTTCTCTAAGGAAACACGGTGCTTCCATGGCATTTGTGGGAGCTCCTCCTGTCATGCTCTAGAGCTACAGGGAAACTTGACGTGAGTACTTGCCTCAAGCTAAGGCCTGAAAAGCCCTGCTGAAGCGAAAGCGTGTAGCAGTTTCCATTATGTCGTGTTCGCTGTTCTGCTTTACTTTAACGTTTCTTCACTTTTCCAGGCACTAGGCACCCGCTTGTAGGCACCCTTTTGCCTACAAATACAGTGAGAACCAGCAGTCTCCTTTGCCTTTCTAAGAAACATCCAGACCTAGAAGTCTTTCCCAGTCACTCTATGTATTCAGAGTGTAGGGCAAGTCGCTGCACCCTCCCTTAGGAAACTAGGTGGACTCAGCTGTTCAACAGCTCCAGGGATTCTGTTCTCTCACGTCCTACATGCCATGGAAGTCTGCCTCATTGCCCTCATTGGAGCTACACTAAGAAACACAATCTGCTTCGCCTTCCTTCTAGGAACTCTTACCCAAGGACCCCATACCTAGAGGAGAAAGGAGGCTTGCATTCCTACTGGAACCAAAGCAAAGTTTTTCCTGTTACACTGCAGGACTTTAGAATAGGCTTAGGCCCGAAAGGATACATAGAGCGTTTCAGGGATGAGGGAGTTCGCTCCATGCAGAACACCCTGTGAAGATAAGTGATTCAGCAAGGGACTTGGGTGCAGCTAGAGTCATTTGTGACTTGGTAGAAATCAGAAGGCTTTCGGCTGCATGTTCACCGGAAAAGAAGACCTGATGGCACAAGCCTTGCTTTCCCATTTTAAATCTTTATCCATGCTGCCCTGAAGATACCTAAATAACACATTTTTCGACTGCCTCTATTCACTGTAGGCAGCCCTCTGGAAAGAAAAGGAGTTTTCTCTAAGGAAACACGGTGCTTCCATGGCATGTGTGGGAGCTCCTCCTGTCATGCTCTAGAGCTACAGGGAAACTTGACGTGAGTACTTGCCTCAAGCTAAGGCCTGAAAAGCCCTGCTGAAGCGAAAGCGTGCAGCAGTTTCCATTAGGTCGTGTTCGCTGTTCTGCTTTACTTTAACGTTTCTTCACTTTTCCAGGCACTAGGCACCCGCTTGTAGGCACCCTTTTTCCTACAAGTACAGTGAGAACCAGCAGTCTCCTTTGCCTTTCTAAGAAACATCCAGACCTAGAAGCCTTTCCCAGTCACTCTATGTATTCAGAGTGTAGGGCAACTCGCTGCCCCCTTCCTTGGGAAGGCTAGATGTCCTCAGCGTTCCAACAGCTCGAGGGATTCTCTTCTCTCACGTCCTACATCTCATGGAAGTCTGCCTCATTGCCACATTGGAGCTACACTAAGAAACACAAGCTGCTTCGCCTTCCTCTAGGAACTCCTACCCAAGGACCCCATACCAACAGGAGAAAGGTGGCTTGCATTCCTACTGGAACCAAAGCACAGTTTTTCCTGTTACACTGCAGGACTTTACAATAGGCTTAGGCCCGATAGCATACATAGAACGTTCCAAGGATGAGGGAGTTCGCTACATGCAGAAAACCCTGTGAAGATAAGTTAATTCAGCAAGGGACCAAGGTGTAGCTAGAGTCTCTTTTGACTTGTGAGAAATCAGAAGGTGTTCGGCTGCATGTTCACCAGAAAAGAAGACCTGATGGCACAAGCCTTGCTTTCCCATTTTAAATCTTTATCCATGCTGCCTTGAAGATATATAAATAAAACATTTTTCGATAGGCCATAGTCACTGTAGGCAGCCCTCTGGAAAGAAAAGGCGTTTTCTCTAAGGAAACACGGTGCTTCCATGGCATTTGTGGGAGCTCCTCCTGTTATGCTCTAGAGCTACAGGGAAACTTGACGTGAGTACTTGCCTCAAGCTAAGGCCTGAAAAGCCCTGCTGAAGCGAAAGCGTGTAGCAGTTTCCATTATGTCGTGTTCGCTGTTCTGCTTTACTTTAACGTTTCTTCACTTTTCCAGGCACTAGGCACCCGCTTGTAGGCACCCTTTTTCCTACAAATACAGTGAGAACCAGCAGTCTCCTTTGCCTTTCTAAGAAACATCCAGACCTAGAAGTCTTTCCCAGTCACTCTATGTATTCAGAGTGTAGGGCAAGTCGCTGCACCCTCCCTTAGGAAACTAGGTGGACTCAGCTGTTCAACAGCTCCAGGGATTCTGTTCTCTCACGTCCTACATGCCATGGAAGTCTGCCTCATTGCCCTCATTGGAGCTACACTAAGAAACACAATCTGCTTCGCCTTCCTTCTAGGAACTCTTACCCAAGGACCCCATACCTAGAGGAGAAAGGAGGCTTGTATTCCTACTGGAACCAAAGCAAAGTTTTTCCTGTTACACTGCAGGACTTTAGAATAGGCTTAGGCCCGAAAGGATACATAGAGCGTTTCAGGGATGAGGGAGTTCGCTCCATGCAGAACACCCTGTGAAGATAAGTGATTCAGCAAGGGACTTGGGTGCAGCTAGAGTCATTTGTGACTTGGTAGAAATCAGAAGGCTTTCGGCTGCATGTTCACCGGAAAAGAAGACCTGATGGCACAAGCCTTGCTTTCCCATTTTAAATCTTTATCCATGCTGCCCTGAAGATACCTAAATAACACATTTTTCGACTGCCTCTATTCACTGTAGGCAGCCCTCTGGAAAGAAAAGGAGTTTTCTCTAAGGAAACACGGTGCTTCCATGGCATGTGTGGGAGCTCCTCCTGTCATGCTCTAGAGCTACAGGGAAACTTGACGTGAGTACTTGCCTCAAGCTAAGGCCTGAAAAGCCCTGCTGAAGCGAAAGCGTGTAGCAGTTTCCATTATGTCGTGTTCGCTGTTCTGCTTTACTTTAACGTTTCTTCACTTTTCCAGGCACTAGGCACCCGCTTGTAGGCACCCTTTTTCCTACAAATACAGTGAGAACCAGCAGTCTCCTTTGCCTTTCTAAGAAACATCCAGACCTAGAAGTCTTTCCCAGTCACTCTATGTATTCAGAGTGTAGGGCAAGTCGCTGCACCCTCCCTTAGGAAACTAGGTGGACTCAGCTGTTCAACAGCTCCAGGGATTCTGTTCTCTCACGTCCTACATCTCATGGAAGTCTGCCTCATTGCCCTCATTGGAGCTACACTAAGAAACACAATCTGCTTCGCCTTCCTTCTAGGAACTCTTACCCAAGGACCCCATACCTAGAGGAGAAAGGAGGCTTGCATTCCTACTGGAACCAAAGCAAAGTTTTTCCTGTTACACTGCAGGACTTTAGAATAGGCTTAGGCCCGAAAGGATACATAGAGCGTTTCAGGGATGAGGGAGTTCGCTCCATGCAGAACACCCTGTGAAGATAAGTGATTCAGCAAGGGACTTGGGTGCAGCTAGAGTCATTTGTGACTTGGTAGAAATCAGAAGGCTTTCGGCTGCATGTTCACCGGAAAAGAAGACCTGATGGCACAAGCCTTGCTTTCCCATTTTAAATCTTTATCCATGCTGCCCTGAAGATACCTAAATAACACATTTTTCGACTGCCTCTATTCACTGTAGGCAGCCCTCTGGAAAGAAAAGGAGTTTTCTCTAAGGAAACACGGTGCTTCCATGGCATGTGTGGGAGCTCCTCCTGTCATGCTCTAGAGCTACAGGGAAACTTGACGTGAGTACTTGCCTCAAGCTAAGGCCTGAAAAGCCCTGCTGAAGCGAAAGCGTGTAGCAGTTTCCATTATGTCGTGTTCGCTGTTCTGCTTTACTTTAACGTTTCTTCACTTTTCCAGGCACTAGGCACCCGCTTGTAGGCACCCTTTTTCCTACAAATACAGTGAGAACCAGCAGTCTCCTTTGCCTTTCTAAGAAACATCCAGACCTAGAAGTCTTTCCCAGTCACTCTATGTATTCAGAGTGTAGGGCAAGTCGCTGCACCCTCCCTTAGGAAACTAGGTGGACTCAGCTGTTCAACAGCTCCAGGGATTCTGTTCTCTCACGTCCTACATGCCATGGAAGTCTGCCTCATTGCCCTCATTGGAGCTACACTAAGAAACACAATCTGCTTCGCCTTCCTTCTAGGAACTCTTACCCAAGGACCCCATACCTAGAGGAGAAAGGAGGCTTGTATTCCTACTGGAACCAAAGCAAAGTTTTTCCTGTTACACTGCAGGACTTTAGAATAGGCTTAGGCCCGAAAGGATACATAGAGCGTTTCAGGGATGAGGGAGTTCGCTCCATGCAGAACACCCTGTGAAGATAAGCGATTCAGCAAGGGACTTGGGTGCAGCTAGAGTCATTTGTGACTTGGTAGAAATCAGAAGGCTTTCGGCTGCATGTTCACCGGAAAAGAAGACCTGATGGCACAAGCCTTGCTTTCCCATTTTAAATCTTTATCCATGCTGCCCTGAAGATACCTAAATAACACATTTTTCGACTGCCTCTATTCACTGTAGGCAGCCCTCTGGAAAGAAAAGGAGTTTTCTCTAAGGAAACACGGTGCTTCCATGGCATGTGTGGGAGCTCCTCCTGTCATGCTCTAGAGCTACAGGGAAACTTGACGTGAGTACTTGCCTCAAGCTAAGGCCTGAAAAGCCCTGCTGAAGCGAAAGCGTGTAGCAGTTTCCATTATGTCGTGTTCGCTGTTCTGCTTTACTTTAACGTTTCTTCACTTTTCCAGGCACTAGGCACCCGCTTGTAGGCACCCTTTTTCCTACAAATACAGTGAGAACCAGCAGTCTCCTTTGCCTTTCTAAGAAACATCCAGACCTAGAAGTCTTTCCCAGTCACTCTATGTATTCAGAGTGTAGGGCAAGTCGCTGCACCCTCCCTTAGGAAACTAGGTGGACTCAGCTGTTCAACAGCTCCAGGGATTCTGTTCTCTCACGTCCTACATGCCATGGAAGTCTGCCTCATTGCCCTCATTGGAGCTACACTAAGAAACACAATCTGCTTCGCCTTCCTTCTAGGAACTCTTACCCAAGGACCCCATACCTAGAGGAGAAAGGAGGCTTGCATTCCTACTGGAACCAAAGCAAAGTTTTTCCTGTTACACTGCAGGACTTTAGAATAGGCTTAGGCCCGAAAGGATACATAGAGCGTTTCAGGGATGAGGGAGTTCGCTCCATGCAGAACACCCTGTGAAGATAAGTGATTCAGCAAGGGACTTGGGTGCAGCTAGAGTCATTTGTGACTTGGTAGAAATCAGAAGGCTTTCGGCTGCATGTTCACCGGAAAAGAAGACCTGATGGCACAAGCCTTGCTTTCCCATTTTAAATCTTTATCCATGCTGCCCTGAAGATACCTAAATAACACATTTTTCGACTGCCTCTATTCACTGTAGGCAGCCCTCTGGAAAGAAAAGGAGTTTTCTCTAAGGAAACACGGTGCTTCCATGGCATGTGTGGGAGCTCCTCCTGTCATGCTCTAGAGCTACAGGGAAACTTGACGTGAGTACTTGCCTCAAGCTAAGGCCTGAAAAGCCCTGCTGAAGCGAAAGCGTGTAGCAGTTTCCATTATGTCGTGTTCGCTGTTCTGCTTTACTTTAACGTTTCTTCACTTTTCCAGGCACTAGGCACCCGCTTGTAGGCACCCTTTTTCCTACAAGTAGAGTGTGAACCAGCAGTCTCCTTTGCCTTTCTAAGAAACATCCAGACCTAGAAGCCTTTCCCAGTCACTCTATGTATTCAGAGGGTAGGGCAACTCGCTGCCCCCTTCCTTGGGAAAGCTAGATGTCCTCAGCGTTCCAACAGCTCGAGGGATACTCTTCTCTCACGTCCTACATCTCATGGAAGTCTGCCTCATTGCCACATTGGAGCTACACTAAGAAACACAAGCTGCTTCGCCTTCCTCTAGGAACTCCTACCCAAGGACCCCATACCTACAGGAGAAAGGTGGCTTGCATTCCTACTGGAACCAAAGCACAGTTTTTCCTGTTACACTGCAGGACTTTACAATAGGCTTAGGCCCGATAGCATACATAGAACGTTCCAAGGATGAGGGAGTTCGCTACATGCAGAAAACCCTGTGAAGATAAGTTAATTCAGCAAGGGACCAAGGTGTAGCTAGAGTCTCTTTTGACTTGTGAGAAATCAGAAGGTGTTCGGCTGCATGTTCACCGGAAAAGAACACCTGATGGCACAAGCCTTGCTTTCCCATTTTAAATCTCTATCCATGCTGCCTTGAAGATATATAAATAACACATTTTTCGATAGGCCATAGTCACTGTAGGCAGCCCTCTGGAAAGAAAAGGAGTTTTCTCTAAGGAAACACGGTGCTTCCATGGCATGTGTGGGAGCTCCTCCTGTCATGCTCTAGAGCTACAGGGAAACTTGACGTGAGTACTTGCCTCAAGCTAAGGCCTGAAAAGCCCTGCTGAAGCGAAAGCGTGGAGCAGTTTCCATTAGGTCGTGTTCGCTGTTCTGCTTTACTTTAACGTTTCTTCACTTTTCCAGGCACTAGGCACCCGCTTGTAGGCACCCTTTTTCCTACAAATACAGTGAGAACCAGCAGTCTCCTTTGCCTTTCTAAGAAACATCCAGACCTAGAAGTCTTTCCCAGTCACTCTATGTATTCAGAGTGTAGGGCAAGTCGCTGCACCCTCCCTTAGGAAACTAGGTGGACTCAGCTGTTCAACAGCTCCAGGGATTCTGTTCTCTCACGTCCTACATGCCATGGAAGTCTGCCTCATTGCCCTCATTGGAGCTACACTAAGAAACACAATCTGCTTCGCCTTCCTTCTAGGAACTCTTACCCAAGGACCCCATACCTAGAGGAGAAAGGAGGCTTGCATTCCTACTGGAACCAAAGCAAAGTTTTTCCTGTTACACTGCAGGACTTTAGAATAGGCTTAGGCCCGAAAGGATACATAGAGCGTTTCAGGGATGAGGGAGTTCGCTCCATGCAGAACACCCTGTGAAGATAAGTGATTCAGCAAGGGACTTGGGTGCAGCTAGAGTCATTTGTGACTTGGTAGAAATCAGAAGGCTTTCGGCTGCATGTTCACCGGAAAAGAAGACCTGATGGCACAAGCCTTGCTTTCCCATTTTAAATCTTTATCCATGCTGCCCTGAAGATACCTAAATAACACATTTTTCGACTGCCTCTATTCACTGTAGGCAGCCCTCTGGAAAGAAAAGGAGTTTTCTCTAAGGAAACACGGTGCTTCCATGGCATGTGTGGGAGCTCCTCCTGTCATGCTCTAGAGCTACAGGGAAACTTGACGTGAGTACTTGCCTCAAGCTAAGGCCTGAAAAGCCCTGCTGAAGCGAAAGCGTGCAGCAGTTTCCATTAGGTCGTGTTCGCTGTTCTGCTTTACTTTAACGTTTCTTCACTTTTCCAGGCACTAGGCACCCGCTTGTAGGCACCCTTTTTCCTACAAATACAGTGAGAACCAGCAGCCTCCTTTGCCTTTCTAAGAAACATCCAGACCTAGAAGTCTTTCCCAGTCACTCTATGTATTCAGAGTGTAGGGCAAGTCGCTGCACCCTCCCTTAGGAAACTAGGTGGACTCAGCTGTTCAACAGCTCCAGGGATTCTGTTCTCTCACGTCCTACATGCCATGGAAGTCTGCCTCATTGCCCTCATTGGAGCTACACTAAGAAACACAATCTGCTTCGCCTTCCTTCTAGGAACTCTTACCCAAGGACCCCATACCTAGAGGAGAAAGGAGGCTTGCATTCCTACTGGAACCAAAGCAAAGTTTTTCCTGTTACACTGCAGGACTTTAGAATAGGCTTAGGCCCGAGGGGATACATAGAGCGTTTCAGGGATGAGGGAGTTCGCTCCATGCAGAACACCCTGTGAAGATAAGTGATTCAGCAAGGGACTTGGGTGCAGCTAGAGTCATTTGTGACTTGGTAGAAATCAGAAGGCTTTCGGCTGCATGTTCACCGGAAAAGAAGACCTGATGGCACAAGCCTTGCTTTCCCATTTTAAATCTTTATCCATGCTGCCCTGAAGATACCTAAATAACACATTTTTCGACTGCCTCTATTCACTGTAGGCAGCCCTCTGGAAAGAAAAGGAGTTTTCTCTAAGGAAACACGGTGCTTCCATGGCATGTGTGGGAGCTCCTCCTGTCATGCTCTAGAGCTACAGGGAAACTTGACGTGAGTACTTGCCTCAAGCTAAGGCCTGAAAAGCCCTGCTGAAGCGAAAGCGTGTAGCAGTTTCCATTATGTCGTGTTCGCTGTTCTGCTAAATTTACTTTAACGTTTCTTCACTTTTCCAGGCACTAGGCACCCGCTTGTAGGCACCCTTTTTCCTACAAATACAGTGAGAACCAGCAGTCTCCTTTGCCTTTCTAAGAAACATCCAGACCTAGAAGTCTTTCCCAGTCACTCTATGTATTCAGAGTGTAGGGCAAGTCGCTGCACCCTCCCTTAGGAAACTAGGTGGACTCAGCTGTTCAACAGCTCCAGGGATTCTGTTCTCTCACGTCCTACATGCCATGGAAGTCTGCCTCATTGCCCTCACTGGAGCTACACTAAGAAACACAATCTGCTTCGTCTTCCTTCTAGGAACTCTTACCCAAGGACCCCATACCTAGAGGAGAAAGGAGGCTTGCATTCCTACTGGAACCAAAGCAAAGTTTTTCCTGTTACACTGCAGGACTTTAGAATAGGCTTAGGCCCGAAAGGATACATAGAGCGTTTCAGGGATGAGGGAGTTCGCTCCATGCAGAACACCCTGTGAAGATAAGTGATTCAGCAAGGGACTTGGGTGCAGCTAGAGTCATTTTTGACTTGGTAGAAATCAGAAGGCTTTCGGCTGCATGTTCACCGGAAAAGAAGACCTGATGGCACAAGCCTTGCTTTCCCATTTTAAATCTTTATCCATGCTGCCCTGAAGATACCTAAATAACACATTTTTCGACTGCCTCTATTCACTGTAGGCAGCCCTCTGGAAAGAAAAGGAGTTTTCTCTAAGGAAACACGGTGCTTCCATGGCATGTGTGGGAGCTCCTCCTGTCATGCTCTAGAGCTACAGGGAAACTTGACGTGAGTACTTGCCTCAAGCTAAGGCCTGAAAAGCCCTGCTGAAGCGAAAGCGTGGAGCAGTTTCCATTATGTCGTGTTCGCTGTTCTGCTTTACTTTAACGTTTCTTCACTTTTCCAGGCACTAGGCACCCGCTTGTAGGCACCCTTTTTCCTACAAGTAGAGTGTGAACCAGCAGTCTCCTTTGCCTTTCTAAGAAACATCCAGACCTAGAAGCCTTTCCCAGTCACTCTATGTATTCAGAGGGTAGGGCAACTCGCTGCCCCCTTCCTTGGGAAAGCTAGATGTCCTCAGCGTTCCAACAGCTCGAGGGATACTCTTCTCTCACGTCCTACATCTCATGGAAGTCTGCCTCATTGCCACATTGGAGCTACACTAAGAAACACAAGCTGCTTCGCCTTCCTCTAGGAACTCCTACCCAAGGACCCCATACCTACAGGAGAAAGGTGGCTTGCATTCCTACTGGAACCAAAGCACAGTTTTTCCTGTTACACTGCAGGACTTTACAATAGGCTTAGGCCCGATAGCATACATAGAACGTTCCAAGGATGAGGGAGTTCGCTACATGCAGAAAACCCTGTGAAGATAAGTTAATTCAGCAAGGGACCAAGGTGTAGCTAGAGTCTCTTTTGACTTGTGAGAAATCAGAAGGTGTTCGGCTGCATGTTCACCGGAAAAGAACACCTGATGGCACAAGCCTTGCTTTCCCATTTTAAATCTCTATCCATGCTGCCTTGAAGATATATAAATAACACATTTTTCGATAGGCCATAGTCACTGTAGGCAGCCCTCTGGAAAGAAAAGGAGTTTTCTCTAAGGAAACACGGTGCTTCCATGGCATGTGTGGGAGCTCCTCCTGTCATGCTCTAGAGCTACAGGGAAACTTGACGTGAGTACTTGCCTCAAGCTAAGGCCTGAAAAGCCCTGCTGAAGCGAAAGCGTGGAGCAGTTTCCATTAGGTCGTGTTCGCTGTTCTGCTTTACTTTAACGTTTCTTCACTTTTCCAGGCACTAGGCACCCGCTTGTAGGCACCCTTTTTCCTACAAATACAGTGAGAACCAGCAGTCTCCTTTGCCTTTCTAAGAAACATCCAGACCTAGAAGTCTTTCCCAGTCACTCTATGTATTCAGAGTGTAGGGCAAGTCGCTGCACCCTCCCTTAGGAAACTAGGTGGACTCAGCTGTTCAACAGCTCCAGGGATTCTGTTCTCTCACGTCCTACATGCCATGGAAGTCTGCCTCATTGCCCTCATTGGAGCTACACTAAGAAACACAATCTGCTTCGCCTTCCTTCTAGGAACTCTTACCCAAGGACCCCATACCTAGAGGAGAAAGGAGGCTTGCATTCCTACTGGAACCAAAGCAAAGTTTTTCCTGTTACACTGCAGGACTTTAGAATAGGCTTAGGCCCGAAAGGATACATAGAGCGTTTCAGGGATGAGGGAGTTCGCTCCATGCAGAACACCCTGTGAAGATAAGTGATTCAGCAAGGGACTTGGGTGCAGCTAGAGTCATTTGTGACTTGGTAGAAATCAGAAGGCTTTCGGCTGCATGTTCACCGGAAAAGAAGACCTGATGGCACAAGCCTTGCTTTCCCATTTTAAATCTTTATCCATGCTGCCCTGAAGATACCTAAATAACACATTTTTCGACTGCCTCTATTCACTGTAGGCAGCCCTCTGGAAAGAAAAGGAGTTTTCTCTAAGGAAACACGGTGCTTCCATGGCATGTGTGGGAGCTCCTCCTGTCATGCTCTAGAGCTACAGGGAAACTTGACGTGAGTACTTGCCTCAAGCTAAGGCCTGAAAAGCCCTGCTGAAGCGAAAGCGTGTAGCAGTTTCCATTATGTCGTGTTCGCTGTTCTGCTTTACTTTAACGTTTCTTCACTTTTCCAGGCACTAGGCACCCGCTTGTAGGCACCCTTTTTCCTACAAATACAGTGAGAACCAGCAGTCTCCTTTGCCTTTCTAAGAAACATCCAGACCTAGAAGTCTTTCCCAGTCACTCTATGTATTCAGAGTGTAGGGCAAGTCGCTGCACCCTCCCTTAGGAAACTAGGTGGACTCAGCTGTTCAACAGCTCCAGGGATTCTGTTCTCTCACGTCCTACATGCCATGGAAGTCTGCCTCATTGCCCTCATTGGAGCTACACTAAGAAACACAATCTGCTTCGCCTTCCTTCTAGGAACTCTTACCCAAGGACCCCATACCTAGAGGAGAAAGGAGGCTTGCATTCCTACTGGAACCAAAGCACAGTTTTTCCTGTTACACTGCAGGACTTTAGAATAGGCTTAGGCCCGAAAGGATACATAGAGCGTTTCAGGGATGAGGGAGTTCGCTCCATGCAGAACACCCTGTGAAGATAAGTGATTCAGCAAGGGACTTGGGTGCAGCTAGAGTCATTTTTGACTTGGTAGAAATCAGAAGGCTTTCGGCTGCATGTTCACCGGAAAAGAAGACCTGATGGCACAAGCCTTGCTTTCCCATTTTAAATCTTTATCCATGCTGCCCTGAAGATACCTAAATAACACATTTTTCGACTGCCTCTATTCACTGTAGGCAGCCCTCTGGAAAGAAAAGGAGTTTTCTCTAAGGAAACACGGTGCTTCCATGGCATGTGTGGGAGCTCCTCCTGTCATGCTCTAGAGCTACAGGGAAACTTGACGTGAGTACTTGCCTCAAGCTAAGGCCTGAAAAGCCCTGCTGAAGCGAAAGCGTGGAGCAGTTTCCATTATGTCGTGTTCGCTGTTCTGCTTTACTTTAACGTTTCTTCACTTTTCCAGGCACTAGGCACCCGCTTGTAGGCACCCTTTTTCCTACAAGTAGAGTGTGAACCAGCAGTCTCCTTTGCCTTTCTAAGAAACATCCAGACCTAGAAGCCTTTCCCAGTCACTCTATGTATTCAGAGGGTAGGGCAACTCGCTGCCCCCTTCCTTGGGAAAGCTAGATGTCCTCAGCGTTCCAACAGCTCGAGGGATACTCTTCTCTCACGTCCTACATCTCATGGAAGTCTGCCTCATTGCCACATTGGAGCTACACTAAGAAACACAAGCTGCTTCGCCTTCCTCTAGGAACTCCTACCCAAGGACCCCATACCTACAGGAGAAAGGTGGCTTGCATTCCTACTGGAACCAAAGCACAGTTTTTCCTGTTACACTGCAGGACTTTACAATAGGCTTAGGCCCGATAGCATACATAGAACGTTCCAAGGATGAGGGAGTTCGCTACATGCAGAAAACCCTGTGAAGATAAGTTAATTCAGCAAGGGACCAAGGTGTAGCTAGAGTCTCTTTTGACTTGTGAGAAATCAGAAGGTGTTCGGCTGCATGTTCACCGGAAAAGAACACCTGATGGCACAAGCCTTGCTTTCCCATTTTAAATCTCTATCCATGCTGCCTTGAAGATATATAAATAACACATTTTTCGATAGGCCATAGTCACTGTAGGCAGCCCTCTGGAAAGAAAAGGAGTTTTCTCTAAGGAAACACGGTGCTTCCATGGCATGTGTGGGAGCTCCTCCTGTCATGCTCTAGAGCTACAGGGAAACTTGACGTGAGTACTTGCCTCAAGCTAAGGCCTGAAAAGCCCTGCTGAAGCGAAAGCGTGGAGCAGTTTCCATTAGGTCGTGTTCGCTGTTCTGCTTTACTTTAACGTTTCTTCACTTTTCCAGGCACTAGGCACCCGCTTGTAGGCACCCTTTTTCCTACAAATACAGTGAGAACCAGCAGTCTCCTTTGCCTTTCTAAGAAACATCCAGACCTAGAAGTCTTTCCCAGTCACTCTATGTATTCAGAGTGTAGGGCAAGTCGCTGCACCCTCCCTTAGGAAACTAGGTGGACTCAGCTGTTCAACAGCTCCAGGGATTCTGTTCTCTCACGTCCTACATGCCATGGAAGTCTGCCTCATTGCCCTCATTGGAGCTACACTAAGAAACACAATCTGCTTCGCCTTCCTTCTAGGAACTCTTACCCAAGGACCCCATACCTAGAGGAGAAAGGAGGCTTGCATTCCTACTGGAACCAAAGCAAAGTTTTTCCTGTTACACTGCAGGACTTTAGAATAGGCTTAGGCCCGAAAGGATACATAGAGCGTTTCAGGGATGAGGGAGTTCGCTCCATGCAGAACACCCTGTGAAGATAAGTGATTCAGCAAGGGACTTGGGTGCAGCTAGAGTCATTTGTGACTTGGTAGAAATCAGAAGGCTTTCGGCTGCATGTTCACCGGAAAAGAAGACCTGATGGCACAAGCCTTGCTTTCCCATTTTAAATCTTTATCCATGCTGCCCTGAAGATACCTAAATAACACATTTTTCGACTGCCTCTATTCACTGTAGGCAGCCCTCTGGAAAGAAAAGGAGTTTTCTCTAAGGAAACACGGTGCTTCCATGGCATGTGTGGGAGCTCCTCCTGTCATGCTCTAGAGCTACAGGGAAACTTGACGTGAGTACTTGCCTCAAGCTAAGGCCTGAAAAGCCCTGCTGAAGCGAAAGCGTGTAGCAGTTTCCATTATGTCGTGTTCGCTGTTCTGCTAAATTTACTTTAACGTTTCTTCACTTTTCCAGGCACTAGGCACCCGCTTGTAGGCACCCTTTTTCCTACAAATACAGTGAGAACCAGCAGTCTCCTTTGCCTTTCTAAGAAACATCCAGACCTAGAAGTCTTTCCCAGTCACTCTATGTATTCAGAGTGTAGGGCAAGTCGCTGCACCCTCCCTTAGGAAACTAGGTGGACTCAGCTGTTCAACAGCTCCAGGGATTCTGTTCTCTCACGTCCTACATGCCATGGAAGTCTGCCTCATTGCCCTCATTGGAGCTACACTAAGAAACACAATCTGCTTCGCCTTCCTTCTAGGAACTCTTACCCAAGGACCCCATACCTAGAGGAGAAAGGAGGCTTGCATTCCTACTGGAACCAAAGCACAGTTTTTCCTGTTACACTGCAGGACTTTAGAATAGGCTTAGGCCCGAAAGGATACATAGAGCGTTTCAGGGATGAGGGAGTTCGCTCCATGCAGAACACCCTGTGAAGATAAGTGATTCAGCAAGGGACTTGGGTGCAGCTAGAGTCATTTTTGACTTGGTAGAAATCAGAAGGCTTTCGGCTGCATGTTCACCGGAAAAGAAGACCTGATGGCACAAGCCTTGCTTTCCCATTTTAAATCTTTATCCATGCTGCCCTGAAGATACCTAAATAACACATTTTTCGACTGCCTCTATTCACTGTAGGCAGCCCTCTGGAAAGAAAAGGAGTTTTCTCTAAGGAAACACGGTGCTTCCATGGCATGTGTGGGAGCTCCTCCTGTCATGCTCTAGAGCTACAGGGAAACTTGACGTGAGTACTTGCCTCAAGCTAAGGCCTGAAAAGCCCTGCTGAAGCGAAAGCGTGGAGCAGTTTCCATTATGTCGTGTTCGCTGTTCTGCTTTACTTTAACGTTTCTTCACTTTTCCAGGCACTAGGCACCCGCTTGTAGGCACCCTTTTTCCTACAAGTAGAGTGTGAACCAGCAGTCTCCTTTGCCTTTCTAAGAAACATCCAGACCTAGAAGCCTTTCCCAGTCACTCTATGTATTCAGAGGGTAGGGCAACTCGCTGCCCCCTTCCTTGGGAAAGCTAGATGTCCTCAGCGTTCCAACAGCTCGAGGGATACTCTTCTCTCACGTCCTACATCTCATGGAAGTCTGCCTCATTGCCACATTGGAGCTACACTAAGAAACACAAGCTGCTTCGCCTTCCTCTAGGAACTCCTACCCAAGGACCCCATACCTACAGGAGAAAGGTGGCTTGCATTCCTACTGGAACCAAAGCACAGTTTTTCCTGTTACACTGCAGGACTTTACAATAGGCTTAGGCCCGATAGCATACATAGAACGTTCCAAGGATGAGGGAGTTCGCTACATGCAGAAAACCCTGTGAAGATAAGTTAATTCAGCAAGGGACCAAGGTGTAGCTAGAGTCTCTTTTGACTTGTGAGAAATCAGAAGGTGTTCGGCTGCATGTTCACCGGAAAAGAACACCTGATGGCACAAGCCTTGCTTTCCCATTTTAAATCTCTATCCATGCTGCCTTGAAGATATATAAATAACACATTTTTCGATAGGCCATAGTCACTGTAGGCAGCCCTCTGGAAAGAAAAGGAGTTTTCTCTAAGGAAACACGGTGCTTCCATGGCATGTGTGGGAGCTCCTCCTGTCATGCTCTAGAGCTACAGGGAAACTTGACGTGAGTACTTGCCTCAAGCTAAGGCCTGAAAAGCCCTGCTGAAGCGAAAGCGTGGAGCAGTTTCCATTAGGTCGTGTTCGCTGTTCTGCTTTACTTTAACGTTTCTTCACTTTTCCAGGCACTAGGCACCCGCTTGTAGGCACCCTTTTTCCTACAAGTAGAGTGTGAACCAGCAGTCTCCTTTGCCTTTCTAAGAAACATCCAGACCTAGAAGCCTTTCCCAGTCACTCTATGTATTCAGAGTGTAGGGCAACTCGCTGCCCCCTTCCTTGGAAAAGCTAGATGTCCTCAGCGTTCCAACAGCTCGAGGGATACTCTTCTCTCACGTCCTACATCTCATGGAAGTCTGCCTCATTGCCACATTGGAGCTACACTAAGAAACACAAGCTGCTTCGCCTTCCTCTAGGAACTCCTACCCAAGGACCCCATACCTACAGGAGAAAGGAGGCTTGCATTCCTACTGGAACCAAAGCAAAGTTTTTCCTGTTACACTGCAGGACTTTAGAATAGGCTTAGGCCCGAAAGGATACATAGAGCGTTTCAGGGATGAGGGAGTTCGCTCCATGCAGAACACCCTGTGAAGATAAGTGATTCAGCAAGGGACTTGGGTGCAGCTAGAGTCATTTGTGACTTGGTAGAAATCAGAAGGCTTTCGGCTGCATGTTCACCGGAAAAGAAGACCTGATGGCACAAGCCTTGCTTTCCCATTTTAAATCTTTATCCATGCTGCCCTGAAGATACCTAAATAACACATTTTTCGACTGCCTCTATTCACTGTAGGCAGCCCTCTGGAAAGAAAAGGAGTTTTCTCTAAGGAAACACGGTGCTTCCATGGCATGTGTGGGAGCTCCTCCTGTCATGCTCTAGAGCTACAGGGAAACTTGACGTGAGTACTTGCCTCAAGCTAAGGCCTGAAAAGCCCTGCTGAAGCGAAAGCGTGTAGCAGTTTCCATTATGTCGTGTTCGCTGTTCTGCTAAATTTACTTTAACGTTTCTTCACTTTTCCAGGCACTAGGCACCCGCTTGTAGGCACCCTTTTTCCTACAAATACAGTGAGAACCAGCAGTCTCCTTTGCCTTTCTAAGAAACATCCAGACCTAGAAGTCTTTCCCAGTCACTCTATGTATTCAGAGTGTAGGGCAAGTCGCTGCACCCTCCCTTAGGAAACTAGGTGGACTCAGCTGTTCAACAGCTCCAGGGATTCTGTTCTCTCACGTCCTACATGCCATGGAAGTCTGCCTCATTGCCCTCATTGGAGCTACACTAAGAAACACAATCTGCTTCGCCTTCCTTCTAGGAACTCTTACCCAAGGACCCCATACCTAGAGGAGAAAGGAGGCTTGCATTCCTACTGGAACCAAAGCAAAGTTTTTCCTGTTACACTGCAGGACTTTAGAATAGGCTTAGGCCCGAAAGGATACATAGAGCGTTTCAGGGATGAGGGAGTTCGCTCCATGCAGAACACCCTGTGAAGATAAGTGATTCAGCAAGGGACTTGGGTGCAGCTAGAGTCATTTGTGACTTGGTAGAAATCAGAAGGCTTTCGGCTGCATGTTCACCGGAAAAGAAGACCTGATGGCACAAGCCTTGCTTTCCCATTTTAAATCTTTATCCATGCTGCCCTGAAGATACCTAAATAACACATTTTTCGACTGCCTCTATTCACTGTAGGCAGCCCTCTGGAAAGAAAAGGAGTTTTCTCTAAGGAAACACGGTGCTTCCATGGCATGTGTGGGAGCTCCTCCTGTCATGCTCTAGAGCTACAGGGAAACTTGACGTGAGTACTTGCCTCAAGCTAAGGCCTGAAAAGCCCTGCTGAAGCGAAAGCGTGGAGCAGTTTCCATTATGTCGTGTTCGCTGTTCTGCTTTACTTTAACGTTTCTTCACTTTTCCAGGCACTAGGCACCCGCTTGTAGGCACCCTTTTTCCTACAAGTAGAGTGTGAACCAGCAGTCTCCTTTGCCTTTCTAAGAAACATCCAGACCTAGAAGCCTTTCCCAGTCACTCTATGTATTCAGAGGGTAGGGCAACTCGCTGCCCCCTTCCTTGGGAAAGCTAGATGTCCTCAGCGTTCCAACAGCTCGAGGGATACTCTTCTCTCACGTCCTACATCTCATGGAAGTCTGCCTCATTGCCACATTGGAGCTACACTAAGAAACACAAGCTGCTTCGCCTTCCTCTAGGAACTCCTACCCAAGGACCCCATACCTACAGGAGAAAGGTGGCTTGCATTCCTACTGGAACCAAAGCACAGTTTTTCCTGTTACACTGCAGGACTTTACAATAGGCTTAGGCCCGATAGCATACATAGAACGTTCCAAGGATGAGGGAGTTCGCTACATGCAGAAAACCCTGTGAAGATAAGTTAATTCAGCAAGGGACCAAGGTGTAGCTAGAGTCTCTTTTGACTTGTGAGAAATCAGAAGGTGTTCGGCTGCATGTTCACCGGAAAAGAACACCTGATGGCACAAGCCTTGCTTTCCCATTTTAAATCTCTATCCATGCTGCCTTGAAGATATATAAATAACACATTTTTCGATAGGCCATAGTCACTGTAGGCAGCCCTCTGGAAAGAAAAGGAGTTTTCTCTAAGGAAACACGGTGCTTCCATGGCATGTGTGGGAGCTCCTCCTGTCATGCTCTAGAGCTACAGGGAAACTTGACGTGAGTACTTGCCTCAAGCTAAGGCCTGAAAAGCCCTGCTGAAGCGAAAGCGTGGAGCAGTTTCCATTAGGTCGTGTTCGCTGTTCTGCTTTACTTTAACGTTTCTTCACTTTTCCAGGCACTAGGCACCCGCTTGTAGGCACCCTTTTTCCTACAAATACAGTGAGAACCAGCAGTCTCCTTTGCCTTTCTAAGAAACATCCAGACCTAGAAGTCTTTCCCAGTCACTCTATGTATTCAGAGTGTAGGGCAAGTCGCTGCACCCTCCCTTAGGAAACTAGGTGGACTCAGCTGTTCAACAGCTCCAGGGATTCTGTTCTCTCACGTCCTACATGCCATGGAAGTCTGCCTCATTGCCCTCATTGGAGCTACACTAAGAAACACAATCTGCTTCGCCTTCCTTCTAGGAACTCTTACCCAAGGACCCCATACCTAGAGGAGAAAGGAGGCTTGCATTCCTACTGGAACCAAAGCAAAGTTTTTCCTGTTACACTGCAGGAC